>NC_044331.1:13883694-14186551 GCF_007399415.2 Gopherus evgoodei
CACTACTCCAGTGTGGTAGTAGTTTCCAGCAGGAGATCCAGGCAAAGGAATAGGGCCCGAGCTGGGTGAACGGATTTTCTTTTCATTTTACTTTACATATTACCCACAACACTTGTTAGGAAGACAATGAAAACAAAGTGTATGTCACTGAAAAAGTTTGGAGGAAAAAGAAATAATATCCCCATTCTTATCTTGGATACACATAACTCTGACATGGGAAGTGGGTGCATCTACTTAATACACATGAAACTTGGACAGATAATCAGGTGTTTTAAAAATGGATCTTTTCCAAATCATTTATCCCAGCTCAGGCAGAACTTTGGAGGAAATAATTTATTAAACTCCATGTACTTCTCCTTTACTCGTTGTGTCTCCTGATTCTTCTCTTATTCTGGGGTAAATCAGGAATAACTCCACTGAAATCAAATGTGACACACTAGATAGATCCTTGTTCTGTTTCTGCATTTCATGGAGATCAGATTGACACTGGACTATTTAGACCATTCATCAATCTGTTTTTATGTCCCTGGATCAGCAAACACTTAAGGGTGTGCTACAGTCTAAGCACTTACTTAAGTTCCATTGACATGAAAGCTAAATGTGTGCTTAAGTGTTTTTCTGAACTGCGCCGCCGGTGGATGATGGGATTACTGGACAATAAATATCATTGGTCTTTTCTAAGAACAGATTAAAAAAAATTATTAAAGTTAATGTTTAAAATCAAATTTACACAAGTCAAGAGAGAAGTAGTACATCAGGAAGCAGGAAATCAGCTACTGTGCCATTTTTTTTATGTGGTGCAGTAGGAGATGGGACCCGCCAGGCTACCTGGGCCATTGATCGGCTCTTATACATCACTTCTCATTTTCTTTTGAAAATTCATGCAGCAGTTTCACACAGCTCAGCTGACAGGTATCATTGTCACTAGGAACAAAACGAGAGACAATGCAAAACAGCTTCTTTAAGCTGCCTTTAATTAGCCCTTAAGTCATTTTCCGTTGATGGATTAATCATTCTAAGGCACGATGTGCTAGCAGTGCTCATAAAAATGTTTTTGAATTTCTTTCCAACTCATCTGAGGACGCTGCTTCTCCCTCATTTCTTACACAAAATTCTGTTATTAAATTTTATTGGGCCCCACTGATATGAGACAAAGCTCCAAAGTCTGGCCCTGGGAGTCAATTTACAGATATGTTAATTCTCGGAGACTGATTCCTTTAGGATCTGCAATGTCTAAGTACATTTTTTTAGGATGGCGTGTGTAAATCTTTCTGCTTGGGGAAGTGAGGGATCAATAGAAATGAAAGGAGTGGAATACAGTGCAGGCTGGTAGAGCACAGTTACCACACGAGTAGAACTCTGCCATTTCACCTTTCCAATACCAGTGGCAGCACCCCTGCCTTTCCAGTCTTAGGTCTTCATAGGGCCAATGTGCTTCAGTCTTGCTACACAGGATCCCTGCTTTTCCTGCCATGAGCACCTGCGTGGCTCTATCAATGCACCTTCCAGCTAACTGCAAGACCCACACCCATTCCAGGCTTGGTGCTCTCACAGCTTAGCCGATCCATCACACAGTAACCCATGGTAGGATTAAATCAGGTCTGCACAACATGCAGCTGTGGTCCGTGTGGGCTCACTGTGAGGCCTATGGGCAAGCAGCGGGGTGGGGTGGCTGGGTTCGCCCACTGCCGGGGGGGGGTCCCCGCCTCACAGCCCCACGCGTGCACCGTGCTCCGCTTTAGCAGCCAGAACCGCAGGTCTCCATCTCCTGGTGTACAGCGGGCACGTCACTTCCTCAGCGCTGGGCACGAGGCAGAGCCCATCAGTGGGGAGCAAGGGGAGTGATGCCCTGCCTGGGCTTAAGCCGCAGCTCTGGGTGGGGGGGGGGAACGGGCCAAGACTCCCTCAAGCTTCCCTCCCCCTTTGGTTGGGGACGGGGCAGCTACTGTGCTGATTGGCCCCAGGGCAGCTTCCGTAGTGATAGGCGGGTGGGGGGGGGGGGTTGAACTGTCTGTGGGCAGCCAGGAAACCCCTGTGTGTGTCTGTGTGTGTGTGTGTGTTGCACCTGCCCTGCCCCAACTGCTGCCCCCTTCCCTGGTTCAGGGACCTTCCCCCTCCCTGGCCCCTATCACACTGCCTCCCTCCCCGGGATCCCTGTGGCCCCTGTGTTTCTGTGTTGGACAGTCACATCCAATCCCTTCACACTGCCCCCCTTTCCCCTCCCCTTAGTTCATAGCTGCAGAAAATCTCTTCAAACTGTCCCCCTTTCCCTCTCCCCTTATTTCATGGGGGGATGATTCATAAAAAAAAAAATTAAAATAATTTAAAAAAATATTGTTTGCTTTAATTGAAAAATTCTTAATAAAGTATCACCCCACCTCTCACACCTTCTTTTTTGGCCCACAGCTGTTTCGGCCGGGCGGCGTTGGGGAAGGAGGATTTGTTTCCATGGTGTGGGCGGCGTTGTGGGGGGGGTTGTTTCTAGGGGCTGGGCGGTGCTGGGGTGGGGGATGTGTTTCGGGGGGGCTGGATGGCGCTGAGGGGGGGTGTTTCGGTGCGGCCAGGGGGTTTCAGCCCTCAGCTGTTTTCTTTGGAGTAATATGGCCCTCGCCGCTTTATGAGTTGTGCAGGCCTGGATTAAATCCACCTCCCCAGCCCTGTTGCCCACTGCCCACATAAAAGAAAGAGATGCTTGTGTACTTTGAGAGATCCAGTATGTTTTTCTTCGGTGCCGAGTTCTGTAGGTTGTGTCATTAGCCGTGTGGAGGGGTCTTTTTGCCCTGGGAATTGTCAGCAACGAGGAGGGATGTGAGGGTAGTATGTGAACTTAATGATGGGTAAGTGAATGCATAGTATTAGATGGGTTCCTGTGTGTAAGTATGAAGGGGTTGCAAAAGGGGTGGGGGTGGGGATTGTAAACTTTAGCAAATGCATTATTGTTTTTGTGGAACAGGCTAAGTGTTTGTACGTAGGGTCAGTGTAGGTAGCTCCTGGTTCAGTGCAGCTCACCGAGACCCAAGTTTTGCCTTAGCAAAAGAGATGGCCTCAGACTGTCATTGGGCGGTCACATGTTCTATTCTCTGAATGTTCTGTGCTATTTGCAAAGGCAGACTTCGAGTATGTCTGTCGTTGGCATATTAGGCTGTCTCTGAAGAGGGCAGTTAAGCTTGCATCAATGTGTACTTAACTCTGTATTTTCTGGTTTTCAGAGGTTTGAGTTTTGCTGAACTTGATGTTTTGGAGGACTTGAGATACCACCAGGCAGCCTTAACTCTTCGGTAACTAAGTTTTTTGTCAGTGAATGTCCTAAGTTTTCGAAAAAATGTTTTTTGTAGACGTCTCTACTAAGAAGCTGCCATCCTTATTTTTTTAATAAAATAATATAAAAATAAAATGGACCATTTTATTATGTCATCCTCTGACATGTTATATTATGCACTCCTACTACTACTGACATGTCATGAAATAAAAATAATATCACAATGCCCATAAAATCAAATACATTTTGAAAGGCACTTCCATTTTGAAACAAAATTTCAGTTTTCTTCCACATGAAATTTTCCAAAATGACATCTGTTTTGTTTCAGGAAAATTTGTTTTTGTGACAAATTTCACCAAAATCAAGATAATTTCACCAAAATTGTTCATTTGTTGGGATGGCATTTTCTGATGGAAAGCTGTTTTGACGAAAAATTTCCAACCCACTTCTAATATACAGATCATTAACAACATAAGGAAATCAAGTATCAGGGGGTAGCCGTGTTAGTCTGGATCTGTAAAAGCAGCAAAGAATCCTGTGGCACCTTATAGACATGCATCTGACGAAGTGAGTATTCACCCACAAAAGCTCATGCTCCAAAATGTCTGTTAGTCTATAAGGTGCCACAGGATTCTTTTCTGCTTTAACATAAGGAAATGTTTCCTAAACATTTAAATTGGGGGAAGGGTTTGCAGTTCCCCTAGAATCTCTCCCCATTTTACTGTTCTTCCCCATGTACACCTCTGCCTAGATATAACGTGACCCGATATAACAGGAATTCGGATATAACGTAGTAAAGCAGTGCTCAGAGGGTGGGAGGAGGCTGCGCGCTCTGGTGGATCAAAGCAAGTTTGATATAATGCAGTTTCACCTATAACGCAGTAAGATTTTTTGGCTCCCGAGGACAGTGTTATATCGAGATAGAGGTGTATCATACTGGCTCACAGTATATGTATCATTTCTGCCCTCTGCTGGATGGCACATCAGAACCAATGAGGCATTGAACCATGGGGAAGGACTTCTAGGTGAAGGAAGCCCACAAAGGAGAAGAACCCTAATATGATAGTAACTAATAGATATTTCCCTTTAGTATCAATGGCAGAGGACTCGGGTTGGGGGGCAGAAAGTCCAGAATTCTTTCTCACTAAGTAGTATGGCATTAAATTAATTAATATAATTCCAATTAAGCTACAATTCACAATTTGCACCCTCAGATTGCACTTCAGTAGAGTTTGCACACCAGAAAGTGAATCAGACCCAAAGTTACAAAAGTTACATAAATAAAGAGGACCATGAATCAATACAGTGAAAATATAAATAGTGCATTAATGTTTCAGTATTTGAGATGAAGCAAATCTGGCTAAATAAATACCAGGAGGCATGTCAAGTATTTGAACTGAAATTTGCAAACTTCAGCATTTGAAGTTTTTGATTACATTGCACATTTGCAAAAAAAAAATTCCCATTTTGGAGTGAAAACCGAGAAAGTTTGTAGTTTTGCACCCCCAGGAATTGGCCCAGTTTTTTAGTGAGAACCTCCAAACGTTAAAGGAAGCAAAATTTTGCATTTTGTGATGACAAAGACTAATTTTTGCAGTTAAACATAAGAGAACAAGAATGCTTGCATTTTCTGATGCAAAACTTGGGCATATAAAGAAAATGTCACAGGGAGTAACATTTCTGGGTTGCAAAATAGCCCAGGATGCATTTTCACAAATTGACAAAGTGCCTGTTGTGCTTGCTTAATAAATAGTAACAATATCTGTTATTGCTATCAGTCATCGAGGTAATACACATACTCCTCTCCCCTTGAACAATTCTAAATTAATTAAAGAGCAGAATCTCCTGCAGACCAAACTTATCTAAGTGGAATGCCAGGAACTTGTATAAATACCAGGGATCAAACGAGCACACACAAGGCAATACATTAGCAGTGGGTACATCTTGAAATGTGTGAGTTTCAGTTAGCAAGCAGAACCCTGAAGTCTAGACACTTCTCTAAATATATCCAAAGGAAAGCCTAGATCTGACTGGCAATCTTGTGACAGCTTTTTTGATCCTTTGCACTTATGGTTGGAGCCTGGACAGTCAGAATCCATATAAAACCTAATGAGGGAGAGGGGACATGTTAACCAAAACTCTTCTTTCATATCAAGAAAAGTATGGTTTGCGTTCTGGCAAGTGTAGGGTGTTGAGGATCTTCCCATCCTTTATATTGATCAAAGAGTTTATATGGAACACACACACATACACACATGGTGACACTGGTAGCACTGCATATTATTAAAATTGTCTGACTCTTTTCATATTAAGAACCTGTTTTCAGTAATTTATAACTTTGACAGATTTGACTGTTTGGGATGAAATTTTCCATTCAGCCTGTCTGCTTCATTCTGAATTATTCTGGAAAATTTTAGCCAAAAGTGTTGAGCTGTTTCCGAGAATGAGGTTAGGAGAAAATATGTGGTTTTGCCCATGCTAAAAATTTCTGGTGTCCTTCTCTTTAAGAAGTTCTAGTGTCCCCATGCTTTGGAGAAGGGATTTGAAATTCAGAAGGATAGTTGCCTTTGCATCAGGGATGTGCCAAAGTCATCCACATGAAAAAGTGCCCAAATTTGGCCAAATTATAAGCTTTTGAAAAATCAAAGTTTGCACTTGCTCAGTAGAAACTTGCTGGACTTGATTAGGTCCATCTTGTGCACTAAATGAGGGAGGGATCGGGGTGGGGGAAGAGAAATGTGCTCATGTAATTAAAGGCTATCATCATACATGTGGTGCACAAGGGTGCTATATTAAAGTTGCAAAGGCAACTTTAATTCCGGCATTTCCTAACGTTTGACTGCTTGATTTTGCGACCTTAATGTTTTCTCAACATTGTTGCTGTGTGTGCAGGGCTGCCCAGAGGAGGGGGCAAGTGGGGAAATTTGCCCCAGGCCCCAGGCCCTGCAGAGGCCCTGAGAGCCTTGGCAGAGAATCGCTTCCCTTGCTACTCACCCGATGGTGATCTGGGTCTTTGGCAGAACTTTTGCGGTAGACCCTTCACTCGCTCCGGGTCTTTGGCAGCACTTCAGCGGCAGGTTCTTCAGTGCTGCCGAAGACGTGGAGCGAGTGAAGGACCCACTGCCGCTGAAGACTTGGACCGAATGAAGGACCCGCCGCCACCAACTAGGACCACCGCCCGGTGAGTACAAGCCCTGCAGCGGGTGGCGCCTTTTTTATTTCCACTCCCCTGCTTTGCCCCAGGCCCCCTTAATCCTCTGGGTGTCCCTGTGTGTATGTGTGTGTAATATATGAAGAAGAGTTTGACCATTTAAAGAACCAACCAGTCCTCATAGTGATTCCATCAGTTTCATCTAGATGCTCAGGGTTCACTTGTTCCACTGAATTTTTGAGGCTTATCGTGTTCTATGCCCTCAGCTGTTGGATGTACTGGATAAGTGATCAGGTGAGCGAGCCTAGAACATTAGGGAGGATCCCCTGATTCCATTCTCCCTTTTCCTTCTGCCATCCTTACATTTCAGTTCATTGTCAGCACTAGCTAATGTTGAGTGTATCTCTGTGTATGTGTGTCTCCAATTTCATTAGGACAGAGACAGACAAGTGTCCACTTAGGGCCTTCTGGAACTGATCAGCGGGTCAGCTGGGAACGTCTGTCAGGAAGCCAGGGCTATAGCTCTCCCTCGCTTCTCCCCAGGCTCCTGTGAGGTTTGTGGCTCTCCTCCTTTCTCTTGTTGTCATTGCCACCCTCCTGACTCCCCCCTGCCACACACCGAACACCCAGACCTTTTCTGAGCCCTTTGCTTAATCCCCGGGATTCTTTATTTAGGAATTAATCTCCCCGTCACAGTGTGTGTCTGGAGGTGGGTGGGGGCAGGGTGGGGGGTACATTTATCTCTCCCGCTGAGGTCTAGAGTTGCATTGCTGTGATTATTAATGGTAGCAGCATGCCTGTCTCTGGGATCTGTGTTTAGTGTCTTCATTTCTTAAACAGGACGGGGGCCACGGCAAGGCAATTTGGCAGCTCTCTGTTCCAGCTGCATTGTGTCTGCCGCTGAGAGGCAGAGAGTGTGAGTGGCGATCAGCATGGCAGAACAAGAAGCCAGTGGCTTGCAGCTCCTTCTCTCCAGCCTCCAGGTAAGAGGAGCTTGGGCTAAGGGGACAGACACTTGGGCTGGTTTCCTTTGTAATCGACAAGCAATGACTTGCAGAGCTGAGGTTGCTGATGAGCTCCCTGCTGGTTTGTCTCAAAGGCATCAGAGAACAGGAGTCCTGCACTGCATCTCCCTCCCCCCGAAAGCTTTTACAAACTGAAGTTTCATTCTTCAGAGATTAACTCTGGTGATTAATCACTGAGCCCAGTTTGAGGGCAGTGTCTCAGACCCTGGATCTGTCAGTGTGCAGCAGGGATAGAAAGAGCCTGGTTTGCAGTAAATGGGACTGGTCAGTGCTGTCGGCTTATGAGTCAGGCTGGGAAGGCAACAGCAGATCTTTCTGAGATGGGCAAGTCCATACTGTTCTCTTCCGTACTTAGAGACGTGGCTGTGCAAATTCCTAAGGACAGGATAGCAGAGGCTCTTCAGACAGGCTTTGGTGTCATGTGCATGTACCTAATAGATGAGAGCTCAAAAGAGCAGAGGGGGGGAGTTCTTGTGAGATCCTCACCCAGGATCATCATCAGCTAGCTGCGTGTGTCCCACACAAACAGCTCCCTGCATTTGTAAGGAGCCGCAGACCTTGGAGCTTCCTTTTCTAGCATTTGTGGTCAGGCTCCAAGGTTCAGTTCCCAACAGAAGCTAATGCAGAGGAAGAGGGGCACACACATCTTCGACCTCACAGTCCCGTGCTCTCATATTTGTGTGATGATGTGCCATTTGCATGATAAAAGCTCCCACACAAGTGGACAGAGTGCTCCATGGCCATTCCTGTTGCGTGCTCTGGCCAGGGGAGCCTGTATTATTTACAAACACAGTATAGGTGCAGTGATTGAACCTAAAACATCCATATTTTGGCATTAGGGGCAGATTGGAGCTTGTGCTTCATTTAGACAAAATTCTGCCAAAAATTGTTTTTCAGAGTTTTTAAAATTCCAAGGCATCCAAATCTTTTTGTGATTCCCTGACTTCCAAAGTCTATAGCTGAATAGAAGCAAGTCACGGCCTAACAAGAGACATAAGCATGAATGAGATGCAGGTAAAGAGTCTGTTTCACTCACATCCCAACAACTTTGAAGGCAATAGCAGCCTGTGAAGTAGACTGCCATTGTTAATTGTGTGTGTCAGAAACCCGCACGAAGACAAGTCCCAGAACAAGAATAGCGGGGGTGCTATATTAAGAACATGGGAATTTCCTTATGGGATCAGACCAATGGTTTATTTATTCCAGCATCATTTCTCTGACAGTGAGCAGAGTCACATGTTTAGAGGAGAGTATAAAACCCTACCATCTAATGACTGCCATTTACACTGTAGCGTGGGGGTTGACATTTGTTATCCAAGATGATATAACTATGAATATTTTGATAAATCGCATTGATGTCTCATCTTGCTATCTTGTGGCAAAGAGTTCCACTGGTTAATCATGTATTGTATTTAAAAAATCTTGTCTCATTTTTCTGCCTTTTAATTCCATTAGATGTCCCATCATTCTTTTATTATGAAGAAGTGTAAATAGAAGCACCCAATTTACTTTCTGTATCACATTCACTCATTTGTGTACTGCTCTTATGTCCCTTCTGATTGGTATTCTTTCTAAAGCAGTGTTTCCCAAACTTGGGACACCTCTTATGTAGAGAAAGACCCTGGTGGGCCAGGCTGGTTTGTTTACCTGCCGCGTCTGCAGTTTCGGCTGATCACAGCTCCCACTGGCCGCGGTTCGCTGCTCCAGGCCAATGGGAGCTGTGGGAAGCAGCGCGGGCCGAAGGACATACTTCAGTCTTCATTAAAAAGGTAAACTGGGACCAGATATTTAACACAATCAATATTAACAAGGGGGAAGGAGCACAAGCCATAATGGAGAAGAAACAGTTAAAAGAATATTTAGATAAGCTATATGTTTTTAATTTTGCAAGGCCAGATAAAATTCACCTTAGGAACCCACTGAAGCAATATTGGAACCCTTAGCAATTGTCTTTGAGACTTCATGAAGGACAGATGAGGACGAGAGGAGGACAGAAGGGTAAACTTTGTACCTATCTTTAAAAGTGGGAAAAAGAGGACCTGGAAAATTATAACCTACTCAGCCTAACTTCAGTACCTGGGCAGATATTGGAACAAATTATTCAGGAATTAATCTGTAAGCATTTAGAGGATAATAGGGTTATATAAGTAATAGCCAACATGGATTTGTCAAGACAGGTTTACTGGCCTAGGGGATGGGGGAAGCTGAAAACATGATGTATCTTGATTTTTAGTAAGGCTTTTCATGCAGTCCTACATGCCATTCTCATAAGCAAAAAAGCGATATGTGCTCTAGATGAAATTACTATAAGATGGATGCACAATTGGTTGAAAGACTGTACTCAGAGAGTAGTCATCCAGGGTTCCCTGTCAAAATGGGAGGGTATATCTAATGGGATCCGACAGGAGTCTGTCTTGGTTGGTTAGTATTCAATATTTTCATTAATGACTTGGGTAATGGAGTGGAGATTATGTTTATAAAACTTGTGGATGACCCCAAACTGGGAGGGGTTGCAAGTACTTTGGACGACAGGATTAGAATGCAAAGAGATCTTGATAAACTGGAGAATTGGTCTGAAATGAACAAGATGAAACTCAATAAAGACAAGTGCAAAGTACTTCATTTAGGAAGGAAAAATTAAAGTCAGAGTTACAAAATGGGAAATAACTGGCTATGCAGTAATATTGCTGAAAAGGATCTTGGGCTGATAGTGGACCATAAATGGAATATGAGTCAACAATGTGATGCTTTTGCTAAAAAGGCTTCTATCATTCTGGGGTGTATTAACAAGAGTATTGTATGTAAGGGACATGAGGTAATTGTCCTGCTGTGCTTGGCACTGGTGAGGCCTCAGCTGCAGCATTGTGTCCAGTTCTGGATACCACACTATAAGAAAGATATGGACAAACTGGATAGTCCACAGAAGAGTAACAAAAATGATAAAAGGTGTAGAACACCTGACCTATGAGGAAAGGTTAAAAAAACGGGGCATGTTTAGCGTTGAGAAAAGAAGACTGAGAGGGAAACTGATAAGTGTTTAAATATGTTAAGGGCTGTTATAAAGAGGATAGTGATCAACTGTTCTTCATGTCCACTGAAGATTGGACAAGACTTTCTAACTATAAGGACATGTTAGCACTTGAATAGGCTTCCAAATGAAGTTGTGGAATCCCCATCATTAGAAGTTTTTAAGAATAGGTTAGAACAGGGATCAGCAACCTTTGGCACACGGCCCGCCAGGGAAAGCCCCTGGCAGGCTGGGCTGGTTTGTTTACCTGCTGTGTCCTCAAGTTTGGCCGATTGCGGTTCCTACGGGCCGCGGTTCACCGCTCCAGGCCAATGGGGGCTGCTGGAAGTGGCGCAGGCCGAGGGAAGTGCTGGCCGCCGCTTCCCGCAGTCCCCATTGGCCTGGGACAGTGAACCACAGTCCGTGGGAGCTGTGATCGGCCAAACTTGTGGACGCGGCAGGTAAACAAACTGGCCCAGCCCTCCAGGGTCTTTCCCTGATGGGCTGCGTGCCAAAGGTTGCTGATCCCAGGCAGGGACAGCTCCAGGCATCAGCATCCCAAGCAGGTGCTTTGGGCGGCAATCTACAAGGGGCGGCAGTTCCTGTGTTTTTGCCCCAAGCAGTGCACCGAATTGCAGCCGGGGCACAGCTTCTGTCTTTCGGCTGAAGACAGAAGCTGCCTCTGAATTGCTACTGCTGCGGAAACATACGTGCTGCCCTAATGGCATACGGACTGCCCCTGCCTTCTGGCGGCAATTTGGTGCGCTGCTTGGGGCGGCAAAAACCGTAGAACCGGCCCTGATTCCGGGTTAGACAAACACCTCTCAGGGATGGTCTAGCTACACTTGTTCCTGGCTCAATGCAGGGAGCAAGAGCAAGACAAGATGGCCTCTCAAGGTCCCTTGCAGCCCTACATTTCCATGATTCTGTGATTTCATGTTGTACGACAACCCTAAAAAGCTGATGAAAAGCATTGCAATACCTGCGCATTCTGATTTTCTCCCAGGGACGACCTCCAGTGTAACTCAATGATGCCATCACCGAGCACTGTTCCAAGAATCCAGTGATAAAAAGACCATTGCTGGAACTTAAAATAGCTGTAAATATTTGCTCTGCTTTGGCAGCACTCAGCTGAGAAATGATGTCTTATGTTGATGTTTGCATTTCTTCATGGTATCTCTCTGCACTTAGTTATTTTCTACAACAGCTCCCACACAGCAGTCTCTTTGTTTTTGTATCTTGCTGAATTGTCAATATCTGTTTCTGTTCTTTTAGTGAGCACTAAAAACATTGCTCGTTAGGTCCAGCAAGCAGTTCTGCAGGAGGTTTTAGTCACTGCGTATTGTTCTGGTTGTTTTATACCATAAAACTGCCTTTTTCACAAATATGGTTATTCCAAGAATTTGGGCGCTTTCCACTGTCTAGCACTAGGGCAGACTTCATTAATTGCAGACCCAGGGAGCCTTTTCCCCTTCCAACACCAGCTCCTGACTTTATTAATCTCAGATGGAATGAACTCTCCCCTTCCCACACTGACACAGGCTCTATTTGCTTCAGCTTAAATGAGGAAGCCCTACTGCTCTCTTTCCCCAGTGAAGGGAGTTCTTTCTGCATCTGGTACCGGCCACAGACATCCTTACCTCCAGCCTGAGGGAAGCCTGTCTTCATTTGACGCTGCCCCAGACTCCATTACCCCCAGCCTGAGAGAACCTTCTCTTCATCTAACACTGCCCAGACTCCTGAGGGAACCCTCTCTTCATCTGACACTGCCCTAGACACCATTGCCCCCAGCCTGAGGGAACCCTCTCTTCATCTGACACTGCCCCAGACACCATTGCCCCCAGCCTGAGGGAACCCTCTCTTCATCTGACACTGCCCCAGACTCCACTGCCCCCAGTCTGAGGGAACCCTCTCTTCATCTGACACTGCCCCAGACTCCACTGCCCCCAGTCTGAGGGAACCCTCTCTTCATCTGACACTGCCCCAGACTCCATTGCCCTTTGTGGCAAGCTGGGCTCAGCCTTGCCCATGACTTGGCAGCAATCCTTCCGCCTCACTGATGAGCTGGCAACAGAAGGGCTAAATAGTTAACCCAGTGGGGTATAATGAGGCTTAATTAGAAAGACTGACTCCAACTGCAGTGGTGAAGCAGGGAAGCGCTACTTGAATAGAACTGGAGAGAAGAAGGGGGTGGTGGTGTTTCTCTTTAGAAAGAGCCTGAGGAAGTCAGGCTGAGGCACCCGCAGGGAGCAGAGTAGGCTCTTGTCGGGGAGCCTTGTCTTAAGGCCTACAAGAAGCTGGGAGATTCCTCAGAGAGAAACTGCTGGAGTGCTATGTGAAGGGAAGCAGTGGGGGAATCCTGCTGGGGAAGAAGTGGTTCAAGAGAATGTCTGCAGGGGCCAGGAAGCAGAGGATTTCAGTCAAGCCTGAGGGGCTGAAGAACTATATGTTTGGACGTGGCTTGCAAACTTTAAGCTGGACCTTTAGATACCCTAAAAAGGGAGAGAACTGTTATGTGACTTGTCTGGAGGGTGGTGATACAGAAGAACCAGAGAAGGAGTTGGGAGAAGACATTGACTGGGACTGGCTATTGTGGAGCCAAGGAAGTGGCCACCCGTGAGGATGTGAGAGGCTAAGTCCTCTGCAGTGCTGCATCTGGACACAACGGGGTGTGTTAGAGGTGAGGATGTGTGCTTACACTGGGCTCTTCAAAAAGTCACCTCAGTGCAATTAGGAAAGTATCTCAGTGTCTCTAACCATTGAACCTCATGGGTTTTATAGAGGTCTTAGGACTGGGGAGTTGCTACAGAGAACTGACTGGGGCAGCAAATGGTTCTGCTACCATCTTCAAGGCTGTGACAGTCCCGTGCCATGCCCCTTCTCCTCTCCCTTTCTGATAGTCCAGTTATCCAAGAACGGAAGTGATGCCTCCTTTCTAGTCTCTTCCCTCCTTGTTAGGCCCAGCAGTGAGACTCTGCTTATGTTACAGTTCAGGATGTCACATGAGGTGTACCAGATTGCCTGCCCACTCTCAGACCAGAGGGGAACTGTGCTCACATGCCTCCCAAGGCTGCAGCCCCTGTGCACAGTTTCTGCTTAGCTGGCAATTGCTGGGGCTGTTGGCAGATCTCTGGGCTTGAATGCTCTCCCACTGTGCTGGACCACAAGGTTCACGACTCCCACACTTAAAAAGGAAAGGAGTGAAAATTTTACATATCAGTGGGACACATGTCCAGGTGGATGGATTCCTGTCTAAATGACACTGATGCCCAGCAGGAAACAGATACAGGATCCACTAACTGCACACTTGGGCCTCCCTACTCCTTTGGGCCAGGCTTTTTAGAGATGCTTTGCTGGTAGGCTGACCAGCCAATTCTATTGTTTTCCTTAAGTCAAGTGGGAAGATATTTGCTGCTTTAGTGACAAAGAATATCAATGTATTTTGCAGAATACTTTTGCCTCTGTTGCATCCTCCTTGCACTTATCCAGTTGGAAAAGCATGGGGGTTGCTGGGGTTTGTACAAAAAGGGGTTGCTAGGGTTTGTACAAAATATGGGCTAAGTCCTGAGCAACAGCAACTCCTACTATCTTCAGTGGAAACTGCAGGAGCTCAGGGTTTGGGTCTATGTTAGTGGTGGGAATTCTGAGTCCCATGAGCTGCATGCGGCTCATCAGGGTAATCTGATTGTGGGCCGTGACACATTTTGCTGACATTGGCCATCTGCAGGCACGGCCCCCCACAGCTCCCAGTGTCCGGGAACGGCGAACCACGGGCACTGAGAGCTGCGAAGGGCCATGCCTGCCGTCGATCAACATCAACAAAAAGTCTTGCAGCCCGCAATCAGATTACCCTGCTGGACTGTGGGTTGCCCACCACTGATCTATGTGTTTGGGAAGAGAGCCAGGCCTCTCAGGCAGGATGCATTGAGCATCTCAGAGGAAAGGAAAAGCAGAGCTCAAAAGCAGATGCCATTTATTGTGCAGATTTGCAAGCTTGGGCCCTGAATATTTTCCAGCTTGTTGCACCTAAAGTGGGGCGCAGCTTTCAATTCCCCCAAAGCAGTCCCCCAGCATCAGAGCATTTAATGTTAGACCGGATGGAGCATATGAGAATAGGCTCACAGGAACTGGAAAAGGATGGGTGCTCCAATAAGTGTTTTCATTCGCTAATTTCTGTGCTTCTCTAATCACAGACATTCACTTCATATTTTAATTGAGGAGGAAAAAGAAATTATTTCCCCCAGACTGGTCGGAGGACATTCCCCATTTTAATCACCCATCTCAGCCTTCAAGGGCACAAGTCCTGGTCTCAGTTGCCATCTCCTCCGCTATCAAAGGAGGACTGGGTCGGACTTTATGGAGCCTGTAATTCAATACAGCTCCTTATTCAATTATAGTGGCTGCTAACAGAGACTCTCCATCTCCTGCTGGGGCACAGAGTGCTGGCAGCAGCCCCACATTCCTGACAGTCTGCAGAACAAGGCCCTGAGGACAAGTACTCAGACCTGCAGCTCCTGCTACCCAGTATGGAACACTAGACTCTGCAGGAGAAAGATTTGGTCTATTAACTCCCATTGACTTCAGTAGGGCCAGAACTTCAGTCCATACACCCAGCTGGCTTCACTTGCAGTCCTATGTTAATGCCAGATCCTTCCCAGATCCTCTGGAAATGTCTGATATTGGATTGATGGAGGATTCTCTCTGAACCCAGTGCCTAGGTTGCAGGACCTTAGGGGTGTGAAGTCTACCTGGAGTGGGGTCATAGCAGCAGAAACTAAAACTGGGCTGAGCAACTGATTCTATGCCACCTCAGGGCTGAGAAGGACTTTTCCTGCAATTGTTTCTCTCAGCTGCTGCCGGCAGCTCTGGCATCAGCTACTAGAACTGAAGAACAGGAAGATTCTCTCCTGTGCTGTCAATACTCAATACTGGCAGGAAACCCAGGGTATGGGAGAGACTCCAATGTCGAGTGGTGAGGAATGGCGTGTGTGTGTGTGTGGGAAACCTGCCGAGTGGAGGGACTGGACAGGAGCTCTGAGGGAAGGAGGGAGGATAGGTGTCTAAGGGGGAAGGAATGGTGGTGATAGACAGGAGCAGAGGAGGCAGAAGATCAAGGGAGGAGGGGGCAGGATGAGAGGGACAGTGGAGATGAGTAGCAGCTGGGTTGGGGGAGCAGGAGACAGGGTTGCAGAAGCTGGTGGGCTGGGGCAGGAGTCAGGCAGTTGTGGGGCAGAGGGATGAACAGGAGCCTGGGGTGGGGAGAAGCAGAAGAGAATTGGATAGAGGCAGGAACTGTGCAGGAGGAGACAGGGACAAGAAGAAGTTGGATGAGGGAGGAGGTGGCAACAGACAGAAGGGTTTGTAACTGCTGGAGAATAGTTCTGTAAGACCCCAGAATTAAACTATTTAATCCTGAGTTTTAATGTTATTTTACTGTATAGGAAATAGGTGTGAAACCCACTGGCAAACTATATAGCTCCATCCCCTTTATAGTGGCAGGGCCATGTAGGAGGAGATAATCTTTACTGCTACCAGTAACTCCATTAGCTTTGTGTTGTGGGTTTAAAGATTCCCAATCCTGCTGATGATGGGTATATGTGGTGTGGGATGACATAAGGTCAATATTGCTCCATGTGATTACATTTTTGTTTGTTCAATTTCTGCATTTTTTAAACACGTATTTAAGAAATTTATGTTTAAAAACCCAACTACCTTAAAAGAATGTCAAACTTGAAAAGTCAAGCACTCAAAAGTTACAGAGTGCTATAATTAAGGTTGCCCGTACAACCTTAATTCAGCCCCCCTTGTGCATAAGTGTTATGATACAGTCTTCAATTGTGTGATCAAATACTTTTTTTTTCCACAGGACCCCTTCCTCATTCAGTGCACAGGATGGACTGTGCTTTGGGAATGAATTAGGACTGTATGGTTAAAAGGCTGTTGTCTGTCAGACCCCCTGTCTCATTTGCTGCAGAAGAGGGAAAGGTGTGTTGTCAAGGGGGCAGTGGATTGCAAGAAGAGAGAAGACGATCTTGTGGTTAAGGTAGATGAATGCTGCCCTGTAGAATTAGTCTGTCCTTTCTTCTGCCATGGAATTCCTATGGGATTCAGGGCAAGTCAATTATATCAGACTTTTCACTGGTGGTCACTAATGGTGCATTCTACATCTTCTGGTTGGGTAACCTGAGCCGCCTGCAGCTTGATTTACAGACCTCCTGAGAGTTAACAACTGCAGCTGACATCAGTGGTAGCTGTGCTCTTCACATGCTAAATTCTCTGAAAAATTAGGCCCTACGCTTCTTGAGTTGTTCACCTCAAATTATCTGATACTTTTGGCTCTAGTCTCTGTGTCTTAATTCCCCACATGTAAAATGGGGATAATGACAGCATCTTAACTCACACGGGTGTTGTGAGATCAGTTCATTATTGTTTGTAAAGATGTAAGATATTACCGGGAAAGCACCATTGAGAAACTCAGGACTAAATTAATAATTCCTGTACTGACTGCCAGGTTTGGCTGTTGTACAATGAATACTGCATGGGGCACGCAGTGAACAATGAGGAAAAAATGGAATATTGAAGAGCTTACTCATTCGGTGAGCACCATCCATCCTGTGCATGGAATGAGGCAGGAGTCCTGTGGAAAAGAATGTATCATAATGTAGATACATAAGGGGGCTGAATTAAAGTTGCATGGACAGTCTTAATTCTAGCACTGCAGAACTTTTCACTGCTTGACTTTTCAACCAGTATATAGTATAAAAAATGCACATGAAATCTGCCCGGAAGCATATAACAGTGATGCATATTTATATGCAGGTGCCCTGTATAAATATATATATTTATCCATCACATCAGCTCCATCAGCTCCATTGTCATATGTCATCTGAAAACATCTAATTTATCCCTTCCCTCAGCTTCGTATTTTCTCTTCCCCTCTATCTTAGGATAGATAAAACACCAAACAAAACAATACGTGACTGTGTAGACCTATCTTGCCTCCATTTATACATAATGTGATCATATTTGGTTTGTTTGGCAATATTTTGTTGGCATTTTTTCTGACTCTTTAGCCAGACTCCCCTGTCATTTACACTGGTCCAGCCCCATTGGCTTTGTCTGCACTAGGGATATGGGCTGTGTTAGAAAATGTTAACAGACAAGTTTTAATTGTTAAACATCACTTAGTACCTAGTGCAAACAAAGGCAGCCATGTTCTAAAACTGTTAGCAGGTCATAGCTAACTCTGGGGGGAACCTGCTGACTTGAGCAGACTTTCACTGGTGTAACCTAGAGCGGTAGTTATCAAACTAGGGCCGCCGCTTGTGTAGGGCCTACTCTGCAGGAAGGGCGGCCAGCACATCCCTCAGCCCGTGCCACTTCCCGAAGCCCCCACTGGCCTGGAGCAACGAACCGCAGTCAGTAGGAGCCGCGATTGGCTGGACCTGCAGATGCGGCAGGTAAACAAACCAGCCTGGCCTGCCAGGAGCTTTCCCTGAGCAAGCGGCGGCCCTAGCTTGAGAACCACTGACCTAGAGTGTAGGTGTCCTCTGGGTGTAGGTCTTGGCATGTGGAGTTAAGGGACCTCACAGTCTTTAGGCTCCTTTTTAAGATCCCAGCCTAAAATCCTGTGCTCTGTTCACTTGCCTAGGAGTTGCCTTAGGACCTGGGCAGTGTGCCAGACTCTATCCTCCTGACTGCATTCTCCTCACCAGGGCAGGAGACAAAAAAATTCCCTGCTGCCTATCCCTCTTCTCCTAATAAGTGTGTGTCTCATGGATAGTCTATGTGCACCTGTTACACAAAGAGCCAGATGGGCTGTGGAGCAAAGCATGACAGACACATCGCTCTCTCCCATGGAGAGGGACGAATGGGGGGTGTGAATTTCAAGCAGAGAAGATTGAGTTATATCTCCTTCTTGCCATGAAAACCAAGTCTATCCCAGAGGGTGTGAATGCGGATGGCAAGGGGGAGGTATGTGCCACACAACTGCTCAGGCAATTACATACTAATTTGCCCACATAATCAACGCAATTGTGTATACATGGTTTAACTGTGCCTGCAGTCCTGGTAAATGTGTGTGTGTAAATTAGGTGCAAAACTGTGCTCTTATGCTGTGGGAGAGTATAGTTACTAGAGATGAGCTTGAATCAAGACCATGAACCCAAACACTCAACATTTGGGAAATTTGGCTCCATATTTTTTTTATGATCTTTGAGGCTGAACCCATCTTTACAAGGGGCTGAACCAGAATATCAAATGAACCAGAACTTTGGGGAAGTCTGGATCCAGGTTTGAATTTTGCAGAATGGGCTTATTTCCCATCTCTACGTGAGCAGGGTGTGCATGGGGGGGAATCCTTGTTCGTCCAACTATAGCTTTGATGTTAAAGGTCTAGTGCAATGAAGGATGCCCCTTAAGATATGGGAAAACTAGTCACCCTAGTTGTCTGCAGCTCCACATTCCTCTACTCTGGACTACTTTTAGAGAGTCACCATCTTTTATGGCAATTAAGGTGTCCTTGGAAGCCAGGAATTTGTTCTTGGGTTTTATAATAAGGTGCATTTAACTCCTCCTTCATGTTTTCCAAAGAGGACAGAGAATGAATGACATAATGGAGAATCTCCTGCACAAGGTCACTGCCAAATAATGGGTTTGTTCATTTCCAGAACTGCTATTGATTCATAGAATTGCATCTGCCTGAGAAGAAATTCAGAGGGCAAAGCTAACCCTTCATCCTTAAGGGGGTTTGAAGAGCAATGCGGCTGCTTTTAATCATCACAGACTATTCTCTAGGAAGAATGCAGCTTGTTTTTTCAAGAGGTGCTGTAAGTTGAAGTGGAATTAATGAGAGTTTCAAAACTTTTATGATGAATATCATTTAAAAATTGGGCAATCCTGACACGAGAGGGTCCTGCAGGGAAATAATTGCTCTTGGTATGTTCCCCTCTTCCAACAGAGGGATACTTTGACAAGAAAATGTGTGTGTGGTTTGTTTTTTTTCTAAAACACCAACCCTCTGGATGCTGCTTTAGTGCTGTGTTTTCCTGCAATCAGTTACTGTGAGAGGTCTTTCATAGCCATTAATTGTCAATGCAGTTTTCAGAACTGATGCTGGTTCTCAACTGAGCCCAATGCAAATTTGACCGTAAGTGGAGGTAAATCTCACCCCACCTTTTTTTACTGGACCCAGGCTTGCAGTTATTTTCTCATCCTTGGAACAATGAGGGCCAGACTGTTTTCGTGGCTTAAGCCCAGGACTGAGAGGCAGATCATATGACCTGGGATTTGTTCTCAGATCTGTCAGAGACAGAAGTTGGTCCAATAAAAGATATTACCTCACCTGCCTTGTCTCTCTATTCATCCTGCTGTAACTTGTTTAACCTGTGTGCCTCCACTTCCCCCTCTGGACAACGAATGGGGATGGTATTCATCTACCTTGTTGGGAGCTTGGAATCTTTAGTTCATAAAAAGGATCTAGACTGTCACCCTAAATCATATTGATAAGTAACTTTTATCAGCCCCACTCCCAGCATGTGTGAGATTGGCTCAATGTCGAAAAAATGCGTTGAAATCTTTGCATAGAATTCACTCTAGAAGAATAAAGCAGCAGTAGTAATATAATGAAGATAAAGCTATATCCTTTCCTCTCCTTCACAATTAACCTGGGAAATATGAGAGAGAGATTTCCATTAAGCAGCTTGTTTGGCATACTGAATGCCCCCACTCCCCACACTGCAGATGGAGGAGAGAAGGGGCAATGGTCTGTCTACCTGACCTTTTCTTGTGATTAAAATTCTGAGCTGCTGAAGTCACAGGAACAAACTGACCCTGCTCCTCCAGGCAGAAGCTAGCATCGTATATCCAAACTGGGATAGTTGCTGGAGCAGGTTGGGGAGAGGAGAGCTATCCTCTCAAAATTTATCCTTGGATAGAGTTCCCCTTTATGGGAGTTCTCATGTTTTGAGGGTGCCCTTGCCTCAAGCTAAGTTCCAAGAGTGAGCATCAGTGCTTCAGATGGACAATAAGAAATGTATGTGCCCTGATCTATGTTTGTCTGGGACAATCTCTCCTCAAATGGGTTTTGGATGCTTGTCTCCTCAATAATGGAAAGGCTTTCTGAGGACAGCTGGTGGAAGAGAGGCATTAACATGATGCATGCTTTAAAAAGGAAAAATTTGCCTAGCAGGTTGTTCTGAAGGTATCCACTGTGGAAAGCAAATTTAAGTGTAAGCTCTGGAGAGTGGTTATCTGAATAGGAGGCTGTCAGTGCTTGACTGAACAAAAGGGATGGCCATGTTCCTAGCTGAAACTGGCAAGACTGTCCCTAGTCTTGTCAAGATAAAGTGTTCAGGACAGTGACCCCCACTGGGCATGCCCATTTATAATTCTAGATGGGAACAGACAAAATGGGAGAGAATAATACTTTGAATTTGTGGTGGTCTCTCCATATAAATGGTAAGTTCTGCCCAGGCAGGGACCAGTTTTTAGCATTAGCCAAAAACCACTACCAATTTTTCACTAGAATATGGACCTGCCTCTCTGAGACCAGACCAGACTGCATTTGCCTAGAGCTAGGGCAGAGAGAAGTTGGTTGTCCCTGCCTTGCTGTTTGACCTGATTGGCTGAAAAATAGATGGCTTCTGGAATCTGCAAATAGTTCCCTCTCTTCACAAGGATCACATTTTCCTTCTCACTGCTGAAACTGCATTACTTTGTGGACCACTGTGGCCTGCAACACTGTGGCTAGGAAGAAACTATCAATAGCAGCCATAGACTGGGCCAAGACCAGCACACACTCAACATCTCTTTTTGCAATGATTCCTCAGAAGTTGATGGATGCACAGTTCAGCTTCTGTTCCTTTGTCAGGTACTGTGAATGCTGGGCCTGCTCTGACCTATGGCCTTATATGTGCCCACACATGTTATAGGAGCAAGTGTAAATCCTCAGCCCAGTGAACTTTGAATTCAATCAGAGCATGTAAATTGATGTTGTGCTTATTGCCTTTTTAGGTCTGTACATATTGGGCCAATGCTGCCCCTCAATTTCCTGTGGGCACAGAAGGCCTTAAATGCAGAAGCAGTGCAGTGCTGCTGCAGAGGGTGAGGCTAGCAGGCTAGGATGTGTGGCTTCTTCGCCTGGCTTCTGGCTTCCATTTCTTACTTTGCGGTTCCTCTGGAACCACACGACCCAGAGGTCTCATCCTGGAGGCATGTCAACTAGGACAGCAAGCTGGCATTTCTAAGTTTAACTCCTGTCACATTTGCCCACAGCTTAAGCTCAGTGATGACCTCATTCACTTACACGGGGCTAATAAAATGTCAGCTGACCAGACATGCTCGGATTGAGGTCAAATGTGCTTATTGTGAGCAGCCAACCTGGCATATCCATGGCTGGGGAAAAAAAAAATCCTTCTTCCTTTTACATGGAGGAATCCGCTTTCTGTTGCTGTATATTTTGTGCATGAGTCACAGATTTTTTTTAAAGGCATTGTTATAGGGTGGTCTCAAAGCTAAGTGTCCAGATCAGACCCTTCAACAACTTGGCTTCCTTTTAAGGGAGACAGGTTTTGATTTTCAAAGGGACATTGCCAAAATCTAGATGAAACAAACAGTAGATATTGTCCTTTCCTGTATTACTAGTCCTAACAAGTTAGATCATTAACAATTTCAAAATAGAATTTATTCTTCATTATGATGTGGAAAGGTTAGGGGCCTAGTTCAGGAGTACATGAGGGTCCATGGCCTATAATGTACAGAAGATCAGACTGGATCAGGAGTAGGCAACCTATGGCACGGGTGCTGAAGGTGGCACGCGAGCTGATTTTCAGTGGCACTCAGACTGCCCGGGTTCTGGCCACCAGTCCGGAGAGCTCTGCATTTTAATTTAATTTTAAATGAAGCTTCTTAAACATTTTAAAAACCTTATTTACTTTACTAATAGTTTAGTTATATATTATAGACTTATAGAAAGAGACCTTCTAAAAACGTTAAAATGCATTACTAGCACACAAAACCTTAAATTAGAGTGAATAAATGAAGATTTGGCACACCACTTCTGAAAGGTTGCCGACCACTGGACTAGACGATCATAATAGTCCTTCTGACCTTAAAGTCAATGAGACTTAGTTTTCAGGCCATGGGATGGTAATGCCTTTCATGTATTGATGATGTTTGGTTTTGGTAGATTTTTTTCCTCACTCAGGTTGGACAGGAAAATTAGACTAGTCATTCTCAGGGTCTCTCTACACTAGGAAAATGACAAGTTGCTAACAGTTGGCAGCAATTTGTCTCCACTACTTCTGCCTTTTGAAGTGTTAAACAGTTTAGCAGCTAGTGTTGACTGAGTCAAAGCATTGCCATTGTTGTCCCACAAAGAAACAATGATACTGGGCTAGATAAGTGCAGAGGATGGGGCACCACAGCAATTGAAAAGAATGGGTGTGAAACTGTATTAGGATATTCCTTACTCACTGCTCTAGCATGCAAAGGATAGCAAGGGAGTATTACCCTACTGGCATAGTTTTCTGCTGCTCCATCAACCACAAACTAAGCCAGCACCATTATAATATTGATTGAGAAAAGGTGTAGTTGTGCCTTTACCTTGCCTCATCTGAGCAGGAGCACAGAGAAGTAGGCCTTGCAGTGACTTCATCATCTCTATTTATTATGGATAGCTTATTTCCACTAGCACATGCCTGCACTTGCTGTGGGGCATTTCCCACAGCAAATGCCCCATCCTAGAGACTGTTGTTATCTCAGAGGCTATGGTTTTATTAACAAGTACACCTGGAAATCTTAATGGATCCCGGAGATCATTTGGACTCTGACAAATGCTATATCTGGCAAAGACTTCTTTAATTCACAAATCTACTTTTTTTGGAAGGCTGCATATTCCCTGGAGTGACCGCTATAAAGTCTTCTGAACGCAGATTGTAGCATTTGTCCTGCTGCTTTTTCATCATCACCATAAAAATCAACAGTCATATTGCTGGTTTTCCTATGTCATTATTAAACTTAGTTCCCAGCTGTGTCATGTGAAGGCTTAATGTTTGATTCCAATAGTTATTTTTTAAATTCCTGTAGTTATTTTATAATTAAAAATACAGTAACAGCACAAGTATAAATCAAATAAATACAAATAAACAGTAGGAGTTAACATACATAGAGGAATCATTATGCAAGAATCTCTAAAGCCATATAAAAAGCTTATTATGAAAGAGTGATGACAGAATAATGGCACTAAACAAAGCTAATTCTGCATAAATGTAGAAAATAGATTTAAAAAAGGAAGACGTGAATGATGATAACATTCAATCCGGCCATAGTCCCTAAATATCACAAGCAATTTATTGTGAAATAAGAGATTAACCCTGAGGGGAAATTATCTGTGGTACTAATTACAGAGGGAACATTAAATAAAAGTCTAAAAGCCTCTTGCAAAATATCAGGTGTTTTGATTTATCTCAAAGTTTCTTGATTTTTTTTTTTAAAAAACATTTCCAATTTGATAGAAGCAATTTAAGGTTATATACTAATGTGTTTTACCACTAGTTCTGCATAATACAATAATTGCTCTATTAGATATGCATTAGTAATAGAAGGAGGAAGTGACACAAAGGAACCTAGTGTCAGGAGGAACTTTTACAAAAGGACATATCTGTTTATAAAAAGGAGAAAATAAACAGGAACCAGGAAATTGCAGGCCATCAGTCCTAACTGCTGCAGCTATCTATATTTGAATAAATGCGTCTCTTCCCTGACAGCCTGCAGAATTACCCTAGTATGCAGCCTTGCAATGAAGTTATGTAAAATACTTGTACACCTTTTCAAGCAGTGTAGGTGAAATTCATCCCTATGCAGAGAGCCAGGTCAAGGTCTGTGCACCACTTACATTCTATGTTGATGGATTCAGCGGTGAATAGTACTTGTATGCAGGGATGAATGTCATTCTCCATAAACAAGGGCTGGATTCTGCTATCCTTACTCATGCTGAGTAGTGCTTTTACTTTCCGAGAAGTTCCACTGAAGCCACTGAGCCTCTTGGAGGATAAGGTACTACGCAACATGAGTGAGGGTGACAGAATCAGGCCCGTAATGAATCATACTAATAAATGAATGATACGTCTTTGCTCATGTCACAGGGCACTGTCACATGGATTCTTTTAGGATATGACATTCCTCTCCATGACTTCCTAGCTAGGTGGGAGGAGAAGATGGGTTCAAAGGAGGAAGGCCTTGCTCAAACACAATAAACACTTTGTGTTTTATTAGTACTTAAAGAGCAATAGGAAAATGCAGTGATCCATAATCCTGCTAATGAGACAGATGCATGGGTTTGACTAAGTTAGTAATTCCTTCACCATACGAAGGTCTTCCACCAGATCTTATTGCAACTGATATCTGGGCCCTCTTCCTGGCTTTGCCACTAATTCACTGTGGGGCTTTTGCTTCACCTTCCTTTTCCTATCTGTAAAATGGGGGTAATGTCTCAAAGTGACCTACTTCATGATGTTGTGAGGCAACTGTGTGTGAAGGGCTTTGTGATTTTCAGGTGAAAGGTGATATATTAGTGAAATCAATTGTATTTTATACTGTAAGTTTCCTTGGGCACATAGCATATTCCTAGACACACGTGATTTCCACCAGCCCCATATTGTTCGCTTTTGTAAAAGTAATTTTGGTTAGAGATGAGTCCAGACTAAAATGCTACATCTGAACACCCCCAGATTTTGAGGATATTCAGATCTGGGTTTGGACTTTGCAACTGAGTTTGGATCAGTTCTATCTTACAGTGTGCTGCATTCATTACTTCCAATGAGCAGAAGTAAAGCAATAGCAGATGCCACAGAGAAAATCACTTTGATGTAATGGCTTCTGTCCAATTGTCGGGACAGCCCACCTCCCATTGATCTTGAATGGAGTCTAGTCACCGTATTCAGTGGTGATCTGGTGTGTTTTTGGGAGACTCCTGCAAGTTATCACATTCAGTGGCAAACAATTGAGAGGAAACCAGAGCTTCAGGTTCCTGGATGTTGTGAACCAAACACACCGTGTTTCAGTTAGACACAGAGATGAGACCTTTTCACCACCATATGCTATATACATGGTATAAATTCTACAGCTGCTTCTTTTGGGATGATGAATAGCACCTGGCTTGGTAGTTAGTTCTAGTGGGAATGGAGACTGATGGGGCATACTTAAGCAGAATGCTGGTCTAAGTGGTGCCTAAGAGAAGCATTCGGAAGCGAGAGGGTATTAGTTCCAAGATTTGGGAACTGGAGCAAGAACTTGTCAGACGCTTTTCCTGTTTGAGGAAGGCCCCCTTAGACACAATGTATAATTTGAGGACTATGTGATTCTCCACAGGTGTGGCCACGTTTCTTGGAGGTTTAAAGATATTCAAGCAGCCAGCGCCTCCCCGAGCATCTTTAAATAGGCCTGTCACCAGGTTCACTCACTGTTGGTGGTGTCTTCTCCTGGCTGTCTTGCAGATTAGTTGTGTATGCCCCCACTCCCCCATCAATTATGTCTCTTCTGTCATCTCGCCCTGCAGTCCTTCTTGCTCAGGAACCAAAGTCTCCTCTGGAGACTCAGCCCTTTGACCAGGTCACTGCGTGGTTTCCCTTCTGGAAAGTCCTCCTGCACAGTCTCAGACAGTCTTCTTCAGCACTGCAAGTTCAGTAGGGGAACCCAGGGCTGTCCACTACTCCGGGTTCCAGTCCAGGACTCTCAACCAGCAATTCTGGGCTTTAATGTCTCAGCCCTCACTACTCCTTCCCTGAACTTCTTCCTACAATTTCTGGTTCCCTCCCTTTCTATGGGTAAACCAGCTCCAAACCCTCCTCCCTCTTCCCAGCAAGTTACTGCTGCCCCATCTAGTTCCAGCTTCCTGGCTTTATAGGTCCTGCCTCTTCCTCCTCAGCTGGGTGCCATCAGCAGTTAGGTCCCAGCCCTCCCTGGCTTCTTCTCCAGGTGCAGCTTGGAGTACCAAACTCACAGGATTTGCCCTATGAAGCTGATGTCACTAGCTGATCTTTTATCATTGTTCCTATATCAATGGCTGTATGATTGGGCATTTTTGATGCCCTCCTGAATCCTGGTCAAGTGGCGTACCTCTGCCAACCTAACCAAAGCCAGAGGGTTTCAGAGGTTGATTCCCAAACTGATGTCAGATGAAGCTCGGGGTGGGGGGCACTACCAACTGGGAGCTGATTAAGCACAGCTGAATTTAACTGTGTTCTATTAGCAGTTCAGAGGGACAGATGGGGCTGTGTTGAACAGAAACCAAGATGAGGAACTCTGGGCGACATAAGAATATTGCTGGGTAGTTTGGATTGTATATGTTTTGTATTTTTTAAGTTTAGTCCTCATACTACTGCATGCCATGAAGCACAGCTAGATACTGTTGTCAGTGGGTGACAATTTGGCTTAAACCCAAAATTCTGTCAGTAAAACCCTTCATGGAGAGGGTTATTTTGTGTATATGTTATAGCAGATATCTATAAATGCTGCAGGAGGAATGGCAAAAATTTAACAAGAGGAATTGTCCTTTTATCCTTTTTCTGTATCTGAATCCTTCCTGTGCCATCAAATATTGCTTTAAAAAATAAATCTTTATTTTACCCAAACCTGGGCAAGTAATTAGCACTGAATAATTTATTCTATGTATCTTTTATAGTCCTGGCACAGATTATGTTTTTCTCAACTGTATTTGTTATTTAAAATTATTTGCTAAGTATTTTTCTTTGAATGAATTCTTTGTGGGTACTTCATTCGCAAACAGCTTGTGGCAAGTACTAATTAAACTTAACTTATTTTAATGGGAATTAAATCTTTGACAGCTTTGAAAATCTCAGCCTAAATATACAAAATTTTTGCAGCCTCCATTGGACACAGAAATCACATGACACTTTGTTTTCTTATTGCATAAACATAACTTTTTGACATCAGTTTCTTACACTGACGATTATGAATTCAAAATGTGCTTTTCACAAATATTCTCCAATACTCACTTGTTGCAATCCTGGCACCAGTGAAGTCAAGGGGTGTTTTGCTATGGTTTTGGATTTGGTTAACCATTGTTGTTATGGCCTAGTTGGCTGACGCCTTGCATTCAGGGTAAATGTGAAGAAGTCATTGTAAAGTGGCTGAAAGGATAGCAGTAGCATCCAAAACACCGGTGCATGAAAAAGCTTGACTAGACGCTGAATCATGTTGCCCATATGGTTTCAAATGCAGGGCCTAGGGCTTGGATTGGTGGAACTGTTTTATGTGTGTGACTGAAGGAATAGAGAGAGAGACATAGTCAAGGAGACATAGCCCAGAAGTGCACTGTATGGCCCTGAGAAAAGCTTCGAGGTGGGTGGCTTTGGGTTGGGATGCCAGCTGAAGGAGTCTTGGACCTGAGAGCAAGGCCACTGTCTTCTGCTGTTTGATTCCTCCTGCGTTCCAGCAAACAGGACATTCTTTGTAAATAAGCAAAATTGAATCAAAGAAATACCTGACTCCCAGCAATTTCTCCTCCTAATTGCAATGACCTTTAAGATTCTGAATTTTTGGCTAACAGCTCAGGTCAATAGGTGACTTTGTTGGGACCAGTTTGTCATCCATTTGTTACACAAACACACCTGCCAGCAAACTCCATCACTAGTGCGTTGATGTCAAGCAAATACAAGGATCATAGACATAGTCCGAGTAAATGTGTTTAAATATTCAGGATAAATGTTCAGAGAATGTGTGGCAGTTTCTGCTGGCTCAAATTTTAACATTTTTAAGTTCGCTCCCTCATGCCCCTTGCATTCCTTGTCCATTTGAGTCCCTCAATAAAGCACAGAGCAACTCAGAAGATACCTTGTGTCATCACTATTTGTGTTAATGGCTTAGGAAACCCGCAATCCAATCAGCTAAAATAAACAATCTAGTGTAATAGGAGCATTAATCAATGAAGACTTCACTGCTGAAACCTAAATGTGAAATCCATTCACCTACAAGATAAAGGGATACTGAGAGACAGCAAGAAAAAAAAAAAAGAGGACAATGATTTTTTTTTAAAGGTGCTGAGACTCACATCACTAGTTGGAGCCCATGAGTTTATGGGTGTTCATCACCTCTGAAAGTCAAGACAAAAAGGGCCAATTCTGCAAGGTCGTGAGCACCTGCTGTGAATTGGGTACTGGCCTCTTTTCTTTCCTTTTAAGATCAGTGAGTGTTGAAGGGATATAGTGTCTCACATGATTGAGCCCTAGTGAAAAAAAGAAATTAGCAAGAGAAGCATATGATCTAAGCATATGTCACCTAGAAAGAACAATTTGCAGAATTGTGCTGGGATTCTGCAGACGTTTTTCTGAGTGGCTCATGGAGCCAATACTGTGAATTTGGACCCAACCTCAAAAACAAACCCAGGGGGGACTTCAAGAAAAACTGTTGTACCTTGGGTTGTTCAGAGGACCCAGCCACACCAGCCATACCATCAGGGGCTCATTCACCTGCACATTTACCAATGTGATATACGCCATCATGTGCCAGCAATGCCCCTCTACCATGTACATTGGCCAAACTGGACAGTCTCTACATCAGTGTTTTTCAAACTGGGGTTGCCGCTTGTGTAGGGAAAGCCCCTGGTGGGCCAGGCTGGTTTGTTTACCTGCCCCGTCCACAGATCAGGCCAATTGTGGATCCCCTGTTCTCTGACTGCCCCGACCCCTATCCACACCCTGCCTCCTGTCAGCGCCCCCCCAAGGACTCCCAACCCCTATCCAACTGCCCTCTGCTCCCTTTCCCCTGACCACCCCCTCCCTAACTGCCCCCCAGGATTCCACCCCCTTATCTAACCCCCCTCCCTCTCCCTGTCCCTTGACTGCCCTCCGGACCCCTATCCACATCCCTGCTCCCTGATAGGCCCCCCGGTACTCCTATTCCCAACCTTCCTTGTTCCCCATCCCCTGACCACCCCCCAGAACCTCCACCCCATCCAACCACCCCCTCCTCCCTGACTGCCCCCAGGATTCCCCACTCCCTTACCCCCTTACCAGCAGTAGAAGCTCGCAGCCGCAATACCTGGCCAGAACCAGCTGCACTCCCCATGCTGCCCAGTGGGAGCGGTGGTCCAGAGCGCGGCCCCCATGGCGACATGGCTGTGGGGGAGGGGCTGGGGACTAGGCTCCCTGTCCGGGAGCTCAGGTGCCGGGCAGGATGGTTTGCCCCGCGGGATGTAGTTTGCCCACATCTGGCCTAAACACTGGTTTCCCTCTCCCCAAGTACAGCTTAATTTATCTGATTCCCTTAAGTACAAGATTTGATTTGGGTCCACTATACATTTGGAATCTGCATAATCTACACCGGATAACGTTAATTTAGTCTTCATTAAAAATATGCCTAGAGAATCTCTCGTCTTGTGAAAATTCCTGTCTGCTCTGTTGCTGTGGTTGCCAGGCTTTGGAAATTCCATTATAGGGTACAAAACAACATTTAAAAGAGATGAGATTGGGACACCGAGTGATTTTAAGAGGTGCCCTTGCTGCAGAGTACCCCAAACCCCTATTTTTTGTGTTTGTGTAGTACGTCTCCTTTGCCACTTTCAGAATGGTAGGTGCGGATTTAAAAAGGAAGAGCTGGCCAGACCAAGCTGAAAAGAAGAAAAGAAGTTTAGAAAAACAACATACAACCTCAACTCCATCTTCAGCAAATGATGGAATCTCTGGGGCTGGCTAATCCCAAAACACTTGGATACAAGGCGTTAGACAGCGATCAGAGTTGTTCCATATTTCACCTCTTCCTGCATTTTTTCTCCTTTGTTAAAGCTGTTGTTAATCCACTGCAGACTCCGGTTCAATGTTTGTGCTAAATTAAGTTGTGTGTTGGGGATGATGTCAGCCTAGGCAATGCAGTGGAAGGGTGTATAAACTGAATAACATTAAAGCAGTAAGGAAATATGTAAAGTAGCATTGGTCAGGCTGGCTCAAATGAAGAGATTTCTCCATGGTTTCTTCTTTCCCATTGCCAACCCCCATGTCTTAAACACTACTTTTTATGTGGTATGAGTAATATGACACCAGATGGCCATTAAAATCCATGAATCACCTTGGACCACCCACACTCATTGCCCATATGGGTCTAGGAGGACCCATTATCCAAGTGGGACAGCAATGCCTCTGGTCCCCGGAGACCTCTGCTCTCTAATCTAACCCTGCACAGCATTGAATGCCTTGGAAAGTAGACTGCTTGCTTCACTATATTGAGTTCATCCATCAAGATGGGCATTTGTGTTCCTCTTGCAGAGCTCCCATGACAAGGATGTGATCCTCAACATTCTCAGCATTCTCACAGACCTACTGTCTATCGGTAAGTACTGATGCCTTAATGTCTCATTTTAGGTACTTATATGGTCGTCTTGGTTTTAGATTCTGAGAACCTCACGACATTTGAAATGTCTTTACAATCCTAACACGCCAGGAGACATGGCAGTGCTATTATCCCCATTTTACAGATGGGGAAGTGAGACACAGAGACTAAGTGACTTGCCTTGTCATTCAGGAAATATGGGGTGGAGCTGGGAATTGAATCTGGGTCTCTTGAGTCCCAGTTAACACCCTTGTCACTGAACCATCCTTCCTGTCTTGCAGAGTGAAGATGGGTGGACTAAAACAGGGCATAGAACATACATCCACATATCTCTGTCAGTGTTTGCTAGATCAATTCTGCCTAGTTTGTGTGAATAGTCCTTCAGCTTTTCCTCCTATTTATATGGAAGATGAGGGAGGGGGGTTCCCTTGCTCAACTCCTCTCTCCCCCACTATATAATTTTATCACATGGTGAAAGAGGGGCAAAATGTTTCCATGGTTTTCAAAGGTGACCATTAATTTAACTGCTTCTCAAGATGTTTCAACCTTCCCAGGGTGCTGAATGCTGGAAACGTTCAGTCACCAGGCCCATTGGAAAGAGAGAACCATGAGCTATGATCAGGAGACAGCCTCCTGGGTTGCAGCAATTTGATTCTGTAGCGGATTTCCCCTCAGAAAGAAAAAGTACTTGGAACTGTCAGGGGAATGAACAGCTTCTACCCAGCTTCACTTCAGTGGTATGAAATCTTCTCCATGGGTGTAGTAATCCAATCCTCTCCCCCCCCCCCGCCCCCGAGACTACATTATTTTCAAAGTCTCCTCTATCTGCAAGTTCACAGTGAAGATGATTCTTCAAGGTGTCCAGGCCACATGAAGGGAAAATAAGTTGCCAGCAGAGCATTTAACCTCAGTTTTTCATCAACATTTCCTTTAATTGAAATTTTTCCAACTAACTCTAGTTGCCAAAATGCAGGGCTTTCTCTCTCTGTGTAGTTTTTACATCCCTAGTGCAAGCCTCATGTGCTTCTACTTTACACTCTTCCCCTCCTCCCAACTCCCTCAGAGACATCATAACCGCAGCTGTGACACTGTGTTGGAGTCTATATCATTCTTCAATCAGCTAGACGGATTCACTGTGGATGATATGAGCCCCTCAGGGATTGAATGTACTGCTTCTACAATATTCCCAGCCTGTGTTTGCAGTAGAAAACTTCACAGCTGGCCAAAGATGCCTCTGGATTATGAGCTGTTGACACAGTAGGGCCCAGAGGATTAGCACTTGGTTTCTCTGGAGACCTTATTTGTTTGGAGGCTGACAACTAAGTTTTCCTAGGATTCATTCCCCTATGTTAGGCATTGCTGAAACTCTTTTCCTTCACTTATTTAACTTACAATATCAAGGGAAAGATCATAGAGCAGTGCACTCCTTTGAAATCTGTCAGTGTCTCTGTTGATTCTTTTCCAGCCCATTTCAATGCACACTGGAAGCTTCAGCAGGTGGTGGCTTATATAGATAATGGCAGCTGGCGAAAGAAGCAGTATCACACATGGTTTTGATATAGAGCAGAGATGGGCCTGAACCACAGCTCCAAACTCTGGAGGGTGTTTGCAATCCAAGTCCAGATGTACGTTTTGCAAATGCCCTTATACTTATAATGGTCTGAGCAAGAAAACACCAGAGAAGGGTCATGCAGCAAGCTTCTTTAGGTTTGCTAAGCATTCTCTGAATCATATAATGTTCACTTATTGCTATGTTTAAAGCTCTGCGACAGGAAAGTTATTGACTATGCCTCCTTTTTAATTTTCTGCCCTTAGGAACAGACCGACGAATTCACTACATAATCAGCAAAGGGGGGAGTGAAGCTTTGTTGCAGGCTCTGATGAATGCTGCACAGACAGCCCAGCCAGACTACAGCATCCTTTTACCTCTGCTTCGCTTGCTGGCTAAAGTAGGCCAAAGAGGTATTGCTATGCCATTATTGCTTAAAGGATGGGGAGGGAGGAGCAGAAGGCTCCAAAGGTCACAGTAAAGGTTAGTACTGGAATCTGCAAGTCTTTAACAAGTCAGGACACTTTGCACTGAATGCTGGCTTGGTGGGACAGAGTGTTGTAAGACCTCATAATGGTTTCACCCTCTAGTGGCTAGAAGTTTGTACTAAGCCTATAAACACAGCTGATGGAGATCCAGGTCAGAGAGATTCTATAATGGAGTTTATTCTGAGCTCCTGAACAGCATTTTGTGTCACTGATAATGCCCAGCTGGGCAGCAAGTGATTCCCATACAAATCATGGTCACTTACAAAGGCTCTTTCTCTTGTGACTTGCTTCCTGTAGCCCAATAACACATTCAAAACCATATTTCACTTGCTGCTGTGTCGCTATCATCAGAGAGATTGTTGTTCAGTGTTTGCAGCACAGCTAGGCTGGCTAACCTAGTAAGGAGGGCTTTAAACTAGGTTCGACAGGGACAGGTGAGCAAACCCCACAGGTAAGTGGGGAACAAGACTGGGGAGATGGGTTGGAAACAGGAGGGAGCACGGGCTATAATGGCAGAGAGGAAGGAGGGTCAGGGCAAAGCTGGGAGGCAAGATCAAACCAGTATCTTAGATGCCTATATACAAATGCAAGAAGTATGGGTAATAAGCAGGAAGAACTGGAAGTGCTAATAAATAAATACAACTATGACATTGTTGGCATTACTGAAACTTGGTGGGATAATACACACGACTGGAATGTTGGTGTGGATGGGTATAGTTTGCTCAGGAAGGATAGACAGGGGAAAAAGGGAGGAGGTGTTGCCTTATATATTAAAAATGTACACACTTGGACTGAGGTGGAGATGGACATAGGAGACGGAAGTGTTGAGAGTCTCTGGGTTAGGTTAAAAGGGGTAAAAAACACAGGTGATGTCGTGCTGGGAGTCTACTACAGGCCACCTAATCAGGTGGAAGAGGTGGATGAGGCTTTTTTCAAACAACTAACAAAATCATCCAAAGCCCAAGATTTGGTGGTGATGGGGGACTTCAACTATCCAGATATATGTTGGGAAAATAACATCGCAGGGCACAGACTATCCAATAAGTTCCTGGACTGCATTGCAGACAACTTTTTATTTCAGAAAGTTGAAAAAGCTACTGGGGGGAAGCTGTTCTAGACTTGATTTTAACAAATAGGGAGGAACTTGTTGAGAATTTGAAAGTAGAAGGAAGCTTAGGTGAAAGTGATCATGAAATCATAGAATTTGCAATTCTAAGGAAGGGTAGAAGGGAGTACAGCAGAATAGAGACAATGGATTTCAGGAAGGCGGATTTTGGTAAGCTCGGAGAGCTGATAGGTAAGGTCCCATGGGAATCAAGACTGAGGGGAAAAACAACTGAGGAAAGTTGGCAGTTTTTCAAAGGGACACTATTAAGGGCCCAAAAGCAAGTTATTCCGATGGTTAGGAAAGATAGAAAATGTGGCAAAAGACCACCTTGGTTTAACCACGAGATCTTGCGTGACCTACAAAATAAAAAGGCGTCATATAAAAAATGGAAACTAGGTCAGATTACAAAGGATGAATATAGGCAAATAACACAGGAATGCAGAGGCAAGATTAGAAAGGCAAAGGCACAAAATGAACTCAAACTAGCTATGGGAATAAAGGGAAACAAGAAGACTTTTTATCAATACATTAGAAGCAAGAGGAAGACCAAGGACAGGGTAGGCCCACTGCTCAGTGAGGAGGGGGAAACAGTAACAGGAGACTTGGAAATGGCAGAGATGCTTAATGACTTCTTTGTCTCGGTCTTCACTGAGAAGTCTGAAGGAATGTCTAGTATAGTGAATGCTTACGGGAAGAGGGTAGGTTTAGAAGAGAAAATAAAAAAAGAGCAAGTAAAAAATCACTTAGAAAAGTTAGATGCCTGCAAGTCACCAGGGCCTGATGAAATGCATCCTAGAATACTCAAGGAGTTAATAGAAGAGGTATCTGAGCCTCTAGCTATTCTCTTTGGGAAATCATGGGAGACGGGGGAGATTCCAGAAGACTGGAAGGGGGCAAATCTAGTGCCCATCTATAAAAAGGGAAATAAAAACAACCCAGGAAACTACAGACCAGTTAGTTTAACTTCTGTGCCAGGGAAGATAATGGAACAGGTAATCAAAGAAATCATCTGCAAACACTTGGAAGGTGGTAAGGTGATAGGGAATAGCCAGCATGGATTTGTAAAGAACAAATCGTGTCAAACTAATCTGATAACGTTCTTTGATAGGATAACGAGCCTTGTGGATAAGGGAGAAGCGGTGGATGTGATATACCTAGACTTTAGTAAGGCATTTGATACAGTCTCGCATGATATTCTTATAGATAAACTAGGAAAGTACAATTTAGATGGGGCTACTATAAGGTGGGTGCATAACTGGCTGGATAACCGTACTCAGAGAGTAGTTGTTAATGGCTCCCAATCCTGCTAGAAAGGTATAACAAGTGGGGTTCCGCAGGGGTCTGTTTTGGGACCGGTTCTGTTCAATATCTTCATCAACGATTTAGATGTTGGCATAGAAAGTACGCTTATTAAGTTTGCGGACGATACCAAACTGGGAGGGATTGCAACTGCTTTGGAGGACAGGGTCAAAATTCAAAATGATTTGGACAAATGGAGAAATGGTCTGAGGTAAACAGGATGAAGTTCAATAAAGATAAATGCAAAGTGCTCCACCTAGGAAGGAACAATCAGTTTCACACATACAGAATGGGAAGAGACTGTCTAGGAAGGAGTATGGCAGAAAGAGATCTAGGGGTCATAGAAGACCACAAGCTTAATATGAGTCAACAGTGTGATACTGTTGCAAAAAAAGCAAACATGATTCTGGGATGCATTAACAGGTGTGTTGTAAACAAGACATGAGAAGTCACTCTTCCGCTTTACTCTGCACTGGTCAGGCCTCAGCTGGAGTATTGTGTCCAGTTCTGGGCACCGCATTTCAAGAAAGATGTGGAGAAATTGGAGAGGGTCCAGAGAAGAGCAGCAAGAATGATTAAAGGTCTTGAGAACATGACCTATGAAGGAAGGCTGAAGGAATTGGGTTTGTTTAGTTTGGAAAAGAGAAGACTGAGAGGGGACATGATAGCAGCTTTCAGGTATCTAAAAGGGTGTCATCAGGAGGAGGGAGAAAACTTGTTCACCTTAGCCTCCAATGATAGAACAAGAAGCAATGGGCTTAAACTGCAGCAAGGGAGATTTAGGTTGGACATTAGGAAAAAGTTCCTAACTGTCAGGGTAGTTAAACACTGGAATAGATTGCCTAGGGAAGTTGTGGAATCTCCCTCTCTGGAGATATTTAAGAGTAGGTTAGATAAATGTCTATTAGGGATGGTCTAGACAATATTTGATCCTGCCATGAGGGCAGGGGACTGGACTCGATGACCTCTCGAGGTCCCTTCCAGTCCTGGAGTCTATGAGTCTATGAATTATCTGGGAAGCTCTACCATTTTTATGATGTTGTTTTCTATGTCCGGCATCTCTACGTTTCTGGCAATTGGCCATCTGCAAAAACAGCTGCCATTTTGTGAGACAGAGCTTTGAGACAGCATATTATAGAGGAAATGCACCCACATAGCTCTTTCTTGTGGAGACTTTACTTTAGTTCTGTCTTGTTTCCCTTAGCTTAAAATAGGTCATTGAAACTGAAATTACATGGTTGTTCTTTGCATGTGAAAAATGTGACACCAGGCAAGTCACCAGCCTCCTCTATGCCTCATCTTACCTATTTGTAAAAGTGAGGGGGAGAATACTGATTTTCCTCACTGGGGTATTGTGAGGCCTTAGTAATAAATGCTGTTTGTAAATGCTTTGAGATTTTCCTCTAAAACTCCTGTAGAAGGATTTGGTGTGATTACGCCACAGCATGCAGCATTTGTGTCACTGTGAAAACCACTCTTTATTTACCATCCTTTCATTCCTGTTTGCTTTCACAGATAGGAAGTTTGGGTTGAAAGTGCAGAAACTGGAGGCAATTGATGTGACACTGAGCTTGGCAAGGAAAAATCTGACTCACCACCTGAATCTCATCCACTGTCTCTGGGTCCTGCGGGTTTACGCCTCTAGTGGTAAGTGCTCCTGTCCATTTATCATGCCAGTGAGAGTCTGAGCTCCTTCTGCAATTGCTACAATGCAAGCTAATGGTCCCTCTGGTACAGAGATGTGCACCTATAAGCAAGCCTATTGATAACAGATAGGACCATATGCAACAGCTAACATAGTTCTAGGTATGCTCTCATAGAAAGGTAACTCTTAGAGGGATCTTTCACTGTAAGATTCAGTGAACTTACTCACCCAAAGACTATAGAAGATAGAAAACAGCCATGTAAAAAAAACCCCAAAACAAATATTTAGTCCAGATGATGCAGGATCCTTCCCTTCAATCTATTCTAGATGTCTTAGGCGCTCACATGGCCCCAATACTATCCTCCTCAGAATTATTAATGCATTTATGCTCACAACACCCCTGTGAGTTAGGGAAGTACTATTATCCCCATTGTGCAGAGTAGTAACTAAGGCACCCAGAGACAAATGAGTGATTCAAGGTCACACAGGAAGTCTGTGATGGACTGAACCCTGATCTTCTGAGTCCCTGACTAGAGCCATACCCACCGAGCCATCCTCCCTCTTATATTCTCTAGTGTTCAGTGATTCAAGAATTGGGATTCCTAGCTCATCCCTCAAAAGACCACTGTGCATTCAGATATTTCCCCAGGTGGAAACATTTTCTGAGAGGCAGTACAAATTTTCCTTTGCTCACTTTCATCCTGTTGCATCCCTTTGCATTTCCTAACCGCTTCCTCTCCCTCCTGGCTACTTTCCCCCTGCAGATAACTCTAGATGGTTGTCATATTCTCCTCTCCTCTGCTATATACTCACCTCACTGGCTGGCCAAGCTGTACACATCCAGCTTTCCAAATCTTTCCTCCTAAGATTTAACATTACTGGCTGGCAGCCCTTTAGGTCTTGTATTTACACAAGAGCTGGCCTTACGCTATGGGCCCTCTCAGGCAGGCAGCCAGCTCCCAGCGTTCTATCCCTCTGCCTGAGATAAGCAGCATTTGAAAGGGTGAGTGTAATAGAGACAGCAGTTGAAATGTGTCTTAATTTGGGTTACAGAGCTGCAGGTTTACCCAGAGCTGCCTCCCACACTGAGCTGCTTTCCACACTCCCTCTGCTCTCATTAAGTGCGCTTGCATCCCAATTCAGAGACATTAGCCCATTGCACCGTGGCCTTTAAACCTTTCCATTAATGTCAGGACGTTAAGCCCTGCAAACACACTCTCTAGTTCATTAAAGTGACCCTAAGCTCCCACTGCAATATATCTAAGCATCTCCATAAGAAGCTGGTGCAAAAATGCAAAAGTTTTGTTCCCGGTCGCCACTGCCCCTCAATTTCATAGTCAAAATCTCTCCTGTCAGTGAGTTCCTATGTCCCACCAAGGGCCTGAGGGGAAATTCATTACTGTGCTGTGCCGTGTAGGCCTAATCCTTAGGATCTGCACAACGTCCCCTGGTGAACCCCACCCCAGTGCCTCAGAACGTCCTACCTCCTTCACCCCGTGCAGCACTGGATCTGTTAGTTCAGTGCCACATCTGCACACAGCCGGGACATAGGCGTTGTTCTGAGATAGGCCTAGGCTTTTACTGATGGAGGGAGGGAAATTTTCCAGTTCTTCACCACAAGTCATCTAATTGACTGGAGCAGTAGAGAACCCAGGAGCATATAACACCCTGAAGGCTCCTTGGGGGTAGGAGTCTAAGCAGCCAGCCTGGCCTCGTTAAGATCTCACTGTAGCTGCTTATTGTCCTGGGTTGCTCCTTTCCCAGCATGGGCTGCCAGCCCTGTGTGCAGCATGCCCCCCAATCTGCAGGGAGCGGCATTTAAGCAGCCTTGTACGCTGCACTGTCACAATGAATAGTTTGCTATTGTGAAAGTAGCCAGTGAGCCTTCCAAGACTCTTCATCAGCAGGATGACTTGGCTGAGACCCGCATAAGCTGATGGGCCCTTTGGCAGCTTTCTGGTCAGTGGAGGACAGTTAGTTACAAAGCAGCCAAAAAACCCAGCCTCGGATAGGCATCCAAGACTCCCGCTGGCTGCTGATGGGGATGTTGATTTCTCATTCTTTCCCCGTTAGGACAATAAACTGTCCTTTTTCAAAGCACTTAACTATTTTGGGCTGTATGCCCTCCCTGCTCACCTAGAGAGCCCCCATTATTAGCTTCATGCCCTCGAGCCCCTGCTCTCCCCTCTCCATGTGAGGCTGGAGGTTTGATGATGGACTGTTAGCTTTAAAGCCAAGCAGCCAATTTCTGTGCAGCCCTTTCCCACTTCTTCCTGCAAAAGTTAACAGCATTGCCAAGGGAAGAATTAAAGATAGCAGTGGCTGAGGTGGGGCTCCATCTGCACTCTGGAATACCTATCCCAAGAGCAGAAAAAAAACCCCGGGGTTAGTGCAGAAAGGAAAGAAATCCTTCTCTCCTATTTCACTCCAAGCCCCTAGGAGATATTCCATGTGCATGGAATTGCCCCTGGAAATTGTGAGTGGATTGGTTGGCCCCATTTAACCCTAACCTGTCTTTAGAGTGTGCAACATCTTCTGCAAATGATGAGGCAACTGTGAGCTACCTGACTAAGCACAGGGCTAAGAGTTAGGAGAATGGGGTTCTAGTCTTGAATCTGCCTGTGAGTCATTCTGTGACCTTTGATCTTTATGTGCCTCAGTTCCTGCATCTGTAAAATGGTCAAAGAGACCCATTTGGAAGCCCAGAGAATCTGCTAATAATCCCAGCAGCTCCTCCTCTCTTCACTGCTCCACCTGTAACTCCAGCAACCCAACCTTACTGCTCCGGATCTAAACTCCCTGTCTCTTTTGTTGTCACAGTCTCTGCAGGAACCAAACTGGGCATTAATGGCACCATGGAGCTGCTTTTCAAAGTCATCACTCCTTACACCAAGAAACACTCCAGGACAGTCAGGTAGGCAGCAGCTACAAAGCTCTGTCAGAGTGTAGTTAATATTTCAAATATACAGATGGATGAACAGGTTTAGATCAGAGCTAGAACAAGCTGCACTAGTCAGAGCCAGACCTGGAGCCAAATGATTCTAAAGTTCTAGGGCTGTCTGGAACTGAGAGGTTGGTGCTACTTGTAAAGAAAATGAAATCAGAACTGACACAACTTCACTGCAAACGGGAAATGAACATGTTTAGAGGTACAAAAACATTCAGCGAATTGCCACTGGGCCCTGGGGATTCCCGGTGCATCACAGTGCCATGCTGGGGAATGGAGTTCAGGTCCCAGCATCAGTCCCTAGCTCCCCAATGTGGTGAGGCATTAGGCGAAAGGTGGAGACAGCCCCTCTCAGCAACTGATGGTAACAAGCCCTTTGTATCACTCTGCAGCAGGGTTCTGCTCCACTTGACGTGAAAGATGCAGTGATTGTCTTAAAGCAGAGCTTTGCCCAGCCGTTCTCAGATGGAGAGTAGTGATTGGCCCAATGTGGGACTTTTAATGGGCTGGGACCCCTGCCACCTCCAATAAAATCCTAATGTCTGGGTCTATTTTTAAGCACATGGCAAATGTTGTTTCAAAGTGACTTTTTTCTATAGAGACTAAACCTGCTCTGCTTCTCCAGCTTGCCACTAAAATTAGCCATGCAGCTGTCTGCTCGGGCCCTGTCCCCAGCCAGTTCTCAGGGTAAGATTTATGAGGCCTGCACGCCTGTAATGGGAAAGGAGTACATGGTTGAGGATAACAAACACCAACGGCTTTGCACCAGCCCAGCCTGCTACAAACAATAGAGAAAGAATGCAGGCTGCTACTATGCATGTCTGTGCAGTGCCCTGCACTCACAGCTCACACAGCCAGGCACACAGTCACGAGCTTGCTCGTGTAATATTCAGTATGCAAGTCTGTGCAGTGCCCAGTGTGCACAGTTCACACGGCCATGTGCTTGCTCACATAGTACCTGGTGTACACAACTCGCACACAAAGACACATGCTCAAATACTTGCTTGTTGAACACATGGTGTTCACTCACTCTCACAGGTGCTCAGCCTCCTAACGACTTCAGGCCCTGCCTCCATTCCAGCCCTCCCCCAACGCCCCACCTCGCCCTGCCTCTTCCCACTCCACCCTTTCCTCCAGGCGTGCCCCACCCTTGCTCCATCCCCTCACTGCAGCACCTCCTGCATGCCATTGAAAGCAGGAGGCGGGTGGCACTAGGAGGGAGGGGAAGGAGCTGATTGGCAGGACTGCCGGTGGGTGCTGAACACCCACTGTTTTTTTCCTGTGGGTGCTCCAGCCTCGGAGCACCCATGGAGTCGGAGCCTATGCTCACTCTCACTTGTCTCAGCAAGGGTCATGGATGATAGAGAGGCAGTCAGGAGAGTCTGTGGTGTTTGAGGGAGGGGGTGGCCCTTGTGTGGGTGCTGTTAGTGGCCCTGTAGTTGGCAGGCAGGGTGGGTACATGCTGGCTACTAGTTATAGGCCGAAAGGTCTAGAAGGGAGGAAGAGCAGATGGACATGCGTGGTCTTGGAACTCTGATACTTGCCGAACCAACTGGGTCATCAGTTTACCATGCTGAATGAGACCATTGGTCAGTCAGGCCCAGCATACTGTCCCTGTCAAGGGCCAATACCTGGTATTCTAGGAGAAGGTGACAGAACAACCAGCCCAAATCTCACAATAATGCACCTGGCCAATTATACCCTTTTCATGGGGAAGTGATTTGAAGGTGATCAGCTTACACCTTGACTCGTGATGCTGTCATTCTTTAAATACAGTGTAACAATGGCACACATTGCTCCTCGTCCTACATCTGTCAGGTTTTCTGGAATCTGGCTGAATTGCTGGCTTTGCCAGCTGCTTGGTTCTTAAGACCAAGCGGGCCCGACAGATGTACAGCTTCCTCCAGCTGCCTTGTTAGTGAGACTCCATTAACTTCTGCTGTGGCTGCATTTCCAGCCTTCCAACAGTGTGCTAAATACCTGGAGCTGCTTTGCAGCTTCTGTAATCTCCATGGAGCCTGCCTTTGAGCCTGGGAGGAGTGCAGGACATTCTTTGTGGAGTGGTTCTGATACAACTCACTCTGAGAATACTGTCTCCTACTTTCCTAGGCTGTCCGAGCCCCCTCCAAGATTCCTCTCAGGCCTTGCATTGTCTTCAAGACTCAGGTTCACTGGGGAATTGGTTAACATGAAGCTGTGGGACCCAGAATATGTTCACTCCAGAGCACCTGGGCTCAGATACTGTAGCAATTGGAAGTGATTGATGTGTCAATGCCTATACTTAACTGAGTAGGCAAATTCTCCTCCCTTCCCGTCCCCCGTCCTTCCTATGGAATTGCTGTCTCTGATTAGAATATTGTTAGTTATAGTAGCACAATTGTCTAACTCTGCACTTTCTAGCTCAGAATGTGAGTGTAAGAGCACTTGAACTCATATCAGTTCAGTATGATAGAGCATGTCTGGTGAATTTTGTACCAGTGAAAGCTGCCCTGTACTTACTTGGGCTTCATGGGGAGTTCAGTCTCAATGGCCTTGTTTAGTTACTAGCTCTCTGCTGACAGCTGCTCACAATAATACATATGGGTGGTTTTTGTGAGGAGCATTATGAAGTGGGCTGAGACTTCACTTTAGGAGAAGAAGGGCAAGCTGAGGACCTGCCAATAAACAGTGCATTTCTTCCTGACAGCAATGATTTGAGTTCGTCATCAGCAATACTTTCATCTTGTTTTCCTTTATCCTGCTCACTAATGCTGATTGGGAACTTTTCCGTCTGTGTTTTTTGATGGAAAACACAGTTTTGATTTTGGCTGAAATTTTGTCATTTTTTCTGTTGGAAAAATCAAACCCAAGCATTTGAGTTTGGTTTGGATTGAGCCTAATCAAAATGTTTCATTCTGAGTCAGTTCCACGTTAATCTGCATCTGCCTGAGCTGCCGTGGTGCCTTGTGGGAATTGTAGTCATCCTATGATGACAGGTGAATGTGGCATCTGGGTCCTGGAAGGAGCAATCCCCATGCTCCAGCCCTCAGCCCTTGTGGTGATACACAGGTTAACCAGCAGGACCTGAATCAGCAGAAGCCTTTTAGCCTCCCAGGGAGCCAGCCCGGAGCACAGACTTTGAATTACATTTTAAGAGCAGGGAGATAGGAGTGGCTGAGCATCTCCATGGCTGGACTGGAGACAGATTGCTCTTCACTAGAGGAAATGCTACTAACTTTGGCATAATCCTGTTTTGGTTTAAATAGTGTGTTTATTCACAGCTTGTTGAAAGGCTTTATTTTCCTTTTGTTCAGAAGAGAGAGAGGCTGCACCTGTTTCCAGCCCATTTGAAGGTTTTGCTCACTTCTGTTCCATAGAGAAGCAGAGACTTGGTTTACTGGGCCGTGGGCAGTGCTCCCAGAGACTACTGGCATGGATTTAGAGTCCAACATTGGAACTCCAAAGTGCAAGGAGGGTTGGAGATTCCCTCTTCCCTCAGCTCTAAGGGACTCCCGGGACAATGATGGTCTGAAAATCTCCAGCATCTTTAAATTTAATCAGAAATTGGGGTATGGGCGGATGTGGGGAAAGAGTGTGAAAATGTTCTGTTTTCTGGTCAGCTGTGGCTAGAAATCTCTGGAGAGGCAGAGGGAGAGTAGCTTGCTATGGTAGAGCTAGCTCAGCAAGATAGCATAGGTTTGTTTTTGGGTTTCTTTCCAGCTTCTGTTTGGAACCTGAAGAGGGACAAAGGGGGTGGCCTGGGCTATTTGGAGAGGTTTTGCTCACTCTCATATTCCAAACAAGCCTCTGATCCTCCCCTTTTCCCTGCCCTTGACATTTTCATTCAGTTTTATAGCTACATGCCACCAGGATTTGCCCTGCTGCTGGGAGGAAGGAACAGCTGGCATCCCCCGGGGGCTGATGTTACCTTTACTTTTTGATCAGCTGCCAGGAATGCATAATGGAAAATACACCCACTCCAGTTACTATGTTCTCTCTCATGGATGTACTCTGATTCTACTAGCTCAGGCAGTAGAAGCACCAAGGTCATTTTAAGAGTCCGGCCTGTAGAGCCCTAGGATCAGAGCTATTTATTAAGCCAACAAAGATGTGGAAACAAGATACATAGTGCTATTTATTTTTCACAGTGGCAAAGCTATGAATTATTTAGACACAGGCTCTTTCATGCCCCAACTGACCTCTACCAGGGTATATACCAAGTGGCTTTAATTCCCCCTTAGACTGTAACTCATGGACATTGTTGGTCTCAGTTGGGTGTGTAAGGTACTTACATTGTTATGCCATGATTGTGTGGGTCTACCCAAAAGTAACCATATTTGGAAGAAAAGGCAAAACTTTATGAAAAAGTCTTATAGAATTCAACAAACATCTACAGGGTTCTATAAAACTTTGATAAGGCTCCACTGAATTTAAGTGAAACTGAAGCCCTTTCAACAGACTTTCTTATCCATCTTGTAGTGTTCTATGACAGAGAGAATTCTCTGTTAAATTTTATAGGATTTTTTAAACCCTGAAGAGTGGTTCTCATTTTCTGTAAAAATTATGTGGGCTTCTTCCATGGTGGAAGGACTAGTGTCCTAGCAAACGGTAAAAGATGATGCCAAATGTACCTAAGTAGCCCAGTCTCTTAGGAAGACATGAGACTGAAAGAGACAGGGTGGAGTTTATTGAAGGGGAAAACAGCACCGCAGAGGTATCTTAGGCCTGAGGGGGCACTTGCATAGTGGTCGGCCCTGCCAAAGCTAATTCAGTTGAACATTTGATTTATACAAATTCTTTGAGTAGTATTTGCCCATTGCTATTTTTGCCAGCTCTTGTGATTTTTAGCTCCTGTAAACATGGTTCTGAGAATTTCACCTTCCGTTTGTTTTTTTGGTCTTTTTTTTTAAATGAAAGCGTCCAACCCTCATGATTGCTGAGGAAGGCTTGAAAATGTGATGCCTCCCCCCAAGACAGCTCAAAAATCAGAAGACAAATTTAAAAAAGAAACTAAACTTAAGACTCTTTGGGGGTTGACACCTGGTTTTTGAAAGCTTGGGGTTGGCAATACTGTGGTGCCAGAAAGTAACTCATGTCAGAATGTGAGAGAAGTGGAAAACCTTCACTGGAGCTTTGTAGCCAGAACTTCTTAAAAGTATGATGAGTTGGATCACTGAACGCCCCCCTGGGAGCTGCCACCTGATGTGCCAAAACTACTACTACCTCTGCCTTCCCTGCCAGCTCCAGCACCCTGTGTTGCTGAGCCAGACACTCCTGTCTGCTCCAACAAAGACCCAGGGTCAGAATTACTTGCCCCAAAGCCGCAGGTTTACCTGAAAGCAGCTCACAGAAGTGTTTGTGTCTTAGCCTACGTCCACAATGCAGCTTTAAATCGATATTAGTAAAATCGATTTTATAAAACAGGTTTTATAAAATCGATTTTATGCGTCCACACTAGGGCACATTATTTCGGTGGTGTGCGTCCATGGTCCCAGGGTACCGTCGATTTCCGGAGCGGTGCACTCTGGGTAGCTCAGTAAAAGAATAGGACCAATAACTTCGATATCCGTCCACACTAACCCTAAATCGATTTAGTAATATCGATTTTAGGGTTACTCCTTTCGTTTAGCTGGAGTACAGAAATCAATTTTAAAACCCCTTAAAATCGATTTTAAGTGCCTTGTAGTGTGGACGGTTACAGCGTTAAATCGATTTAATGCTGTTTAAATCGATTTAACGCTGTAGTGTGGACCTGGCCCTAAACACTCAGATACCCAACTCCCAATGGAGTCTAAACCCAAATAAATCCGTTTTACCCTGTATAAAGCTTATGCAGGGTAAACTCAAAAATTGATCATCCTCTATAACACTGATAGAGAGATATGCACAGCTATTTGCTCCCCCAGGTATTAATACATACTCTGAGTTAATTAATAAATAAAAAGTGATTTGATTAAATACAGAAAGTAGGATTTAAGTGGTTCCAAGTAGTAACAGATAGAACAAAGTAAGTCACCAAGCAAAATAAAATAAAATGTGCAAATCTATGTCTAATCAAACTGAATACAGATAAGATTGTCACCAGTTCCAGAATGCTCCCTTTTACAGACTGATCTTTTAGCCTGGATCCAGCAATCAATCACTCACACCCCTTGCACACAGTCCTTTGTTCCAGTTTCTTTCAAGTATCCTGGGGGGTGGAGAGGCTCTCTTTAGCCAGCTGAAGACCAAATGGAGGGGTCTCCCATGGGCTTAAATAGACTTTTTTTTTGTGGATGGAGACCCCCTCCCCTCTCCTATGCAAAGTCCAGCTCCAAGATGGAGTTCTGAAGTCACATGTTCATGCATGACTGAGTTCCTTACCAGCCAAGCCACATTCCTGGGAAAGCCCGGATGTGTATTGGTGTCTCCAAGTTCATTGTTGGCTTAAGTGTTTCTGGGTTGGGCACTTACTGAGAATAATCTTTTCTCAGGAACCTGGCCAACTGCTTCACTACAGCCTACTTAGAATCAAACAAGTATGCAGCCAATATTAATAACTTCGAATATAAAAATGATAAATGCATACAAATAGGATTAATAGATCCAATAGATCATAACCTTTACAGAGATATGTTACATAGCATATGTAGTATAAAACACATTCTAGTTATGTTATATATATACACATTCATATGCATATTTCCATAAAGCCTTATGGGAAGTACCATCACAAAGAGAACTGATTCAGTCACTTCTCGAGTCATGGAAATCAGATTCTCAGGTGATTTGAATAGTTTGGTAAACTGGTTGCAAGTAAACAATATGCTTTTTAATAGGCTAAATGTAAATGTATGCATCAATGAAAAAAGAATGAAGGCCATAGTTACAGGATGGGGATCTCTGCTGGGAAGCAGTAACTGAAAAAGATTTGGGGGTCATGAAAAAGATTTGGGGGTCATGATGGATAATCAACTGAAGCATGAACTCCCAATGTGATGCTGTGGCCAAAAGAGTGAATGTGAACCTGGGATGCATAAACAGGGAATTCTCTCTACTCCTACTTGAGGTTATTTTACCTCTATGTTGTGCATAGATGTGACTGCTGCTGGAATACTGTGTCCAACTGTGGTGCCCACAATTCAAAAAGGATGTTGATAAATTGGAGAGGGTTCAGAGAAGAGTCATGAGAATGACTGAAGGATTAGAAAACATGCCTGATAGCAATAGACTCAAAGAGCTCAACCTATTTATGTTAATAAAGGGCAGATTAAGGGGTAACTTGATTACAGTCTATAAGTATCCAACTGAGTAACAAATAATTAATAATTGGCTTCTCAGTCTAGCAGAGGAATGCATAAGATGATCCAATAGCAGGAAGCTGAAGCTACACAAATTCAGGCTGTAAATAAGATGTAAATTTTTAACAGTGAGGGTAATTAATCATTGGAACAACTTATGAAGGGTTATGATGGTTTCTTGATCACTGACAACAGTTAAATGGAGATTGAAAGTTTTTCTAAAAGTTACGCTCTAGGACTTATTCTGGGAAAGTTCTATGGCCTGTGTTATACAGGATGTCAGACTAGATCATCACAAACGTCCTTGCTGGTCTTGGAATCTATGAAATATCAAGCTGAACAGAAATTAATGCCTGCAAGTCAGTCTATTGTGTTTATGTTCAGTGATCCCGCATGTGTGACTGGCCATCCAAGAATGTCACAGTGGGATTAAAACACATGAAGTGCTGAGACATAGAAGTGCAAGCAATGATGGTGGCTTCACAATAGTCTTGAAATAGACACAGAACAGTACTTTTCTATAAGAGAGATTTTGCTTGGACACATCACAGTGACTTTGGTTTTCCCTTCTGCTCCAAGCAGCCTCCCACATGCCTTCTCAAAGCACGTTTCTTAAGACAAGATAAAGGGGTGATGTTGCATTCTCCTGAAGGATGACCTGGTTAAAAAGTGATAGGGTGCCTACTGTAATAAGTAAAGGAGACATCACAGTGGCTTCAGATCAATGTCCACTTTGGATATAAGGAGAAAAGATATGGGTCATTCAGGTAGAGCAGAGAGGGTTGACTACAGTATTGGAATTATTCCCGAGCTCTTGGGCAAAGCTTTTGTTACAACTAGCGAAATGATACATGAAAGGCACCCAACCATTGGAGGAGACACTTTGGCCACTGTAATAGGGCTGGCTGCCACGCAAGTGCCCCCTCTATTTGCCTTGGCACTTGACCTAGTGAAGGCAGTTTGAGCTCCCCATCCTTTAACTCTGCTAATCATAGGAGCTATGTTCTACCACTGGTTGATGCCTGTGTACATTTGTAGCACACTCTATTTCCCAGTTGTTCTGAAATTCCAGTGCTCTGGTTGAACAGAAGTGGGAAGCACATGTCTGCCCCACCTCTCTCTGGCCACCACCAGCCAATATTTTGACCATGAGAAATGAACTCAGCACGCCGACATACCGATTAGTTCCTCGGCAACCTGACACAGCTGCTGCCATGACTGATGTGTTGTGAGGAATAGCCAGCTGACAGCTTTATGCATGTGTTTTATCTGGCAATGGGTTTTGATAGGAGTTTGGAGGCGAATCATCCTTAATTCCTCTTGTTGGTCTGTGGTTTCTTGTTAATCATGTTGAGCTGTTTGGGTATTTAATTGGAGGATAACACATAATTCTGCTGGAATGTGATCAGAATTAATCATTGGTTTTGTCCCACTTATTTGAAAGTTGCTATTTGGCTACTTGGCCCCTGTTGAAAACTCAGAGGAAGGGCTGAAATATGTCTCCTGGACTATGTCACTGGCAGAATTACATGCTTATTTCCAGGTCTGATTGAAATGGGATTTAGTCTAGAACATCCTACTAAATAAACTGGTAGATATTGTGTGGATGGATACGGATGGGGGATGTCAACAGAAGAGGGAAAAATGGTCCATTCAAGATTCTCCTTTATACCAAGTGGCTATTCATTTTGGTTAATATCTTAGATGACATGGAACAGAGATGAGTACATCATTGGGATAAGTAAATAAAATGCAGCATTTGAATGTAATGTAATGAGTCCTTGTAATAGGACAAATGAGGTCTGAGCCAGAGGAGACTTTGTTTATGCAGTTCCTCATCCCAGGTTCTCCTTGTACAGTCTACATTGCTTCCCTGAATAACCTGCTTTAATAATAAGTAGTAACATTTTATTTAATATCAGTGCTAGCTCAGAAATAGAAATGCTTTGCAAATATAGTTACACAGAAAAATTATCTGTTATTGGCCATGTACTGTTAATAACAGAAGGAGAGAGAAATTGAAAAATTAAGAGGCAGAGTCAAGGGAGAAAAGAAATTCTTTCTGATGAGATTTGAAAATAGATGGAGAGTCAATGAGGCTGAGAAAAATAGTGCACAGGAAAGTTGTTCCAGATGGCAGGAGCAAATGAATTCGTACAGAAAGCCTGGTGCCATCTATTGGTAGCCACAAGTGTTTTGCAATTACCACAGTTAAAAAGCTCTGAAAAAAACATTGTGTACAATATTTGACAAATAGATAGAAATCCATTTCCACATTTAACTTAATTTCTATAAAAAAGGATGGGAAAGAACAAGTTGACTCGCTTCATTAATAGTATTATTCCAGAGGAGATAAGCTCATTGTTGATTTAGCTCACAGAGATCAATGGCCATTTCATTTCTATTCCAGAAATGGAATGGTTGGGGTTAGAAAGACCTGATGCTTCCTAGTCAAGTGATTTCTTTGCTTTCCCATTATATCGTCCCCTTCGCTGGCCTATTGGGTTATGTTTGAAAAAATGGCATCAGGACAAGGTCTTGCTATTCCCCATGTCTTGACTTTCACACCAAATGGTTATAGCTGTTGTAATTCCCAGTTGACCTTGCATGATGTCTTTTGAGGCATGTCTTCCATCCAACCCAGACATTATTTGCCTAGTCTAATGAGATATTCAACTCTATTTCATATAGTATCTTTCATGCAAGCTGAATACCAGGGTGCTTCCCAGAGTTAGATAATACGTAAGCAATAGGTGATGTACTAATTATCAGAAGGATGAGGGATCAGGAGGTACTTCATAGTAAAAGGAGAAAAGAGCCTCCGAATAATTTCTGAAAATAGATGGATTGTGGATGAGGTGAAGCGGTGGAAGAGATGGCTCTCCCATTGTAAGAAGTGGACGTCAAGAATCTGGTGTCAGTTGAGAAAGGATAGTTGTATGGTTACAGCACTGGTTTGGGATGTGGAAGGGGTAGGCTCAGTTCCTGATTGTACCACAAATTTGCTGTGTGACCTTGGACAAATCGCATGGAGCCAGGGGCTCAGCACACACAAAATGGGGCCTGGTTTCCAAAATATCTTAGAGCCCATTTTGGAACCAAAATAAGGGCATGATTTTCAAAAGAGCCCCCAGCAATCTGATGTGTTGAGTTCTTTTGAAAATTTGACCCTTAGTCCCTCTGAGTATCAGTCTTCCTTTTTACACTTGAGGTAATGATGCTTCCTACCCCACAGGGGTGCAGTGAGGAAAAATCCTTTAACATTTGAGGCTCTCAGATACTATGGTGTGGGGAGAGGAGGCATCTGAGCAGGTAGAGACAGGGATGATCCATGTGGCAGTCAGTAGAAATCTATGAACGGCTGCTGCTTTATGCACAGGAAGGGCATCTTTTCAAGTGGATTGTGGAAGGAGCAAGTGAGGGTGGGGTGATGTGCTCACACTACCTTGTATGTGTATGAGAAGGGGGTCAACAGCAAAGCTCCAGGAAAGAAGAAATATTGATTAGCAAGAATTGTATGGAAAGCCAGACTGTCGACTAGCTATAGCTGCTGCGGCACTTACACCAAAGGAAACCATAGGCTGTTAGACCTTTGTTTTGTTTATGACCTAACTGAGCAAACCCCCCTCCACACCGCCCCATCCCCAGGGGGTTGTGATGGATGGAGGAAGTTTCTATGTGAACCCTATCTGAATTCTCGCCACTGAGAAGATAAGCAAGCATTCTCCCTGCCTGTTTGCTTGGTTCCATTCCCATGTGTCAACGAGAGAAAGGAAGAATCCCCCTCGGAGAGTGCTGAGCTATATGATGACATGTGTTTCCTGATAAGGGGCGGGAAAAGCGTGAGCAGATAAAACTCAGACCACACACTTGGATGTCAGCACATCCATGTTGGTCCAGTAATCTGCTCCCAGGGTAGAGATATTGATTGTATGTATTTTGGATTTTTATTGGTATGACACCAAAGTGTGTCAGGTGCTTCACAGAGCAAAGGAAAGCATAGTACCTGCCACAAAGAGCTTACAATCCGAATACAGATAAGGGTATCAACACATGATAGGGTGAGGAGGATCAGAGGGAATAGTTATAGCAGTAAGATCCCACAGTTATTCAATTAAGGCGGATCCTTTTTACACTAGGAAATGTTCCTAAAGAACCTCCCAGTGCTGCTATGTCTGTTCAGCCCTGCCTGGCAGAGCAAGTGTGACTAGGACTTCAGCTGGCACTACCAGTTTCAAACACTGTATTGTTTTGCACACAAACAGTAATGTGACACTGTGTCAAAGTCCTCAGCAGCAGCCCATTTACACTAGGAATCCTCATGCTGTTGGCGTTGGTGGAGCTGAACAAGGGTTAGCAACGGTGGGTACTTATGAGAGCATTTCTCTGGTGCAGATATGCTCTTTGGTTTCGTGTATACAGTGGACTAATAAGTATGACTGGCTCACTTCTGGAAGCCATGACTAAAGAATAGTCCCCAGCACTCAGTGGTTGACCTGAGGCCCGGCTCCCAACATTGTTTGCATAGTTAGTCTGTTGACTGGAGATGGGAAGGGAGTGTTGAATAAAAAAGCAGCTTAAACATAGTAATGTTCTGCCCAAGTCTACGTGAAATGTGGTAAGGTGTGTGAAGAAGAGGGTTTTCTGATGGGTGCTGCTGCAGACACAGCACAAGTCCATAGCTTGATAATGCTGTCAGTGCTCTTCTTAGCAACATTATCTGCAGGGCAACACTCAGGATGGCAGCTACGAGAACAAAACCTGTAAATAACCCCGGAGCTGTGTGGCCCTAGGCTGTGTTCAGAGAAGTGGACTGGAACACATGGAGGAGAACCTGAAAACTTTGAGGAAGTGGCTGGTGAGGAAGACCAGTTCTTCACTGACTCCAAATATGGCAGAGGCAGCAACTTTGGCAATGAAGCCTCCCTCTATTCTTGAAGTGTAAACCTTGAAACTGTCATGGCTCAGAGATTGGGCTTTACAGCAGGCTGCAGCAATAGCTGGACCATTTAGGAAGTCAGATAAAATCATCAGATGATTTTGGCTTATGCACGGAGCTTTCCCCTCCTGTTAAATGGAACAATGTTGTTTGGACTTTGCGCAGGCCATATGACATACACTTCAATAACATGACAATGCCAGCTGGGTTCAACTCCCACTATCTTGTTGGGAGTGGTGGTCTGTTGATTTTGTGTGTGTGGGAAGTTGTTTAAAATCATGCTTTCAAGTCTGCAGTCATGCCAACTTTCGCTGCTTTCCAAATCGTTCTGTGCAGAAAAACAAGAGCACATGGTTGAACCAGCCTGATAACATTTAGATTTTGACTGAGCTCCTATTAGCTCGATCGATTTATTTTTATATCTGCAGCTAGACCCTGCCACCATGGGCTGTTATCTAGTTTGTTCTTACATACTGACCAGAGTTTGAGTGGGGTGGTTAGGAGCTCTCCAAGAAAAAAAATATATATATACACACAATTCATAAGTTATTACTTACTTAGGTTTCTGCAAATATTGGTCAAAAATGTCCCCTCAGTTATGCCACTGTGACCCCACTAATCTCAAGTGGCAACTGTGCAGTGTAACCAAGATGAGAGCTTGGCTTGATATTTGCTGAGTTCTGAATTAATAATTTTCCTTCTAAATCTACCATCCAAATACAGTACTGATCAGGCCTGGTGCTACGTAGCTGTTGAGATCTGACCCGACAGCTGATTCCCAGAGAGTTGTACTGGCATACCTGAGAAGAATTGGACTCATTTTGATTAATTCAGGAAGTGGCTTTGGTGAGTTAATAGGAAGCACTCTTCTCTCTGATTGCAGGACTAACTGTCCCATTGTGGTGCTAGAGAAATACCAGATTTGTTTGTGCAGGACACCTGCCTGCATCATCCCGACTGGCGTCTTCACTGACCCAGTCTTCATTCTCCCAAGTGATGATGAATTTCTTAGGGCATCTGCTCCACTGCCTCTGCGCTTACTATTAAAACCTCTTTCCCAGACTTCAAGTCCAATAGATCCCAAACTGTGGTCTCTGCATCCCTCGACAGTGGTCTGCAGAGAACAGAGAGGTGGCATCTAATTTTTTTACACCTGCTAAATTGAATTAAAAGGAGCTTAAAACGGTTTCCTAACATTCCTTTTCCCATGTAAGCATCTGCTGTTGATGCCAAAAGGACTTTATATGTTTCAAATGGGAGGAGAGGGGTCAGGATGAAAGGCGAGGTGCCCGTGGGGCCAACTATCTGTTCTGATTTGGCTCATGCTCTGAAGAAGTATGAACTACCCCACCCCACTCCCGATCTAGAGTGATAATATTTCTTTCTTGTTCATACTTTGCACTAACACTTTGAAGAGCCAACTTTCAGCAAGGTGCATGGAGAAATGAGCAGGTAGATTCAATTGCCAAGAAAAATAGACTCTGATTTATGTTGGAGATGTGTTTCCATCCATGCCTGTGATGGGGCTGTCTCCCCACTTCTCTGCCCTGCAGCTAAAAGTGATTTCCTGCCTGGTGGCCAAAATAGCTGTTAGCGCATCCTGCATGATGTTGTCTGAGACCCTCCTATACAACATAGGCATCATTTTACCTTGGGGGCCAAAAGGGAGTCTTCCTCTTGCTGGGACACTATAGACCAGATGTTTAAAGGCAATTAGGCCCCTCAGGGGCATAGGAGTTTTTGAAAATCCCACTAGGCACTCATCTGCATTTTTTGGTACCTAAATAACTTTGGTGCCCAAAATGCATCTGTAAAATAGAAATATTTAGCATTTCTCTACCACCTTCATCCACTGATCTCAATCTGTGATTTATCAACACTAATTAAGTTTATAGCATCACCCTAGTGGGGCAGGCACGTACACATAGAGAAGTACAATAGAAATTCTTGATCTGCCTAAGGCTACACATTAAGGCAGTGGCAAAGTCAGGGGTGGAGGGGTTGGGACTGACAATTTCCACAAATTTTCCTCCCCATTTTTGTTGAAATTTAATTTAGATGAAAACTTTCCAACCAGCTTTAATATCAACCCACATTCAATATCAGTGTATATAACATGTATGAATTGCATAATCCTCATCTAAAATGGGGATAATATTACTTACCTCCTTTTGTGCAGGGTTTTGATATATACAGATGAAAAGCACTGTACTGTTACTAATCTTTCCAATTACTCCCTAATGCAAATGTGTGTGCACTGGTCATAATGATGCTTCCTGCATTGTTACCAGCTGCAGCCAGTGCATGTGTCCCACTTGCAGTTAAACAGTGATTTGGAGGCTTTTACGGAGTCACACTGCGGCCCTAATGCCCCAGTCGGACCTGCACAGTTGGACCCCAGTGCCTGCAAATTCAGGGTTGAGGTGTGTAAACTGGAGGATTGACTCACGTGGAATTACTACTTGTTTGCACACATTTCTTCATGCAGTACAGGGAAAGTTATTCCGAGTATGTCTATAATGCAATTAAAAACTTGTGGCCAGTTGGCTTGGGTTGTGGGGCTGTTTTTGTCAGGTAGATGTTTGGGCTCAGGCTGGAGCCTGGGCTCTAGGATCCTGAGCAGTGGAAGGGTCCCAGAGCTCAGGCTGCAGCCTGAGCATGAAGGTGTACTATACTGCAATTAAACAGCCCATTAGCCCAAGTCACCTGGCACTGGTCAGCTGTGGGCTTTTAAATGCAGTACAGTAGAACCTCAGGGTTATGAATATCAGAATTACAAACTGAGCAGTCAACCACACACCTCATTTGGAACCGATGTACATAATCAGGCAGCAGCAGAGACTAAAAAAAAAAAAAAAAGCAGATATGGTACAGTACAGTACTGTCTTAAACATAAACTACTACTAAAAATAAAGGGAAAGCAGCATTTTTCTTCTGCATAGTAAAGTTTTTAAGCTGTATTAAGTCAATATTCAGCTGTAAACTTCTGAAAGAACAATCATAATGTTTTTAGAGTTACGAATATTTCAGAGTGAGGAACATTCCTGAGACATACCCTCTATCAGCCATGTTTGCATGTGACCACCAGCTGCAGTGGTGTGTTCTAGAAAGGCCTGCAAGCTAGCTCTCCTCTTTAAATCATTATCTTGAACACTTTCCTTTGGCTGGACTTTATAGATGGGCTTCATCTGAACAGAACCAGAGGGGAAAGTGAAGTGCTATATAAAGCTATTAAACTAATGTATCTGAGACTAGTAAAATGGCAACATTTTTTTCACGATTCCATTAGATTAAAAAGAACAAACATTTTTGCCTTCCAGTTCCAGTATCAATCAGTCGTCTTTTTCTTTCTTTTGAGACAACCAGAGTGTCATCAGAGAAAGGCTTACACAAATTAACTCCATTTCCAGGAGCAAGTGCCCTGTACCGTATTCACCCCACCCTCATCTCAGTGTTGCATCTTCACATATCTAATTCTTTCCATATCTATTAATTTTTAAAGATTTTTTTTAAAAATAGTTCTTTTAAAATTTCTTTTTAAGCATACATTGCAGGTATGACTGCAATCAAAGCCATATCTCCCATCCGTTACTGCAGCCTTGTCACATCCAGTAAAGGATACTTTTTAGTGAATAATATTTTACAACTTTAGAGCATCCCAAAGTACTTTATCAACATACAGTGCCTTGGAAATGCTGCCATCTCTGGGATGGAAGGTACTAGTCAGTGAGTTATGCTGTAGGAAGAGAAGGAGAGCTTTGGCTATGGACCTTGATTACGTTGAAACCTGCCTCCCATTTTGTACTCATAAATGACTATGGGCGTAAATAAGGTGGGCGAGGTAATATTTTTATTGGACTAACTTCTGTTGGGGAGAAAGACAAGCTTTCAAGCTTACACAGAGCTCTTCTTTGGGTCTGGGAAATGTATTCAGAATGTCACAGCTAAATACAAGGTAGAACAGATTTGTTTAGCATAAGTAGTTAACACACATTTCAAGGGAGCATCCAAGGTAAAGTAACCCGTTAACACCCCTCCTGTCATGGCGAGGGAGGCAGTTGGAGGGGGTTGTTCATTGCTTATAGATTGGATTTATGGCTTAATACAACAGTGTCTCTACTCAGTCCATAACTTTTGGTGTCTAGAAAAGTTATGAATTTACGTTCTCAAACTCATCTTTTGAAAGTGCTATTCAGGTTTCGTTTGAAGATGAGGACTGATAGGTCAGATATAGAGTGATCACTTTGTGACAAGTGTTCACCCACAGGTGATGTGGTGTTTTTGTCTTTTATCATTTTCCTGTGTGAGTTCATTTGAGACTGTAGTCATTGTCTAGTTTCACCCATTTAGTTGTTATTGGAGCATTAATGCCTGGGAGCTTAAATTCATTACTTTGCTAGACACTAAAAATCATGGACTGAACAGAGACACTGGATTTATGGCTTCTTACAACAATCTGTAACCCACTAACTTCCCTTTCCCCGCTGCTTCCCCACCTTTTCCTTTCCCCCCTATTACTGGAGCAGTGTTAATGGGCCACTTCACTTTGAATGGTCCGTTGAAATATGTATTAACTACTTATGCTAAACAATCTGTTCCACCTTGTATTTAGCTGTGACATTCTGAGTACCTTTCCCAGACCTGAAGCAGAGCTCTGTGTAGCTCAAAAGCTTGTCTCTCTCACCAGCAGCAGTTGGTCCAATAAAAGATATTATCTCACCCACCTTGTCTCTCTAATATCCTGTGACCTACATGCATACAACAACATGGCATAAATAATGACATTTAGAAGCCCTGTTACCTGGTTTGCTGGCACAGCTAGATATAGCTGGACATCTAGTTGCTATCATTTTGCCCACAATTAACTGCACCCCCAAAACTATGCATTTGCAATTACTTGTGGGCAAAACTTTGTGAGTACAGTTTGGGTGGCTGGTTTTAAGTGCCAGGCTCTAGGTATCCTCAGAGAGCACTTTGTCTTTTAAGGGCAAGTCTGAAAGGTTCCCATGTTGCAAAGTTCCTGGAAATCAATTTATCCTCCTCAGAAGGCTGAGTCTGTCTTTGCCAAGATTTGAACTTGTGCTTACAGGGATTTGGCATAGGTCTCTAAGGTCTTGTCTACATTACCCGCTGGATCGACAGGCAGTGTTCAATCTAGCAGGGAGTTGATTTATCGTGTTTAGTCTAGACGTGATCAGTCGACCGCCTAGCACTCTCCCGTTGACGCTGGTACTCCACCAGGGTGAGAGGCTCAGGCAGTGTTGACGGGAGAGCATTATTCACGTAGCTGAAGCTGCTTAACTTAGATCAACCCCTACACCCTCCACCAGTGTAGACCAGGCCTCAGACATGCTCTTCAGCTGAGTCAGTGACACAATATACCGGTTTTACTTGGCAAATGAATTGTCTGCTTTTCTTGTATTGCATTGAGTGGGTTTAGTCCTCATAAAAGTGTGAATCAGAGAACTGGCTAGAAGTAAGCATAATGCAGGCACAAATGGGGCTGGATCTCTTCCCCCATATCACTTTGCTGATTCACCTCGGTCTTGATGTGCAGCACAACGTTTTTGATGTGTCTGCTAGTCCGGGGTGGCGAGTCCTCCTGAGCATAGGCTGCCGGTCCTAGTAATCTGATGTGATGTGAATAAGTATCAGCTAAGGACTTGGCTGAGAGACCACCAGACTCATTTCCACTGGTGACTTAAATGAGATTGAAAGGGGGAAAGGGACAGATCAAACCCCCTTGATTGACACATTTTAATTACATATTGGATGATTTGGGCCCACATTATGCCAGCATGCTGTACTGGCTTTGTTTGCATATGGTTGTATGATAATATGTTAACACACCAACCTAAGAAGAGCATTCCTATTCCCTGCCTTTATAGGTCTATTAGGGATAACATCAATGCCTCTCTCTCAGCCTCTCCATGCATGCCATTTGAGTGGGGAAATTGGGTTCTCATACAGTCAGACTGAAGCTGCTGTGGGTAATTAATCTGTTAAGAATTCTATTGGATTGTAATCCTTCCAGCCCTTCCATCTTGATGTGAGTGACAAGGTGTCACAGCCTGCCTCAGCCATACTGGTGACACCTGACCCTGGAAAAGGAGTTGATAAGAATGGAAATTATCTTTCTGGGATGTGATTTCAGCCTTCAGAGGTGGTGCTACCTCTGCGCTGCCCTGAAAAAGAGCCACTAGTGCTTTGTTTGCACATGAATTAAAATGTATGTCCTTGGCAATGAGTAAAATCAGTCTCTGATGAGAACTGTATCCTGGGGGCTAAGGGGTTGGATGGCTCAGAGACCACCTGATTCCCTCGGGCTTTGTACCACACGCACAGGTGTAGTCGGATTATGTGGATATGAAAGAGACAGAGAGAGAAGCTTAAGCTGGGACTCTTTGCAGCAGCCCTTTTTAAAGCCCAGTGATTCTTCTTTTCTGCCAAAAACAAGAACTCATTGTGGCACCATAAAATGCCCCAGTGAGGGGTGGGTGAGAGGCAGGATTTGTATTGGGAGGCATGGGGGATGAGACAGAATGAGCATCAGTTTAATCACTGCTTTCTGGCTCTCATTCTTCTCTGGCATTGGTTTTATATGGGTGTAGTTCATAGGTTTATGGCCAGAAGGAACCATTTTGATTATCTAGTCTGACCTCCTGCATAGCACAGGACAGAGATCCTCTCTTAGTGACATCTGTATCATACCCATAACTGCAGCTTGAGCCAGGGAATATCTTTTAGAAAACACTTAGTGACTTTAGTTCACCATGGTGTAAGTGAGAGAAGAATTGGGCTTGATGTCCAATGAAGGCATTTAAAGAGCAGGGGCCCAGTATATTTTCGGCAGCAATGGGTGCTCTGTGCTGTTACAGTGACTTGGCCTCCATCTATCTTCTGACTTCATCCTTTTCTCTCTGATTGTTAAAACCCATAAAGCTGCAGAGAAATATTATTCTTTAAACAGGCGTAATTTCTGTATCACTTATTTGTATGTGGGATCTTTTGCTTGCTAATTACATCCAGCAGAACGGCTAGAGTCACAGAAAAGATGTGATTTTTTTGGATGAAATATAGGGCTCCCTTTAAAAAAAAAAATCCTGGTAGCTGGAACTAAAGCAAACATTAGCAAATAACTTGCTGGTAGAATGAGAAGAGAGATTAATGTTCAGGGCATCTTTGCTATCCTTCAGCATTCCACCAAACCCACTTCTGTGCAGAACAGCTGGAGTGCCACCTGTTGATGTCAAGGGGGTTATTGCAAACTGTAAGCAGGCTGGAATTAAAGAGATCATGATGATGGTGTTTGTGTGTCAGTCTTGGACTAGCATTGGCATGAAAATGCCAACAGCAGCTGCGGCCTTCCTCAACCACATTTTCAGGATCCATAAATCAGTGTTTAAATATTTAAACCAAATCTTTATGCAAGTGCCTGCACGTTTCTGCTTGGTATTGTTGGGCCACCAAGGAAATGATTATTCAAGGCATTTATCTTGGATGAGATCTACCTCTTGTACAACACACCTGTTCTTACCCGGGGTTTTTTCAACCCAAAGCTCTTGATAACTTACTCTGTGCTAGGAGGTGTCAGGAAATAAATCAGAGGAGACATGGCTGTCCGACTGATAGATGGCTGCACAAACAGGACAACACAAGAGTGCTTTCACTTAAAGCTAAACTTTACTAGACTCAAGCACTTACACACATCCGCAACAAGATTAGTAAAACATCCCCAACCTTTGATAATTACCAAAGCTGAGTGTGGCTTTCGAGTGACACAGCGGCAGGCTTCCAGTGGCCAAATTTTCCATCTGCCGGTGGGGACCGCAAGATGTATCCAGAGGGAGAATCCAAAGAGAATCCAAAAGAGTCCCCAAATAAGTCCAACTATCAAGCTTTTTCCCCTTATTTATACATTAGTAACAGAATGACATGTCCCTTAAAGAAACCTTATTAAGAAAGCAATTTCAATGATCCAGCAAGAGGTTCCTTCTGATTATTGATTAACCAGGTGTGGGTCTTTCCAGGGTTTGCAGCCTTGTGACCCCAATAGACATTCCTGAGGGTACATCCTGTTCTTTTAAAATGCATGTATCAGCAACTTCAACACAATTCTTATCAGGAAGGACGTGGGGTCAAGCTGCCCTTGCTGTGGCACCCAAACCCCTCTCCCCTCCTGCCTTGGTCAAGCTGAGATTGCTGAATGGCCAATTTACAGCCTGCTGACTAGGCCGCCTTTAACAATGAGCCATAGCAGTTTTAGGCACTTTACTGGTTTGCCAAAGTCTCCTCGTATGCTGTTACCATGGTGTCTAAGTGACCCTTGTAGCTAAGCGCTATGTATCTAAATGACCCTTAGTTGTCAACTGTGAAACTGTATTTTTAGCAGGATTCTCTGCTGACTATATAAACCCCGAGAGTGAAGCATGAGTCCCTAGGGTTGAAGATAAAATACAGCCTGACAATATGTATAGCTTGAGTGTAGTTTATTCCCTTTGCTGCTCTGTGAAATGTGCTTCGAGTCAGAAAATTGTTTGTGGCAGCACCCAAAGGGCAAGTGAGTGTAATGAGCAATAGGAATGTTGGGGGGAGAACAGGAGGGGGGCCATGATAAGATCATGCCTTATGCTAGCTATGTGCAGAACCTCATGGTTGCCAATCACCTTTACTTTCCTTCAATAAATCCTAGGAATCTCCTACTTAGCCATTGTCAGTGTGCAGTCTTCTCTAGGCATCATGGCAGAAGGGACTCTGGAAGAGGCATTTGACCAACCAAAGGGTAGAGGCTTTATGCACTAGTTTGAGGTGGGTGTCCCATGTGCAAGCATGGAAAAAGCGCAAAGACGTCCATGGGAGAGGTGGTCAAGTGCGTGATTAAAGCTGTAGGAGTTGGATTTGCAGAAATCTCTTGGGTAGTTCCCTGCGTATCCAATCTTTGGCATCCCTGCTGTCTCAGGCCAGTTGTAAGGTGGTTCTGAGATGTGGACACCTACCCGGTAGAACTGGACTATGACCTTTCAACTCATTTCACCCAAGCCATCAAATAGGCTTCACGTAGTTTCACTTTTCGTTTTCAAAGTGCTGTACAAACATCAGTTTAATCCTTCTGTGTTTGGTTGTGATGGGTTACTTGCTATGGAGTTAGTTCAAAAGGGGATATTAAGGGAACCAAACAGGAATGATAAAACAATGACACAGATAACTAAGAGTCCTTGAGAAAACAGTGGGGGTTTCACTCAGCCTCAGAATGGTTTCTTATCAAGGCTTAAGCTAGGATCAAAAGGAGGATGTCAGACATTAGAGGAACCCCAGGCCTAAAAAAAGGATGGAAGTTGAGAGAGAGGTCAGAGTGTCAGCAAAAGCAAAAGCTGACGGACTGGCAAGGAGACAGAGAAAGGCAGAAACAGCAGCAGAGGACTGTGCTTCTCACAACCCAGAGATGGAGGTAACTGAAACATACCAAAGTTTGCAAGGAAAGTTTAAGGATTGGGTAGAGGGAAATATGCATTAGATCTTTATTATTATTATTATTATTTTTACTCTTCACTCTGTGTGCTTCCCACATATGAATACATAACACTTTGTTTTGAAGAAGCTGTTGTTGTGTCATTTTAACCACCTCGCTGGTCTAGGGTTGCCAGCCCTCCAGAACTGGAATATTAATCTTTAATTTAAGATTATATCATGTGATGGTATCTCCAGGAATTAGTCCAACCTAAGCTGGCAACCCTACTTTGGTCACAGGTTGCCAGACTGAAAGTCCTTAAAGATGCCAAACTGAGCTGGTCCTGTGGCATTAACACAGTTGATAAACTAGGGAGCTGCGGCCCAGAAAGTCAGTTTACGAGAGGGTGGACCATGTGGTTCCACCCAGAGAGGTGCAGGTAGTCAAGGTTGTGCTCAAGAGGCACTGAAAGTGATTTGTTTCATTTTCCCCTGTACCTATGACACTGGTATGAAGCACAGATGAATTATCTCTACTTTAAAGATAGAGGGACTGAGGCACAGAATTAATCAACAGCTTGCCCAAAGTCACACAGTCAGTTAGTGATGGATGCAGGCAGTTCGAGCTCTAGGTACTTGGCTCCTTCCCCTAGACCAGGCTGCATCTTCGCAGAAACTTCCAGCCAATGCCAATGTAGTGGCTTGGATCTACATGGGTGACCTAGAAATAAGACTTCTTTTCTTATAATTCATCTTCTGGGGTGTCCAGTTGCGCTGGATAATCCAATTTTTATTTGGCGCAGAAAATAGGGGAATTTTTCTTGTTTGTTGTTTATGGTTCCTACACACTGAATTTGCAAGAAGCATTTGTCTATCTGTTTTAGTTGTGCTCATGCCCTGTTATCAAACCTGCTCATTTGGAAGCATTTCAAAGCCCTTTATTCTTCAGAGTGGCTGTCTCTGAAGCCATTGAGGGGATTTTTTTTTTTTTTTTTTTACATTTTCTGATTACAGTACAGCATTTATTATTATGCCTTTTAAGACAGGGTAACTTACTTTATATGTTTTCTACTGAAAGGTATAAATGATTCCCCTTTGGCAGGGTTGTTTTTTAAATTCCAGTGTATGATCTTAGTGATTTATTACTGCAAAGAGCAGAGAATTAGTCAACAACATCTGGACAGGTCTGTAAGGCTCTTTTTTAAAAATCTGTTCTTTCCTGAGACAAATGTAAAGTTTTGCACTGGGCATGCTATCAAGTTCTCTGGTGTAGCATATGCTCACAGCTCCATCTTTCTTGAGCTTTGCAGCCTTTCCCTCCTGTTTCTGTCTTTTTTGTTCTCTTGCACATGCGCGGTTTATTTTTCATTATCCCTTCATTTCCCTTGTCTGAGGTTTTTCATCTCATTATTTCTTCTGATGCCAGAAAAGGGGCTGTTGGTTTACCATATGGTGTTACTAGGTGACTGTGTGGTACCAGCACCGGTTGTCTTGCTTGCTAAAGTTCTCTCGGTGCATCAGTCAGCTTGCCCTCTCCCTCACTCAATGTCTTTCTCTCCCTCCTCTATACAACTTTAGGTTGTGTTTATTTCTTTCCCTTTAGAAAGTTTTGGGTGTTTGAATTTGTTCAGAGCCCAGATATTGATTATATTCTGTGGAGGCTTCACCAGCCATCAGCTCAAAAACTCTGTCTCTTTTACTGGTTTACAGCCTCATGGGAAATACTGCATCTGAGCCCCCACTAGCATAAATCAATGTAGCTCCATTGACTTCAATTTATCTGAGCTGAAATAACACCAGCTGAGGATCTGGCCCAATATCTTTATTTTCCAAATGTCTTTTCTTCCCTTTGCTTGTGTTGTACCTAAATTTAAAATGTGTGATCTTATATGGAATACCTGTAAAGTAGATGCTATATGACACACAACAGACTATATATTTCGTTTTCTAAAATCCTTTTGATAGATTGTGGTATTTTCAGAATGGAAATTGAGATGTTTCATTCTACTCAAGTATAATTACAGTCACACACCTCCAGGTACCAGCTGAATTTGGGCCTGCTTAGGGTGTCAGCCTGGAACTCAGGAGACCTAGGATCAAAACCCTGCTCTGCCACAGACTTCTTCTGTGACTTTGGGTAAGTCACTTAGTTTCTCTACACCAGTGGTTCTCAATCCAGGGCTGCCGCTTGTTCAGAGAAAGCCCCTGGTGGGCCAGGTCGGTTTGTTTATCTGCCACATCTGCAGGTTTGGCGGATCGCAGCTCCCACTGGCCGCGGTATGCCGCTCCAGGCCAATGAGAGCTGCAGGAAGCGGCGCGGACTGAGGGATGTACTGGCCGCTGCTTCCCGCAGCCCCCATTTGTTACAACCTAGTCCCAGATTTGGACCTTAGCGTCCAAAATATGGGGGTTAGCATGAAAACCTCCAAGCTTAGTTACCAGCTTGGACCTGGTACTGCTGCCACCACCCAAAAAATTAGAGTGTTTTGGGGCACTCTGGTCCCCCCAAAAACCTTCCCTGGGGACCCCCAGACCCAAATCCCTTGAGTCTCACAACAAAGGGAAATAAACCTTTTACCTTCTCCCTCCCCCTCCAGGTGTTCCTGGAGAGATACACAGAAGCAAACTCCGTGAGTCTAAACAGAGGGACTCCATCCTCCCCGTTCCCCAGTCCTGGAAAACAGAATTACTTCCCTCTTCACCCAGAGGGTATGCAAAGTCAGGCTAGTACATCTAACCCACACAGATGTCCCCCTGACTTCTTCCTCCCACCAATTCCGTGGTGAGTACAGACTCACTTTCCCTGGAGTTCCTCACTAAAGAAAAACTCCAACAGGTCTCAAAAGAAAGCTTTATATAAAAAAGAAAGAAAAGTACATACAAATGGTCTCTCTGTATTAAGGTGACAAATACAGGGTCAATTGCTTAACAGAAATATGAATAAACAGCCTTATTCAAAAAGAATACAAATCAAAGCACTCCAGCAACTATAAACATGTAAATACAAAAGAAAAACAATAACCCTTATTGTTTTTATGATCTCTGTACTCACAACTTGGAAACAGAAGATTAAAAAGCAGGAAACAGAAATTACTTTTCAAAGCTGAGAGAGAGGCAGGCAGACAGACAAAGAACTTAGACACAAACTTTCCTCCACCCAGAGTTGAAAAAATCCGGTTTCCTGATTGGTCCTCTGGTCAGGTGCTTTAGGTTACTTTTTTTTCAGGTGAAAGAGACATTAACCCTTAGCTATCTGTTTATGACACCATTGGCCTGGAGCAGTGAATCACGGCCAGTGGGAGCTGCGATCGGCCGAACCTGTGGACATGACAGGTAAACAACTGGCCCGGCCTGCTGAGGATTTCCTTGAACAAGCGGCAGCCCTAGTCTGAGAACCATTGCTGTATACCTCAGTTGCCTATGTATAAAACAGGGAAAGTAGAACTCCCCTGCCGTGAAAGGGTATTGGGAGGATAAATGCATAAAATAATGTGAGGAACCGGACACTACTGTGATGGCAGCCATACAAGCATCTTAGCTAAAAGGAGCGTGGAGCGGCATGTGGGGCCGTCCTGTGCCCCCCTTTAGCTGGTGTCCCTCTGACATGGCAGTGGCATATGTCTGTGGAGGTTCCTTGTGAATGTTCAATATTTCATTTTAGATAAGGCCTCAAAAGTGCATAAGTGAATCCAATGCCCATCGGAACTACTCCAACCTCTTGGATCCGCCGGATGGAGCCAGAAACACTGCAGGCACAGCCTTTCTTATGATATTCGGGGCTTTGGTGTCTGGTTCAGGAATCACCCAGGAAATGCAGAGGCCAATGCCCAAAATATGTATACACGTAACGTCAAACCCCATTCATGACTCATATTTGGATCTGAGTTCTGGATGACAGTTTGAGCTGGGTTGAGATTTGCTTGGAAGTTGTTTTCCGAGTCTCTAATTGAAAACTTGGGGGAAAGGCTAAGTAATCGTTGTGTGCAGTATAGCCCATTCCAGCAGGCGGCAGTCTAACACACTGAATGGTTGCATGTCACACTGAACACAGGGCCAGTGCAACCATTTAGGCGACCTAGGTGGTTGCTTAGGGCTCTGGGATTTGAGGGGCGACATTTTCTTCGGCAGCGAGTGTGGCGGCCGGATCTTCGGCCACCCTGGTCACCACTGGCATTTAGGTGGAGGGAGCTGGGGCAGGGGAGCACGGGGAGAGCCGCCTGCAGCAAGTAAGGGGGGGGCAGCATGCAGGGGAACTCCCCGCCCCAGCTCACCCATGCCCCACCTCCTCCCCGAGCATGCCATGGCTGCTTCACTTCTCCTGCCTCCCAGGCTTGCGGTGCCTAAGCTGATTGGTGCTGCAAGCCTGGGAGGTGGGAGAAGTGAAGCAGCCACAGTGTGCTCAGGGTGCTCATGCTCATGCACAGAGCAGGGGTGAGCTGGGGTGGCGGGGGTGCCTCAGGGCGGAGGGTGGGGAGGTGCCGCAAGGGGGGTGCCAGGTGGAAGTTTCGCCTAGGGCGCGAAACATCATTGCACCGGCCTTGACTAAACCCCTTCCATCAGCTGACCGGCTGTTGTCTAATTCCTGCAGAAATGATTATGACTTTCCTGCTTTTTAATTGGTGAGACCTTAGTTGCTGAAATGCTGCCACATTGACTTTTTTTGCCCTGTTTGCTGTTTGTGTGTCTGACAGATTAATTCTGAGAGGGGTAGGTTTGTGAGGGAAATTGGCCTGGAATGTCAGGAGCTGGCAGGAGTCGGTTCTGGAAGCTTTCCTCTTCTCAGCTGTTGAGTGGACACACAAGTAGTAGTAGTTTGGAGAAGATAAAATATTTATTTCCTGCTGCAGGATGATAATTGGCTCAGTGTGGAAGTTAATATGATTTATTTGGGGATTTGTTTATAAAGAGATTATATTGTAATGAATCTGTGGGCATGAAGGGCTTTATAGATGTAGTTATCCGACATGCAGTCAGCGTGTAGAACTTCGCAGCAACAGTGGGGCTGGAACTCTAGTCCTCCTGCTCCAAAAAGCACAGGCTGATATAGGAGAATCTCTTCTGCTGCTAGCTGTATGGGGCCTATGCCACCCAGAGAAGTTGCTCTGATTCCATCCATTTGAGAGCAGAGGTGCATATACCCACCAGCTATGTCATTGCGATATGAAATGAGTGACACACTGAAGCATTTGATTGTCCTTAGCGTGGATTTCAGAGTGGGCACAAATTGATCCAGCTCCTGTTTAAATCCAGACCCAATGACCTGCTTGGACTTGGCAGCCGCTGGGTCAGCGAATTGTTTAGTCTCCTCACACAGCTCACCTGAGCACTAAAGAGCATCTGGTTCTGAACCCTTATGAGACTCCCTAGCTATTCACTTTCTCCCTTCTCCTAAAGCACCGTTAGCCCAGCAAGAGCCGGTGGAATGCACTAGATGGTATTTCCCTGTGAAGAGGACCCAGTGCATGTTGGTAAGGGTATGTTTTAGCGAAGGCAAGCCAAAGTCATTGCTAGGAAGAAGACACAGCAATCAGGGGAGGGTAAGGAGTGGGTGAGATTTGGGTTTCTCAGTGGAAAGTAAACTCAAATAGAAGTTTAGTCCATTGTGGCTTCTCTGCATTGTGAATCTAGCATGTGATTGCTCTCCTATCAGTGACACTCTTAGGTAAAATGACCCGTTCTTTCTTTTGAATTATTGAGCTGTCAAAGGCTAGCAGCTGGGAGCTTCGGCAGTGATGGAAGGTCAGAGACAGGGCAGTGATGTGGGGACATGAGAGGACTGATGGATGTTTTCATGCACTCCCCATGTGGGTTTGGGACAGTTGCAGGGAGCTTGGCTTGACTGCATTGGCTTGACCCAACATGCACTGGGTCCTCAAATATGCACTGTATGTATGCATATTTCATTGTTTTCCTAAGGAGAGGGAAACAGTTAAAGGGAAAGATCAGGAGCATCTGACTCCATCTCTCCCTTCCACCTGTATTTATTTAGCTGAGCAAGAACACACATCTAAGCATGCAGTTTCACTGCTGGCACCTAGTGAGGCATAAAGGTCAGTGTCAAGATCCCTCAACCACTGTCAGAGTGTAAAAGGCCCTTTGTCAAAGTTCTTGGTTTTACAAGTATATTTTATTACAATTTTGTATCTGTTGCCTATAGAATCCTGAGCAGCATGGGATTGCTCACCCTCTGAAATACAGCTGTCTCTGAGTAAGATGCAGCAGCTGTTCTGCCTCAGCAAAGTTACAGCAATTTCTAGCAGGGAAAGAATCAAGAGGCAGTGTTGTCTAGTGGATAGGGCACTCATCTGGGACATGAGAGGCCTGGGTTTTAGTCTCAGCTCTGCCACAGATTGAGCTGTGTGACCTTGTGCAAGTCACTTTATATCCACCTACCTTGTTTATCTAGATTGTAAACACTTTGGGGCAGGGATTGTCTCTTATGTTTTTTTCAGTGCCTACCAGGATGGGGCCCTGATCTCAGCTGTGGCTATGGTAATACTAGTGATTGATAATGATAAAGGGAGAGGCTGCTTTTCTTTTTAAATTGATGCTAGAGGAGGGAATGTTTAGTTTGGCAAAATGAAATGTCTTGAGTTGAAATTTGGCCAGAACCCTGGAGCTGACACGTCTTATGATATATATGTGTCTGATAACCCAGGCGGCAGAAATATATCCCTGTGTCTGGTCTGGATTTGTTCTGAGTCTGTGATGCAGACGGAGGGCTGAAGGGAAACAGTTCAAAGGCCGAAGACTTGTCTCATTTCTTTTGATATGTGGATGTTTGTTTATTTTTAATGGTCAGTATAGATCAACGTAATGTTAAGGCTAGAGGGCTAACGCTGGTCTTGTTGGATAACTGAATCAAACATGAAGGGCCTGATCCTCAGCTGCTGTTATTAAGTGTAGCTCCATCAATGTGAGTGATATCCTGCCAAATTATACCAACTGGGGATCTGACCCAGAGACTGGGAAGACCAAGGTTAAAAACAATTATTGAAGAAATTGATGATATTTCTCCATTGTTTTTCTCCCTCCAGGGCTGCCATTGAGGTTCTAGCAGCTTTGCTGAAATCAAGTAAGCGCCTTCTTTTTATATTCTTACTGTCATACCTGTCTGTGCTGTGCACCTGGATAGACGTCCCATTAGGAATTGATACGTTCTCCAACTCAATGTGCCCCTCCCCCCACACCTCTGAAATGCAATAGACCAGGGATCAGCAGCCTTTGGCACACAGCCCATCAGGGAAAGCCACTTGCGGACTGGGATGGTTTGTTTACCTGCAGCATCCACATTTTCGGCCGATCGCAGCTTTCACTGGCCACGGTTTGCTGTCCCCGGTCAATGGGGGCTGCCGGAAACTGTGACCAGCACATCCCTTGGCTTGCGCCACTTCCTGCAGAACCCAATGGCCGGGAACGGCGAACCGTGGCCAGTGGGAGCTGCGATCGTCCGAACCTGCGGACACTGCAGGTATACAAATGGTCCCGGCCCGCCAGTGGCTTTCCCTGATGAGCCGTGTGCCAGAGATTGCCGATCCCTGCAATAGACCAAAGCAATCTGTGTTGAGAAATTGGAGGGGATAGTATGTAGTATTTATTGTATGTCTTGCCATGTTTCTTCCTGTGTTTGTGATGATGCAGGTGGGAAATCATAACCTACACATAAAGGTGCAACCTCCTTAAGAGAAATGACCAGGGTGGTCACTTGTTCTGATTTTTTGGGAAGGGCTTAGAAGAATTCTGCAGACTGTCATAATGACACCACTTTTACTTTATTCTTCCCTGGCTAGCATCTCAGGTCTCCACTTGTGCTTGAAGCCTTGTAGATCTTAAAGTTAGCCCCGGTACTTAGAGATTGCCACGTTCTGGCAGGGAGTAGCTAACACTGGCAGTGTCTGGTTCGTGGGGGTTAGGGTTCTTTTAGCGCGGGTCCCCTTGTATGTACTCCTGGCCTGAATGTTCCTGAAGTGAACGTGTTACCCTTTTCTGCCTTTATCTCATCCAAAAACACTTAGCTTTTTATTACCAGGATTTAATAAAGCTTTGATTAAGAAAGAGTGCTCTACTATTGCAGACAATCTTCTCTCCAATAAATCACAATGGCGTATTGTCCTCTCTCTCTTCCCCCTCCTCCCTACCCCCTTTACTCTTTCTCTTCTCTGTCCTTTTCGTGAGCATTAGGAATAAATGCATTTGTGAAAAATTATAGGCCTGGAAGCAGTACTTAAATGAGCACGCTGCAATGGGATCATGTCTGAGCCGCACCAGCTCAAGTGATGAATTCTCAAATAATGCTCTGGTATTAACCTTGCTGCCTAGATTTAAAGGTCACGTTATTGCAACAAGGAAACACCTTCTGGTTCAGATACTAAATCTTAATAAGCAGGTGATGGGGCCACTCCAGAGCTGCCTTCAACTTAAAAGCAAAATTAGCATTTAGAGAGGGAGGAATTCACAGAGAGGAGGGGAGCTGCAGGGAGAGTAGAAAACTCAGTTGGCAGCACAAGGCTTTCTACAGCACTCCTGCTTTCTGGTCAGCACCTGGGACTGTGAAGGGAGATTCTGCTGTCTCAGTGGTGTTGGTGGAACCAGGCTTTCTGTTCCAGGACAATCACCCACCCTATCTGCAATTGCACAGTGTTGACGTGGTAACTACAGCAACCACTTAGTGGAAAAGTGACATGAGGAAAATAAGGGGTGGAGTTTTAGATGTTGTTTTTAAAAAATGTGATATGACTGGAACCAAGGAGGCTGAGCCAGCATCATGTGATCAGCTAGCTCTGCCCAAGGCACCAGCAGCGGCTCTGTGGTTCATCAGTGGTCCACAGTTAGAGAGTCACTGGTCCAGAACATGATTTGGGTTTCTTCTCACTCTTACTTTCTTCTAGTAGCCTCCAAAGACAGTAAATGTTTACAAGCATTAGGCATTGTTGTGTGGGAGAATTGCTTATGGAGACACAGGCTAAAATCAAATGTGATGGACCTCACAGATGTTGAAAGCTGTGGACTTTGAGCTGAATGGGAAATGGAAACCCTGGTGCTAGCTGCAACAATTAAATTGGAGTGTGCATCAGCACATGAGCTATTCTGAGCCTCATCAGGGCCTTGAAAAGTGACCTGCTTGTGCTACTGCAGTGAGACTTGATCTTGTTAGGAACGAGGATGAGATCACCCAGAAAACAGAGAGGTCAAGAATGCATCCATTCTTGGAAGTCCACCTTCAGGGTTGCACTCAGTGTCTCCAGCTGGGATGTTGCTCTGCCTCTGGCTACACAGATCATATTTGCAAGGATCTCTTAGGCCAGGAGCCCCTCTTCTGTTTTGGCAGGAAGTCAGAAGGAGAAAGAATCCCTTATAGTTTTAATAGGAGCAGGCAGATGGCAATGCCTCTCCCTAATGTTTTCATGGTGATAATCTCCCTGCCCCTCAAGATTCCTCTAGTCTTCACTGATACTTTGGCCAGCTGCTGAGGAAAGGGCTACCTGTAAGCTTTGATCTGTGGCTGAAATCTCGCCTCTCTCTGTCCAAACAGACACTGATGGGAACTGCTCACCTGCAGCTGCTTAATACTGGGGAGCTATTGAGGAAGTAGGTGAGGGAACAAAATCTGTCTGGGAGCCACTGAAGGCAGCAGATTATGAGGAAATTACCAGTCTGTCTGGAGCTGGGAAACTGTCTTGACTGCTAGCTGTCTTAGAAGTGAAAGTACCAGGTTTGCCAGTGAAATGGCTGCTGGGATATCTCATGGGGAACATCTGCTCACAGGTCTGGAGATCACTGATTATTACCACCTCTCCTGCAGCACATGGTCCCCTTCACATGCCTCATGAACATGACCATGTTTCTCCAAGGTATTTGCAATGGGACACCCTCAGCCTGAGGGATTTTGGAGGTGAGGCCATTCTGCTTACTGTTTTCATAACCCTGCTCAAACCTGCCTAGGGCTCCCATAAAGGACGCTGCTCAGGCAGCCAATGTGTGTTTCTTGAAATTGGTGCTTCAAGACATGCAGCCCCAGAACATGGCCAGAGGGAGCCTGATGCTTTTCTTCTTGAAAATGTGAATAGAAAGGAATTATAGACATTTGGGTGACTATTAATGTAGGCTCAGAAGCGTGTGTCATTTCTAATGCTGCAATAACGACTATATCCTTTTATAATTAGGATTGTAGATTACGTATACAAAATAGATTTTCCTTCCCTGACAATCAGACCATCTCACTCTGCTCTTGGAATCTCAGTATTGCCAATGTCAAACATTCAAAAATCATGAATCAGGCCCCAGAAAATCATGAGATTGGCTTAAAAATCAGAAAGTTAAACATACCAAAAAGTGGGTACTTTTAATTTGCCTTCTGGTTTTTAAGCCTTTAGGTGGCACTCACGGCACATTTTCATATTTTATTCTGCAATCCTGAGGGTTACACATTTACTTTTTTTTAATATGAAAGCTGAGATTCTTCTATAATCACCTGACTCCAGGAGCTGGGACTTTAAGGGGAATACCAAATACTGCAAGACTCATGGAAAAATCATGAGAGTTGGCAACACTGGCAACTCTCCACTAGATTCCCTTGCTCACTGCATTGACTTTAAATATCTTGCCTTTACCCCTAGCCGCTGCACTGCTCCACACTGGCCTATATCTTGAACAGTGTTCTCAAACAGGGGTCTCTGCTTCCGTAGGGAAAGCCCCTGGCAGGCTGGTGTGTTTACTTGCCCCGTCCTCAGGTCCGGCCAATCGCAGCTCCCACTGGCCTCTGATTGCTGCTCCGGGCCAATGGGAGCTGCTGGAAGTGGCGGCCAGTAAGTCCTTCAGCCTGCGCGCTTTCAGCAGCTCCCATTGGCCTGGAGCAGCAATCCGCAGCCAGTGGAAGCCGCAATTGGCCGGACCTGTGGATGGGGCAGGTAAACACACCGGCCCGACCCGCCAGGGGCTTTCCCTACAAAAGCAGAGACCCCTGTTTGAGAAACCCTGATCTTGGATCTCATTTCTTAGCATGTCATTCTCTCTACCCATGACTCCCGTCTTGACATCCCCTTCATTTCCTTCCCCCACACTTGCCTTCATACTTTCTTCTGAGCAGCTCCCTTGTGCACAGAATGATCTTCTAACTGCTGTGTGCCAGGCTTTTACTGTCTTCTCATTCTGATGCCTTCATATGATTCATTACCTCTGCAGTGTCCACAGACAGAATAAGCAAACATAAATCCCATATTGGCTCCTTCCTCTGTTTTTTTCCCATGCATCTCCTCTGTCTGCCTTCTAGACTGTAAGTTCTGTGGGGCACTGCCCTTCTTTTATTTGGATCTGCTATGGGCTCAGCCATATTGTTGGATGTTAGCAATTAACAGTAGTTGGGAGGCTGAGTGATACAGGAGCATCAATAATTCTTCTGTAAGGACTTGGGTCTGAGTATGTCAATGCCCTTCACTAAATTAATGAACTAAACCTCCCAACCCCTGGTGAGGTGAGTATCGCCCCTCTTGTACAGATGGAGAAACTGAGGCACAATACTGCAAAGTATCTTGCCCATAATCATGCAGCAAGCCAGTGGGAGAAATGGAGACAGAACTCTGACCTCCTGGCTCCTGAGTGCATAGGCAGAGTGGCAAGTGTGTGGAGGGAGGAGGGACGGGGGAAGGGAAGCTGTGCTGTATGTGACTCCATCCCATGGGATCTTTTGCTTTTGTCAGTGCTGAATTCATGCTAAAAATAAAATAACACAATGCAATTTTTTGAGGGTAGGGGAAACAGTCAAGCTGAAGAAACAGGCTTAGGCAGCTGCCTGTTTGGGTCTGTAAAGTTTAAATTGGGTAATTCTGAACATTCCTCTTGTCCCGCACCACCATGACACAAGCCAACTGCGTCACCCCAGCACCACATGATGGCACTGTTATTATAGCTATCCCAGGTCCCATCTGTGCTTAATCCAATATTTATTTTTGGTGAGTAATTTGTTTATCAGCAGGTTATTTTAATCTAATTTTGGTCATATTTGTTATACCCGACTATCTGTACTTCCCAGTGTTAGCAGTTTGCGTGTCTTTAAGGAAATTAGCTGGAGCCAATCTCGGAGGCATTTGCTCAGCAGTTATTGAGGGGAAAGGGCTAGGGAAACAGACAGAGACCTTGTTGCATTGCTTGCCTGGTGAAATTGTAATGAGCAATTTAAAGAGACAGGCTGCGGTGACCTCCTGAATATGTCTCTTTTATCAAGAGGATTCTATGGTGCAGGCAGCAGTTATTGCAAATGACCTTTTCACCCCTCCCCCTTTTCTCTCTTCTTATCCTCTTGCCTTACCTATTTTCCTATTTCCTCCCAGCCATACTTCTCCTTCCCTGGTCCTCCCCCCACCCCCTCCTCCTTTATTTAACCACTCACATTCTTCCTTTCATGAAGGCATGAGGATTGTGTGCCCAGTGGGATAAAATATCCAGTGTGATTCCCTCCCATACAGACTGGTTCCTCAAGGGGACACGTAGGCTCCCCAAGGAAGAGAAGAGGGGAGTTCTATCAAGCAAACATTTCATAGCCTGCCCATCAGGGATGGGTGTGCAGCAGAACTGCCCATATTTTGTGGAAGGGTCAAAATTAGAAACTGGATCTCAGTTTAGCAAGTGATGGCCCCACCTTTATAACACTGTGAAGCAAAACCACTGATCCTCCCCTTTCCCCTCTGAACTTCAGGATGTTTATAATTCCAGTTCCAGTTTTGAGGCTGTATCTTGTCTCTTCTTCAGAGCATAGTCATTCAGTGTAACTGGGTAGGGTGCAGGGGGAAAGGAAGGGTGGGAATGGATGTCCCTTTCATTTCTACTCCACAAGATTGTTCTTCTCTCAGAGGGTTCTGAATGCAGATGTACCTACTGTCCCAGAGTGGAAGGATGGTTTCACCTCCCACATGGACAGCTCAGTGCCCCTCTCTATTTTGTCCTGAAGGATGAAATAATGGAGTTGAGATGTTGCATCATTTTGTCTGTCTCTCTCTATTAGTGATGCATTGGCAAATGAGGCATGCTTATCCTGATGGAAGGACAGTGTTTGTGTCCTCAGTGACGGGTGGACTTCTGAAAGTTCAGAGATGGAGTTTGGAGAAGTCCTTCAAATTTCTGGATCCTTATCTGAATTCTCCAGAGCACTTTAGTCTGAAAAACTGGATTGGAAATTTTGTGCAAACAGTATTTTTCATGGAATTTCAACACTTTGGCTTCCATCCAAGAACACAAAGTACTAAGAAAATGAAACATATGGGAGAAAAATTAAACCTTTTCAAATTTTAAGATTTGCTTCCCATTGGGGATAGTTCTGTAGTTTAGTGTGGCATTGGTTTGCCCTTTCTTAATCTTCACATGTTGATGATGCAACAATGGCCAGTTAGTGGAAGGTTCTCATGTCATGCTATATCTTTATGTGAGATACCATCTTGGCTAACATCGGGGGACTTTCAGAGCTGAAGGACTGAGTCACTATAGCTGGAACTAAGGCTGATAGCTGAAACAGATTAATCTCCTCTGTGGACTGGGCACAGAGGGAGACGTGTACCACATCCTGACCAGTGAGATACACTTGTGTCCTCTGTCTTCTCGCCCTGGTGTTGATACCTCAGTGACATTAATTGGATGCAGTTGTCCCAAGGGACGAAATAAACATTGGGTGTCTTTAAATGTCATCCTGCAGGCTGGATGCACAGGATGTGGGGCAGAATCATGGCTGCCCCCTGAATTCTGAGATGGGTGGAGAGTCACCCAGGGGCAGCAGGTTTGTATAATTTTTGGTGGTGCCCAGAACAGGTCCAAGTCCCAACTCACCACACCTACCTTGTAAGCTGATATATATTTTTAAACATAATGTAAAAATATGAGAGGTCTGGGGTGGGGCTGGTGATGAGGAGGTTGGGGTGTGGGAGGGGCTCAGGCAGAGGGTTAGGGTGCAGTGGTGAGGGCTCTGGGGTGGGGCTGGGGATGAGGGGTTCACAATGCAGGAGGGGGCTCAGGGCTGGGGCAGAGGGTTAGGGTGTGGGGAATGAGGGCTCTGGCTGGGGCTGGTGATGAGGGCTTTGAGGTGTGGGAGCGGCTCAGGGCTAGGGCAGAGGGTTGGGGTGTGGGGGGGTGAGGGATCTGGCTGGAGTGCAGGCTCTGGGGTGGGGCAGGGCTTGGGATGAAGAGTTTCAGGTGCAGGCAGGCTGCCCTGGGGCTGGGACCAGAGAGGAGGACTCTCCCCAGGCCTCTTCCCGATAGTAGCAGTGAGCTCTGAGGGATTGCTCCCTTCTTCCCCCCAGCAGCACACACTCACCTTGCACCACTGTCACTACACGTGCTTCTAGGGCCCCTTTCAGGAAGCTCCCTCGCCTTCCCTGTGGTGGGTGTCGGGGAGGGGGGGCTGCCATCACATGTGTGCCTCCTCCCCTGCTGCTGCCCCTCACTGGGGGTGCAGGGTAGGGCTGCCCCGTGCCCAGCATGAGGCAGGAGTGGTGACTGTGGGTGAGGGGTGAGGGGGGCTGTGCTGGTGGAGGGTCCCATCAGAAAAGGGAAAAGTCCAAGGTGGAAGGTTAGGGTCAGGGCACCCTGCCCTGCCACTAGTGGATGGGGGAACTAGGACCCAGCAGCAGCGGTTGATGCCGGGAGTTAGCAGAGCAGAATGCACTGTGGAGCTGCAGGAGGCAGCCACGGGCTTGAGGCAGGGGCTCCTGGGGCCCGGCGGAAGGTGCGCGGGGGCAGCAAGTGGGGGAGGCATGCGGAGGTGGCAGGTGGAACCGGGGGAGAGACCTGACCCCAAACATTGGTGGAGCCGGGCCCTGGAGTCACCTTAACAGGAAACCCACATCAGTTTCTTGCTGAAACCACTGAGACCACTAGATGTAGGCTCATCCTATTGTTCACTGGAGGACTAGGCTCGTCTTTCGGGAGAATTGATCCAGTTCCCATAGGGAAACCTGATGTATCTCTGGAGCAGGAATGGGCTCCCAGTGGCTCTTCCCTTTAGAGGTTGCCTTATACTCAGTATTTCTCAGGAGTAATCACTAGTACGTAGCAGGGAACAGGAGGTCTTCTTACTGCTTCCAAGCTCTTGGAGACTGCAGGGTTAATTTAGCAGAGCATCTTCACTTCAAACCATGTCCTTGGCAAAATGAATTGGCTGACTCAGATCAACAAAGAGACTACCAAAGAGATTTAAACAGCTAGACACAAACATCTCTTTGTTCCCCCTGGTAAGCAGTGGCTTGCTCCTCATATTTCAGGTTGACTGTAATCCAGTTATGTGATTGTATAAGCCAGGTGATCTTCAGTAGTCCCATGTGTGCAGCTTCAGAGGGGGCAGGGGTGAAAAGGAGAGGCTTCGTGAGCATCCCCAGAAACAGCAACAGCCCTGAGGCCATAATGACAGCTAACTGATGACGTTTATCTGCTATCCTCACACCCTGTTTTGGAGTCCCCCACCTGCCACGCAGTGAACAAGCCAGAGTTCCCTTGAAACTGGAGACTTTTCTTTTGTGCGAGCTCCTGGCTTTAGATGCATCTTTAACCATGGTTGACCCTCCAGGATGAATGTACCAGATATGCTGGGGACATCCAGGCAAAGCATGCCTGTTGAGCAATCAAGCTCACTCGGTGTGTCCAGGCAGAGAAGCGTGGCCCAAATATGTCCTCATTATCCATTGACTGCAATGGACTATTAGTGGAAACCTGTAGCACAGTGCAGGACCAACAGCAAAAAGGTTGAGAGGCAAAGGGTATCTACCACCTACCACACAGAATACGCAAATCCACTCCAGGAGGATCTGACTTCTTGCTGCCTACAAGTGTGTACAGGGCTGCTTGTATCTCTGTGACTCATACCCACCATCTGTATTTTAGCCAAAATACAGACATGCACAGACAGGTGCATCACGTAGATGGAGAGACCAACAGATAAGAGACAGGTGGGTAGGTTTCTGTTTTCCTTCCTGCCTTCTGGAGATTTTGGCATTCCTCCTTTTTTGCTCTTTCTCTGCTTTGCTGACTATAAAACTGAAAAAGGAATGGAAGAATAGAATGAGAGAGACCTGCCAGTGGGAGGAGAACAGGAGAGGTTGATGGGATGGTCCAGGAGAACCAACCAAACTGAATATCTCAATGAGACAACAGCATTTTGGTTCCTCACCAGTAATTCTCATCTCTTGTAATCAAAGTGCTGCAGGTATGGACACAGAATGATTTCCTCCTGTCCTGTCCTAGTAACCTTCCTTTCCTCTAGAACAGACTTCCCTACTTTAATTCATAATGCCAATGTTTAGATGCTACATTGATAAGTGCTACAGGAAACCTAAGAGAAATAAATAATAAATATCCTCAGCATTTAGACGGTGTCATGCTTTCTATTCATAATGCACAATGGGAGGATTGGAAACTGAGGCACTGAGCGATCAAGCGACTTGCACAAGGCCATATGTATGAGTCACTGCCAGAGTCAGGAATAGAATCCAGGTGTCCTGACTCCCAGCTAGAGCTGGTTGAAAAATGGGGGAAAAATCTCCAAAAAATTTTTACAGGAATTTTACTTTGGTTGAAATTTCTAACTAGCTCCACTCCCAGCCCTTTCCACTGCCACTATGCCCCATGGGTCCTGACAAATGGGTTGAAGTGCTACATGGTGTGGCTCTGGCTCCATTCCTATTTCATTAGCCTCTGTACAAGGCAGGAGGCCACCCTGAGTCCGATTCAGACTGCCCCCAGCCTGAGCTCCCCAACTCTGCTCTGCCTCTTGTCATGTGCATATACTTGGCAGAATTCCCTAAGCAATTCTTCACAGAAGATTGACTGATTTGAGGGGTTAGTCATCCTGTAGGTTAGCGAACATGACATCTGGTGGCGGATTAACAGGAAATCGTGAATCAAACCATTGGGACTCATAAGGGATTCTCAAGCAATTGAAGTTTTCTAGCATGCGTGTGCACACCAATAATGAGTGAAGGTCAGGCTACGTCAGGACTACCCGCCGTATCGGCGGGTTAAAATCGATTGCTCGGGGATCGATATATCGCGTCTCATCTAGACGCGATATATCGATCCCCGAGGGCGCTTATATTGATTCCGGAACTCCATCAACCCCAACGGAGTTCCGGAATCGACACGGAGAGCCGCGAACATCGATCCCGCGCGATGAGGACGGGTGAGTAATCCGATCTTAGATATTCGACTTCAGCTAGCCGAAGTTGCGTATCTAAGATCGATTTCCCCCCGTAGTGTGGACCAACCCTCAGAGAAGTAACATGTCTGTGGTCTCATATACACAGTTGCCAGAACTGAAAACATGAGATATATTGTCAGAGCTGTGTGGAGGCCAAGAAGTAAGACAGCAGAGGCTGCTGCAGGCCTGGATTGAGGTGCAGTGGCCGAGCTGCATGACTGACCTAGGAAGGGAATAACAGAGACGGCAGATCAAGCTTGAGGTGCTTCTGCAGTTTAATGTGGTAGCCGTGGACTGGTATAGCAATGGAGTTGCAGGCCAGGATTGATTTGCAGTGGCAGACCTCCGGGGGGCTTCCCAGAAATGGAATGACAGGAGATGCTGCAGATCAGGACTGAAATATATTGGCAGACCTTTGTGCAGAGCTCTTTGCTCCCATCAATCCTCCCTGTTTGTGCAAGATCTCTGTGTGATGTTTCCAAAGAACAGATAGAGAAGACTTGCCACAGCAAGAGCTTTCTGTTGCAAATTGCATACAGTAATTGGGATTCAGGGGACCCAGCACATGGTTCCTGGCCCTGTGGGTTGATGAGCATGCTCCTGGAAGCTTCTGAAGCAGGTCAGAATGAGGCATGTGGTGGACCAGCCAGGAAAAATACATTCATTCAAGGACTGGCTTAAGGGGGAAAGAACAGCTTGTAGCTTGCCTGTACTCGCACATGCTGGGGCAGGGCAAGGAATGCAGAGAAAAAACGCTTCAGAAATGTTAAATGGCAGTGTTACTAGCTTTTGTGATTTTATTGCGAGTCTTGCAATTTTATAAAGAACTTTTAAACCTTTATGGTTTTGGAGTAAAGCTTGAAAATGTGACCTGAGCACACACAAAAGGCTCAGAAACCAGAGGGCAAAGAAAAAGAAACCAAACGTGGTGGGTTTTTTTTTTAAAAGTCACTTGTGATTTTTAAGTTAAATCATGATCTTTTGAGCCTGATTTATGATTAATGATTGGATTGGTGGTCCTGAAATGGCAGAAGGAAGGGGCTGTGATTTTATAATCTCTGTTGTGCAATGGCTTTCATTACAAAGGGATGTGTGAGCATGCATCACATCTTCCAGTAGCCAAACACAACCTCATTGTCTGGGGCAGGGTCCTGTGACTGAAAGGTAATTGGTTGTGTTGCCCGCTGTCTGTCAGTCTCCTTTGGATCCATACTACTGTATGAGGATCACAAGACCCTCTCCCAACCAATCATATTGCGTCTCTCTTTTTTTCCCTCAATGGCTCCGCCCTCTTCCATATTCATTTTGAGGAGCATAATGGGTGTCCTGGGTCAGACAGAGGCAGCCACAACTGCTGCTGCCCTGTGCTCCACTCATAGGGCTGTCAATCCAGTCTCCAGGGCTGTCAATCCAGCATCTCCTGCTTGTGCCAAGCATCTCATTGCAGGAATTGTCTTTAGTTTTTGCTTTGCTTAGTGCTATGCCAAGCACATGCCCTATGCTTAACAAATAACAATGAAGGTCACACATGCAAATTATTAAAATCAAGTTAATAAACATGTCTGTGATTGTGTGCACAAGACCAAATGGATGTGCAAGTGTGTGCATGTGAGTGTATAAGCATTGTGCATATGTGTGACAATGATCAGTCAGTGCTTGTGTGTGTGTGTGGAGGGGAAGTTTGCAACTCAGCCATTCTCCTTTGGTTTCAGAGTCTAACAGCCGACGAGCAATCAACAGAGGCTACTTGTGTGAACTGCTCAGGCTGTACCAGGACTGGCACCGCTGCGATGCCTCCAATAGGTACATCCACGTCCGCAGGGGTCTCCTGCTCTGCCTCAAACACATCACCAACATCCAGTCTGCCAGGGAGACTTTCCTCAGTGCCCGTGGCATGGAGATCCTCTTCACCACTGCACAGGTAAACGCAAGCTGGGGCCAGCTCAGCAGCTGCTTCTGGATTGTTCTACCCTTGCAATGTAGAATTCTTCTTATGTTTTAAACGGAGCTGATTGAAAAATGGAATTTCCGTCCTGTAGAAAATTGCGATACTTTGACTATTTATTTTTTTTTTGTCCTGAATCAGGACAGAAATTCAAAACATTAAAATTTCTCAAATAAATAAATTCAGTTCAGAAATGTTGAAACATTTCATCTTATGGATAATCTCCATCTGTCTGTGCCTCTGCAGGGCCTCATGGGAATTGTAGGTCCAGGTCCCACATGCCGCTATTCTTCCCATGTACCCTACTCCCTGGCTAGCTTGCATTTCCCAAGATGCTTCACAGTCTCTCCCTGTGGCTGAGCTGTTGCAGCATCTCACGGGTGCATGGGACATGCATCCTAATGGGACGGCCTTCCTCTGGTGCCTGAGGAATTGGCCACTGCTTCAGGTGGGGCTAGGGCAGGGATCAGCAACTTTTGGCACATGGCCCATCAGGGAAAGCCCCTGGCGGGCCGGGATGGTTTGTTTACATGTAGCGTCTGCAGGTTCGGCCGATCGCAGTTCCCACTGGCCGCAGTTCGCTGTTCCAGGCCAATGGGGGCTGCGGGAAGCAGCAGGCAGCATATCTCTTGGCCCGCGCTGCTTCTCGCAGCCCCCATTGGCTTGGAATGGCGAACTACGGCCAGTGGGAGCTGCGATTGGCCAAACCTGCAGACTGCAGGTAAACAAACTGGCCCAGGCCACCAGCAGATTTTCCTGATGGGCCGCGTGCCAAAGGTTGCCGATCCCTGGACTAGGGGATCAGATGTAGCAAGATTTCGATCAGATATGGCTCTTGTGAACAATAAGTCCCCAAATGCATGTGGTGAATGGTGGAAGCTGTGTGAGGGCAATGTCTGTGACAGCCGATCATGGCTTGTTGCCTTTATAAGCCTTTACCAGTCCATGGTGCCTTCTGAGCTAATGTCTCCTGATAGCTCAGACTGGGAGCAGCACCCTGAAAAGTGCAAACACTGGGTCACCTTGGGTGAATAAACAAGATACGACACACCAAGGATCCCGTGAAGAGTGAGGATGCTAATCCTTCCAAAGGTCGGAAGTGGAGCAGAAATGACAGCTTCAGGGGGTTCCAGTTTGTTTTCTCTATCACTTGCCATGGGAGATCTGTTGGCAGGGAAATCACCAAAATATCACATACCCTGACCCCTAAAAGTACATTTTTGGTCTTACGTTGTCTCCCTGAGACATCAAATGATGTTCTGCCAACAGCCTGCAGGAAAGGTACAACTCTGTGAGGATCCCGCCCAATTCCCCACTCACGACTAGAAACCACAGATGAGTGTGTGCACATCACACTGCTGCCTCTGCTGGGACTCTTCAGCATCCTCATGATAAACAGATCCAGGGAGAGTGTGCTGGCTGCAGTGAGAGACCTCTCTGCTCTGCGAGACAGAATCTACTGAGAGTCCCTGTCTAGATGGTGTTTTAACCCCTTTACAAATATATTAGTTGGTGGTGATTCGTCCTATGACCAGCTAACTTGGTTTTAAAGATGTTAAATTGATCTGATTGGAAAAATTCTGACAAAATGTTCTTTCATTGGAATTAGCTGCATTTGCTTATGTGTTACTTGAAACTGAAACATTTTGAGACAATTTGATTTTGACGGTGTTCTAACAGAACCCAGGAAAGACTCATATGGAATCTTGCCTGTCAGGTAGTTTTCTGTCAGAAACCTGCCTGCTTCCCTCGATCACCTTGAATCCTCAGCAGCTCATCTGGCATGCTGACAAGAAGCTGAGAACCTGGAAGCCTTGGGAATCCTGATGCATGGCGCTTCAGCAGCCTGGGCTTCTCGGGTCCCCTGCTCTGTGGCAACCCATCAGATAGCCTGCCCCAGAAATGAGGCTCCAGTCTCTTTTGTGATGAATTAAAAAAAAAAGTGGAGTTTTGTTTTGAATCAGAATGGAAACAAATGTTGAAATATTACAAGTCTCCACAAAACCGAAATTCTTTTCTCCACCCAGCTCTAGAGTTAAACTCTCTCTATGCTCATGTTTAAATGTGCTGGTTTAAACATGCTAGCAAACACATCTTTAAACATGACCTATTGGCCTAATCTAACTGAGGTCTCAGGCAGAGCTCGCAGGCCTGGGAGGCATGCAGGTTGCAGTGAGACGAGAGAATGTTCTCTGCCCCGCAAGAGTGTGCAGGGGACGGTTCCATGCAGCACCCTCTCTGCTTCTTTATTATTTGCACATCTGATTTTTTTGTTTAGGCTCAACTGGTATCTCCTCAGTCCCTGTGCCTTAGCCTCTCCTCTCAGTTAATATTGTTATAGTCTCAACCTTTCCTGCACTGGCATCAAATAACTCTCAAATACACGGAGTGCAGAGACTAAAGCACAGATGAGTTGAGTTCAGGTGAACTCTACTTTGGATTTCTGAACTAAGAATTTGTTCCTTTATCTGCAGCAGTCCACCACAAAGCACGCGTGCACACACACACACACACACACACACACCACACACAGCTACAGCAATTTTACTCTCACACCACTGTTTGCGCATACGTGAGAACGCACCCTGCAGACAGATGCCACCCTATTAAGTTGCATGCCTTCAGCAACTTTAATTTCACCGTACTCCTTTGCTAGCATTAGCTCCATATGCTATGTGGTTTAATCTCCACCTGTGGACTGGATCCAGAGGACTCATGCTTTATGTTGCACTGTGCTTCACAAACAGTTCTTTGCACACTTACAGACCACATCATGTGAGGATCTCAAAGCATTTACAAACATTAGTGAACGTAGGCTCACAAAAATAGCTGTGAGGTAGTTAAGTGTCTCTTACTGATAAGGAAATTGAGACAAAAAGAAACTGAGTGACTTGCCCAGTATTAGACAGTGAGTCAGAGGCAAAGCTGTGAATAGAAAACAGTTCTTCTAGGCCTTTGCTCTTCCCTTCCTCAGAGCTGATTTCAGAATTGTCTTTTCTCCCACTCTTATTCCTAACAGCCAGAGATCTAGAAACACATACTTAGATTCTTGTAGCTGAATCTTGTAAGCAGGTAAGCTTAGATAATGTTTCTAGCCTCCCGGTAGGAATCCTGACTAATTCCGCAGACTCTTATAATGCCCTTAATTCATACAGGCGGAAGTGGAACACGAGCCGGGATAAAATACAGCCATTTTCCTTTTATTGCGTATTACAAAGCACTTCAGTTTGTTCACCAATCACTCTGCTGGACTAGCTGAATAGCCCCAGCCCTCCATATTTTCCACTGTGGGATGCTCAGCCCGTGGCACTAACCATTTATTCTGTCTTCTGGTTTGTTCAATTTTCAGTGTCTACTGAGAGGGTGTAAACATTCTGAATGGTAATAAAAGATCATTTTGATGTTGCTCTTTCATGTATTGGTGCCTTTATGGTGCTTTCTGTGGCTTCTGCTGATATTCTGGTGTGTAAGGGCTCAGTCCCAATTCACCAAGGATACAGACACTCAGCTACTATGCTAGCAGGCATGGTACAGCATAAGAAGCTAGCTAGACAGATGATAGCTGGATTAGCTTTGCAGTCCTCTTCTCCGCTGAGGAGGCTGTGGTGTGTATATGCTCTGTAGCTATGAAACGACAATTCCTTTGTTTTCTCTGTATTGCACATATAAATTTCTAAGAACTCCACCTTTGTGCAGAGGCAGCAACCATTTTGTTCTCAGAGCTGCTGCCCTTATTACAGAAGAGGTACTCAGATTTGCATCCTCCCAAGGAGACCTCCCTTTTTATTCTTGCTTGTCTTGTTTTCCTTAATTTAAAAGAAGTCCTTCAGGCTGGAAATCTGTGGTTCCACTGTGCGTGTGTGTGTGCACGCGCATGGGAAAAAACTAATGGAGATCTAGGAAGCTGCCCCTGCACAGGATATGTCAGAACCACTGCGTGCCAGGCTGAGGCAGAAGCAGATGCAGGCTGGAACAGGGGCAGGCTAGCATGGAAACAGGCACAAGTAGGCTGGAGCTGGAGCAAAAGCAGTCTGATGAAACTGTTGGCAAGGGGAGTGTTCCTGGCCAGATAGTGACGCTGAGCAGAATGGAGAGATTGTTTCCCTTAGGAGCCTATGTGCCTGAGGTGGGATCACCTGGGTGTGGTTTCTTGCCTGTGGATTGACTATAACCTTGCTAAATGGCGCAGGGCCTGTTACTAGACCTGCAGGTAGTTGCTTCTGATGGCTTGTCACTAAGACTACATTTTTGTCACAGATATTTTTAGTAAAAGTCATGGACAGGTCATGGGAAATAAACAAAAATTCACAGCAGCCCGTGACCTGTCCCTGATTGTCACTAAAAATATCCCTGGCAAAAGGAGTAGGTGGGTTCAGCACCCACTGCTGCCGGGGCTCTCGGGTCCCCCACCAGTGTGGTGTATGGGAGCTCTGGGGTCCCCCGGGGACTGGGCTGCTGCGGGGTCCCCTTGCCCTGGACAGCTGGTAGCTGCAGGGTCCTCCAGCCTCTGGCTGTGGCAGCAGCTGTGGGGAGTCCCCATTGTGGCTGGACAGATGCAAAGGGTCCACTGGCCACCTGCTGCAGCTGGGCAGATGCAGGGGGTCTGCCAGCTGCCATGGCTGGACAGCTGCAGGGTGCCCCCATCAGGTCGGGGGCTGGGAGCTGTGAGGACAGGGCTGGCTGGAACAGGGCCGCCCAGAGGATTCCGGGGGCCTGGGGCCGTCGGCGGCAGGCGGCTCCGGTGGACCTCCCGCTGTCGTGCCTGCGGACGGTCTGCTGGTCCCGCGGCTCCGGTAGAGCATCCGCAGCCATGCCTGCGGGAGGTCCACCTGGAGTCACGGGACTGGCAAGCGGCAGGGCGCCCCTCACATGGCGAAATGTCTAGAGCCGGCCCTGTTCAGTGGCGGGGGGCCCTTCCTTTCCGGGACCCGTGGCGGGGGCGCCCTGCTGACGAATGACTGCCGAAGCAGGACCCGCCGCCGAAGTGCAGCCCTCTCTTCGGTGGTAATTTGGTGGCAGGGGGCCCCCACGGCGGGTCCCGGAACAGAAGGGCCCCCCGCAGCCGAATTACCGCCTAAGACCGGGTTGCACTTTGGCGGCAGGTCCCTCTTCGGCGGTAATTCGCTGGCGGGGGGGGGTCCTTCCGCCCTGGAGCGGAAGGACCCCCCCCCCGCCAGCAAAGACCGGGAGCGGAAGAAGCTCCAGGGCCCGGTCCCTCAAGAGTTTTCTGGGGCCCCCGAGGGAGTGAAGGACCCCGCTCCAGGGACTCCGAAACACTCGCGTGGGGGCCCCTGCAGAGCATGGGGCCTGGGGCAAATTGCCCCTCTTGCCCCCCCCCGGACGGTTCTGGGCTGGAACCTCCAGTCCCAGGGCAGAAAATGTCAATGGAAGTCACGGATTCTGCGACCTCCGTGACATAATTGTGCCTTACTCATCACACTCTGGCTCAGGAATGCTGTGGGTGGCTAAGTAGGAAGTGCTGTCCCTTCTGAATCAGTATTGAGCCACAGTGCAGTGCTGAAGGGGACTGTGTTTTATGTAGCCTTCCAGCTTGCTGGCAAATCTTAAAAAAAAAAAAAAAAAAAAAAAAAAAAGGTGAACTGACAATAAAATGTATGGCAATTTTGAGAAAGTGGAAAAGTGAAGAAAAATTCATTTCTGATTAAATGAACTATTTAATTTGGATTTAGACTTTTTTTTTAAAACATGTTTTTAAATTTGAAGGAAATTTCTGAATGAAAAGTTCGTCTCGAAACATTTAGACTTTTTTTTTGGCATTTGTTTTAAATGATCACTTCGGTGAAACTGACAAGAATTCACAAAATGTTTTGGTCGCTGAATCAGCATTTTGTGCCCCCCCCCAAAGCGCTAGCTGAAGAATTTCGCCCCACGCTAGCTGTAGGGAGGTGTATGGATAACCCAGTAGCAGGTGCTCTTTTTTCTCTGAGACAGTACTGACCCCAGTTCCTTTGAGTGGTGCTAGGGGACCCTGTGCCCTTTAGATGGGTGTATCAGCAGATAGTGAATGAGCTGTAGAAGCAGATAAACTATTGAAAAACCAAGATGCTGTGCTCCAATGTAGACTTCTCTAATGTGATAAGGAAGGGAAAGGATGAAAGAGAAACACAGGAAATATAAGGGGTTGATGCAGAACTGGCTGACTATTATTCAAATGCTGCTTTTTAAGGCTTTCAGGGAAGCATCTATTTTAATGTCTGGTGGATCTGTGCAAGAGGAAGGATGCTTCTGAATGGCAAACATCACTGAATATTCACCTTCATTACTGCTTAGGATTGCCTGGATAGCAAGTCCCTGGATCCTATAGTAACTATAATGGCCCAGATCCTGAGGAAGTGCTACCCTAAGGGGCCTCTGCCTTTGGCTACAGTACACAGCTCCTATTCCTTCTCTCTTCCTGGGAGTGTCAGCTCCGAACCTCCCCGTGCAGAGCCTGAAGGTAAATTGCTGACTGAAGGGAGAATGTGTGTGTGTGAGGGGCAGGGACTGATGGGGAGAATGGAAGGTGGGGGCCCAGGTAGAAAGGAATCCAGTCCTGAGCTTTGCATTTAAAACTTGCATGGTGGCCCAGACTGTCATGCTATAGAACTGGGTCTGAATCCCTCACTCCAGATGTTTCTGTCAAGGCCAGCAGGTGCTGTGTGGGGAATGGAGATGTGAGATAGTGAAGGGGAGGGGTAGTGAAATAATCCTTATGGCTTTAAAGTGACCAGAAGGAATGGCCTTGGCAAAGGCTGGAACTACTGTTGCTTCATGACAACTGGGAAGGGAGGGTGTGTGTGTGTGTGTGTGTGTGTGTGTGTACACATGTCCTTGCTTGCAACTTTTTCAGTAAATTGATGCTGTTAACTAGCAGCCTTTTTTCCTTCTGAAATAATCTGTCTGTGGCTATGCTACATGAGTGGAAGTTGTGAGCACTTGCAGGCCAGTAGGCTGTATGCCCAGGCAGGTGAGCAGCATACATGTAAGAAGCATGCCCAAGAATGAAACACATATGACCTTGTGCACAGCAGCCTCCTGCTGCCAGCCTTCACACTCCAAACCAGCATCATTATGGTACACCCCAAACAGAATTCTGACTACCATTTCATCTGTGCAAACATTTTCAGCAAAGATTGTGGAGCTTCTACTCTATACCTCCAAATTTCTGGCTCACCTCTTTAGAAGGTATTGATCTTCAGGACTTTTCTTGATTTTCATGGGACATTTCTCATGTCCTCTGGATGCTCCTGCTTCTTGTAGTCTAGGCATGCAGGACATACCATAGCAAGAATAAAACTCACCACCCTTCTTGCCTACCCCACCTCCAGCAAAGCTAAATCAAGCAATACAATCTATGCCCAAGAGAATTTTTATCCCCAAAAGGGAGAAGAGCCAGAGATGCCATAAAGTCCACTAGGGACTTCATTATTGCTATTGACTTTTACATGGAAAGTGCTCAGATACACCAGTAATGGGGATCAGACTAAAACCCTCAGGTAGATATATAGATTAACAGCATCCTATAATATCTTTGCAGTGAAGCATACCGTCATCACATTGCTTTGTAACAGAACATAGTGCCGCATCGTGATGATGAGTGTCAAAGTGCTGAGATTTCATCCAGGAGAACAAAGGTGGAAGCCCTAGGTCCCATATGCAGCTGTATCTGATGGAACACATGGGATCTGATCTTTATTCTAAGTCTTACATTCAGCTTTGTGGTGGTTATTAGGGACAAAGCATGTGTGCTGCACACAATAGTGGCCTGCCTTTTTGGGGAGGGTTAGGGAGAAGGATGTTATGATGGAGGCCACCTGCTCCACCTCTTTTCTACTTTTGCAGATGACTGTGAAGATGATGGTGAGGAAGAGGTGGAAAAAGACCTAGATAATGAGGATCTGGAGCACAAAGAGGAAGTAGGTATATGAGCGACAGCTTCCTTTAAAACCCTCCATGTTCTGTGAAGGGAAGGTTGTTTTGGTTTTTTTTCTTTCTTCCTGATTTGGAGCTCTGATAGACAGGGTCGCCATTTCAGATTGGGGACAATTTTAACTGTGATTCCAGAGGCTACTTGGGCACCTGAAAACTCTTTGTTTTTCAGATAGTAACTTAGATAGAGTGCTCCTGTCAGATAGCAATTTCTAATTCCTATATAAAGAAAGAAAGAAAATTAAATAAATATTAGACCTACTTAGCTCTAATACTAACATAGAATATCAGACTTTGAAGGGACCTCAGAAGGTCATCTAGTCCAACCCCCTGCTCAAAGCAGGACCAATCCCCAGACAGATTTTTGCCCCAGATCCCTAAATGGCCCCCTCAAGGATTGAACTCACAATCCTGGGCTTAGCAGGCCAATGCTCAAACCATTGAGCTATCCCTCCCCCTCAAGTTCTAAAAAAAACATGTTCTGACATCTTGTGACAATTCACTTAATGGACACTGGTTAGGTTGAAAAATGTAATGTGTATTCTTGCTTTGTTACTAATTCTTGAAGACAACAATAGCAGGATATTTTGGCTATGTACCTGGGCCCCAGTCTTTAAAACAGCTTGGCTTCTTTAAGCTACAGCTGGAGCACCCACTCTTAGCCACTTTCTTTTACCTGTTCCTGGTCATGAACAAATAATTTAGCTAATTATTCAGAACATTGTTTGCTCTCTCTCCTCACTCTCTCTCCCTGCCACACCCTGCTGCAAAAGGCACAAATCAAGGATGCATTTGTAACCCTTCTGCCAGGTGGAGCCGCCAGCAACCAGGGCCAGGCTCAATAACTAGAGGATCCTTTTCAACAATACAGCACAGAACCGGCTCAAGCTTCCACCCAGTAACCTGGGAAAATTACACAATACCCCTGGGTGCCTCTGAGAGGCAACATTTCCCCACTCGCAAGCACAGAGTCTGAGTGGAGAAAAGAAACTTTTAATGAAAGGAGGGAAGTCACCTGACATTAATTAGGGAAAATGCCACAAGCAGGATTCATAATCATAATATTGTGAGCAGGACACCCAACCCAGAGTGCTCCCTCACCATACCCCACTCACAGTGGTTGTCCTTGGTCAGTGAGGACCCAGAGTTCAGAGGTGCATCTGTGTGAGTTCACCTGCAACCTGGGGAAGAAGGTACCTTGCTTGCACCACCATCAGAGCAGTTTCTCTGGCTGGCCGCCCCGCCAGCCATGGTTCCTCTCTGCTGGTTGGCCCTCCAGCCATGGCTTCTCTCTGCCGTCCAGCCCATGAGCCACGGTTCCTCACTGCCTGGCTGCCTCACCAGCTGCTTACCAGCCATTCGTTTGCCGGCCGACTGTCAGTCACCTTCTACTGCTACCTGCCTCTCTGCTTTGACCTCTGTAGTTCAGTCTCTTAATGATTTTCAGCTCTTGGCAGGCTGGGCAGAAACATTTCCCCACCACAAGCAATTTCAGCTCTCATTTGAGCACTTTAACATAACAAAAATCTCCTTTGAACAGTGAGGAGAAACAGGTTAAACTAGATCAGGGACCCTTAGGGAGAGTCCACACCTCCTCACTGGGACACCTGTCCCCACCCCTCTTACTTTAACAGGGGTCTGGCATTAGAGCCCCTGGCTTAGCGTGTTCCTTTCAGCTGAGGGTGACCCCTCAAATGGGACAAGCTCAGCACAGTTCTACTCCCCTTTAGTCGTACAATGAAGATAACATTAATAATAACATTTCACTACCCCGCATTCAATATTAAAAAAATATATAATAGGTTAAGAGAAGAGTGTCTGTACATCTGGGTATAGTGCTTAGATTATCCACAAATACAAAGTTTGTTTTAAGTCATAAGATACATATCGTGCATAATCAGCAAAGCTAAATTTAGGTGAATACTTGTAAGAACACAGTTTAGGTATTAGCATCCAAGTGTTCGGGTGCATCACTCATGAAACGTTATACAGAGTTGCTTATGGAAAGCAAATATAGCAATGAGTGAAGATTGTCCCTCAATAACTGAGCATTTAGGGTAGGTTGTCCATTTAGAAAAATACAATCCATCAGGGAAGTATTTCAGTTACTTTCCCGACAGTGCTTCTCATTGGCACTCCAGCTCATCCCTCCTGGTATTGCTGATGTCCTGTGATGTGTTCTATGTAGATGTCCCTCGACCACCTGATGGCTTGATTTGTAACCCAACACCAGCCAAAGCTGATCACTTGGAGCAACACAACTCCTGTCTGCTAGATACCTACGCAGAGTAGTGTATTCATGTATATTCAGTTTGCTCCTGAAGTCTCTCCCCCTCCCAAACTAGCTGTCAGGGGAGAGTTCATTCAGACCCTGCTTACACATGCATATGTTTCTGCTGTGAAAATGCATCTTTGTACAAACACATTCTAGCATGAATGAGTTTTCACCCTCTCAGACATCTTTGCAAACAAAACCTTGTTCCTACAAATGTTTATGGTAATCAAATTCAAAAAGGCACAAATGCCATGTGATCTGATGCAATTTAGATGTGAGTTGAGTGTTCTTTTTGCTGTTTGCCTGCTCTGCCTACCTGAACATTAATATGTCACCCAAATGACAAAAAGAAAAGAAAACAAATGGGCTCAGTGTGCTAGCCTGCCCCTTAGTGACTATTTATTTTCATCTGAAAACTGGCCAAACTGTTCATTAGAAATAATGTTCTTTGCTAACTTAACCCCTTTGTTGTTTAGTGTTCATTCCCAAACACATCCTAAAATCTGTAATTATGTTCATTATTCATGAGGATTCACTGACTAGTTGTGAACAGTTTTTAGTTTATTTGGTATTTGCCAACACTTTGCTTTGAATATAAGTTTTATTTATTGGTCTCGTATGATTGGTCTCATAAGTCTCATGCTACCCCGCCTTCTGGCTGAACTTTTACACAGATTGATAATGGAGGATGAATAGTGCACTTTCAGTCTAAATTTTTGTGCAAAGAATAATTTGTGCTCAAATTCCTGATACTTTTGTGATTGAAAACCTTTTTCACAGCTACCTGGAAGGTGTCCAAATATTCGTGAATAATATCTAATACTAATCATAGTGAACTTAGCACACCACTTTTACTGGTGAAAATATTTGTGAATCCTCTCTTTAACTATTTGATCAGCTCTACCAAAACTGGAGTCCCCATACCAATCGATCATCAAATCATTAAAACCCACCCCTACAGCTCCCACATAATTCTTCAAACAGTCAATCCCTCCAAACCAGTCTTCAAGAGGCTAGCAAATCTCCAACACTCACTGCTGACTCTCGTGTTGACCAGTCCCAACCACCGGCCTCAAATCAACACTAGTAATACTTTGTAGAAACAGCCAAGCCTTTCACTACTGCTGTGGCTCAGGGTTTGAACTACTGTTGATACCCTGGTGTTCATGGGAGTTTGTTGATAAATAGAATCATTTCTGAAGTTATTATCAAGAGCAAATTGCTTCTTTGCTGTGGTTTGGTGGTGAATGCTTGCTAATTGCATGCTGAATTATTTGAATTATGCTGTCATGTCACAGCCATTCATCAATGCCGTTTAGCCACTCAACCCCCCCTTCCCATTCTTTTATGCGGTGACTAAACACTTGACACTGCATGTCTTTGACTCTTGTATCTGATATGGATGGAATGCATGTCAATGCACAGTTGCCTTTGGATGGGAAAGTTTCAGGAATGCTCCTTGTCCTTGCTTTATAGATAACTGCAAACACAAAAGATTTTTTTTAAAATGAACAGATGATGGATTGGTCAAGAGACTAAAAGCTATTCATCAACAGAGTAGAAAGATATAAATAAAGTAACAGATGAGAAATCGGTGCTTGAGAGTTCAGTGATGTGTGTAGTAGAGGGATGGGGATTTGGGTTTCGAAGGCAGAGAGAGGGGGCCCTGGTGAGCAGCAGTGGGGACCAAGGCAATCTTGGTGTGAAGAGGCAGGACACTAGAAGATGCTAATTTTGCTGGTAATCAACAACACTCATTTTTCCTGTGATGTGCTGTGGGATTTTCTTGTTAAATCTAATTTGTTTGATTGTTGAGTCTCTGAATCAAAAGTATTTTCTCACTCCTTCATTCAACACCTGAGGCAGTATATCTCCTGGTCACCTCAGCACATCCTGGATACTCAGAAGACTGGCTAGTGGCTTTGAGTGACACAATTTTTGGGTGGCCAAGTTGAGACACCTTTAAATGGGCGTGATTTTCAGAGGGTGAGTCTCAGCACTTTCTGAAAATCAGGCCCCTATAAGGTTTCTCAGCTTGGGCACTTGAATAGTGAGGCACCCAAACCCACTGCTCACTTATGAAAATCTTGTCCTGGACTTCTGAGTTACTTGCCAGTGGATCATTCTATGGCTGTGGGCAGGTGACCTAACCTTTTGTGCCTCAGTTTACCCTTCCATAAAAATGAATGTAATTGCTCTCATCTAGTGTCAGGGGTGGCTAGTTTACTTTACGTGTGTCAGGTGCTTAGAGATTCCCAGATGAAAGGCAGGATGTAATGTATCATTTTATAACTATCAACTCAGGCACAGTCCCAAACGGGTTGATAGCACCTTTAATTTATTTCTTTTCCTACTTTGACTTTTGAAGGATGATGATTTGGAGACAGATGTGAACAAACTGAGCTCAAAGTCAGGTCTTGACAGGCCAGAGGAGGAGCTTGAGCAGTATGAGGCAATGTGTCCTGAAATTTCCCTTACTTTCCAGGTAGGATATCATTGTGGCTTTCTTTATCTGTGAACGCATGTAGAGATGTGCAGTACTGGAGGTGCTGATTGAGAGAAGGTGGGTAGAAAGACATACTGCAAAGGGGAGCACTGGATGACTTAAGGTATCAGAGGATCCAAAATGTAGATGCATCTGGAGCTCATTGGATTGACTGCAGCCCCAGATGATAGTGGGTGAAAGGTGTTAATATCTGAGAGTTGTTTGGTGGCATTTAACGAAAAGGCTGGGTCTGAGTTGACTAGGGCAAGTGGCTAAATAATTAAATATCCACTTGAGAAAAAATCCACTACAAATGGACATTAAGTTGTATCCTTGTTGGCAGTTTCAACGGAGATGCAAAGAACCAAATGGAACATGGAGATTAAACTGGTTTATCTACCGTAGTGCTGGTTAGTCAAGATCAGGGTTGAAGCACAGTGATGGGGAAGCTTACATTGCCACTGCTTAAAATGCAGACAGTTCTGGGATAGATCAACCCAGCTGTTTAACAGTTTGGGACAGGAAGTGAAGAAGAATATTGTACTGAGTACTAGATGCAGAGGAATTTAGGGAGGCAGAATATAATTTTTCAAATTTAAACAAGCCACCAGGGTTTATGCTTCTCCTACCATACAAAATGCAGTGGTATTTGTAATGACTGCAAGTGGCCAGGAACTCGGATTAACATTGCAGTCCTGTACTTAGGAATGGTGGAACGTTGCCTGGCAGACTCGCCCCATTGCATCATGCTGGAGCATCAGTTCAAAGAGAAGCGTATCACTTTGTCTCATGCAATTTCCTGTAACACTTCAGGTTTTGCTTGGAGGTTACCCAGCCAGCAGCTGATCCAGCCTGACCTTGTTTAGCTTCTTGGAACTGATGAGAGATCAGCTTGCGGGAATAGGAATGCTGGCAAGTGGGTTGTGGGTTTCTATCTCTTTGGGTCACTGAGGCAAGCAGATTTTTAAGAGGCCTGTAAATTAAATGTTTTTCCTTTTCTTTCTTCTATTTCCTTCTGGAAGGAGACACCATCTGTCTTTATTTCTTTTCTTTCTTTTATTCTTTAAATCTAAAGGAGCTGGAAACAGGATCTGAAGATGAGAAGGGCTCTGAGGATATGCCTGGGAGCCTGCCAGGCACTCACCTCCTAGTCATTCCAAATGCTGCTTTCATGAAGCAGCAGCATTGCAGACACAGGGACCAAAGTGCCATGGGGCCAGAACCAGAGGAAACAGCATTCAAGACTCCAGTGCAGAGCTGGGCAAAGAAGGATAAATGCACTGGGGCTCCAGCCCTTGAAAAGCAAGTGATGGGAGAATCAGTCCAAGATGCAGATGCTCTTGGTGAAAGAGAAGATCTATGTAGGAGCCATACACCCACTCTGCATCCTCCCCTAAAAGAAGCCTCTTGGCGCACAAGAACATTTCATACTCACTGTGCGAGCTGCTTCGGTCCCAGCCCCGTGTGTGGTGTGGGAGCCTCCAATACAGTGACAAAGCTTCTGGAGAGACACCAAGGGGATATCCCATTCCACAGACCCCACTTCTACATGGCCAGGGCTGGAAGCACCAAGTCCATTCCGGATTATAGGGTCTTGGCGTTCCCTGATTTTTGGGGCCACCAGCCCCCTCCTTATTACCAGTCCCTGCTGGAGCGGAAATATGGAGTTCAAAGGTGATTCTGCTTTATTATCATCCTAGAGATAACTGTCCGCAGCTGGGCAAATAGGGACTCACTTCTTGTCGTACTGGGGACTCTCATGTCTTACTGCCTTGCTTTTGATGGGTGTTGATCATCACTTCTTGTCAAGTTTCATAGGTCTCTGCAGTCCTCACAGAGACCTACACAATGAATTATTACAAGAAGGGAAACTGAGCTATAGGCTTATACTATTCAGATTTTTCTCTTGAGGTTGAAGACACTGGCATCTAAGATTTTCTTGGCACAGATGGGGAATTAGGAGGCCTAATTCCTGCCTCTGCCAGTGGCCAAGTCATGTCACCTCTCCACTTTCCTTATCTGGAAGGTAAAAGTGAATAAATACTTCTCTGCCTCCCCTGCTAAAGCAATTAAATAATTGTGAAGTGTGTTGGGATCCTCCCATGGAAGGCATTGTGCACCTGGCAATTAACATTAATGCTCTTACCTCATTTACATTGTAAGAAAGTAGTGTAACTTTAACGCCCTCATGGCCAAGATTGAGTCTGCTCTGCAGGCAGCTCTGACCAAGAGAAGGCACGCGCAGGAATGCAGCAGGAAAAATTCCTTCCATCCCAGGGGCACCTGTTCCAACCCCCCAGAGTGAACACACTCACCCACAGGAAAAGTACAATGGATATAATAAAGGGAGATATTTATTTACGGAGGGATGAGAGGAGAAAAACAACAAGGGGAGCAGTAGAACAGGGCTGCATTCAAACCAAGATCCCACAGGCCCAGTGGTAGCACAGTCTGGAAGGGCAGATATTGAGCCAGCTCCTCCTGGCTTCTGTCCTTGGGGGTCCCCGATCTGCCACCTTGTTCTTCCCAGGCTTCAGGCAGGTTCTTTGCTGCTTCACTTTGTGAGGACCTGTGGGCTGCAGCCCTTCTCTCCCCCAAAGCACCGGAGCCACACCCCCAAGCTTCCCTCCTTTTTTTACTGCTCCCTTTCCCCCCCTAGGAAAAAGATTTAAAGGGGCCGTGCTTTTTAAACTCCAAAGGGTTGCAGTAGATAAGGAAGTGTTTATTACTTCTCATAACACAAGAACTAAGGGTCACCAAATGAAATTAATAGAAAGCAGGTTTCAAACAAATAAAAGGAAATATTTCTTCACACAACATAGTCAACCTGTGGAACTCTTTGCCAGAGGATGTTGTGAAGGCCAAGACCATAACAGGGTTAAAAAAGAACTAGATAAATTCATGGAGGATAGATCCATCAATGGCTATTATCCAGGATGGGTAAGGAATGGTGTCCCTAGCCTCTGTTTGCCAGAAACTGGGAATAAGCGACAGGGGATGGATCACTTGATGATTACCTGTTCTGTTCATTCCCTTTGTGGCACCTGGCACTGCCCACTGTCGGAAGACAGGATATTGGGCTAGATGGACCTTTGGTCTGACCCAGTAGGGCTATTCTTATGTTCTTGGTTCAACTGAGGAGGATACATTGTGTGTTGGAGTGTGGGGGGTACTGTGTTGGCAAAGAGGATTCTTCTCAGGACTACCCTCCCCTGTCCTGCCCCATGCATGTCCCTCTGCAATTCCTTTAGAGGGCATTTGTTCTTAGTAGCACAAGCAATGCCTACCAGACCACAAACAGGCTGGGTGATTCTGATGTCTCTTGAACTAAGCTCTAGGACTGAATGATACTAATAATATGGCATTTACCAAGGCCACAAGTTTCTGAGCTATTTTGAACCTCTATGCTCTATAGGGATGGGAACTCTTCCTGTTGCAGCTAAATGCCTGGAATCTTATTCACAGAGGCCATCATTTTCTCACCTCTTCCCTGCACTAATGTTCTAAAAGCCCTGCTTTTATGACCATATTAACATATGTAACTATACAGCGAAGACAGGGATAATCATGTCATGCTTCAGTGTTTACGTTGATTGCTGCAAAGGTCAGGAAGGAAATCTTGAGAACACATATGGCATCATATAACTGGTCATTACTGGGGGGATTGGATGGGCTCATTCACCACTGTTGGTGCCAGGAGTCTGTAATAGATAGACCAATAGTCTGATTCCTTCTGACAAATTCTCCATTGCTAGGTGTACATGACTCATTCATTGAGACTGAATGAGAAGAAATGGAGATAAATCCTACAGAATGTGAATGACAAGTTATTTAGCTCTAAAGGTATCTTCCAGTCATGAGAGTCATGCAAAAGCCAAACTGGTGAACGGCAAAAAATGCTAAGGGATATTTTTGTTTAGTTAGAACAGGTGTATAATTCTTCCCAACCCCCTGGAAAGAATATCATAAGCCTCAGTTCACTTCCTCAGCAAGGATCCTCCAAGACAGAGGTATGTGTTTGCCTATGGCTGCAGACAGACTCACAATTTGTTTTTCTTTTCCAGGGCCAAAATATTTGAGGATGTTCGTCGTCTAATCCAGCCAGGTGATGTGATAGACAGAGTTGTCTTTGATTTAGATGGGCGCAGGTAAGTCTTCCTTCTAGTGTACGTGACTGAGGGCACTACTGTTACTATCAGTAATAGATTAGGTGACTAGGCCAACAGATGGTGCATTTGATTCAACTTTGACAAATGTACAAAACATAAGACTGGTAGATAGGATCCAGTGTGAGGAACAAGGTTTTGTGACAAGGTGCACCACTCACGGCCAGGATGGCGCCTCCTCATGGCCATTCTGGGGATTAGCATTGCGAGGTCGATGCCCCTTCTTGCAGTTGCATGCTGTTTCTCTGCCTCTCTTACTAGGTCTGCAGCAGTTCTTCCCTTGCTGAGTGAACTGCTGCTGCCTCTTCGTGACTCAGCCCTCTGGCCACTTTACAATACGCATTTTCCCCTTCCAGAGTACCAAAGTCTTCCTTCGGCCATCCTAGGCATCCTGACCTTCCCATTCACTCCCTCAGTGGCTGGCAGGGAAACCTGGGCCTGCCCTCTACTCTGGGTTCTGGCTCAGGGGCCCTCTAGCCAGAAGTCAAGGTCTGCTCCTTCTTGGACCTTGCTGTCTTTCCCTGAGTCCTTTCCTTACCATCTGGCATTCCACCTCCCCCGAGGTTTGTCACCATTCCCTCCTACCAGGGAGCAAATACAAGCTACATTTTTTTTCAACCTTCAAACACTCCTCCCAGGGAATGACAGTAACTTATTTCTCAGCAGCCACCTCAGCTTCCAATTTCCTGTGTTTATAAATCCCAGCCCAGCTTGTTCCCTTTCGGCTTGGCTCCCTCCTTCCCTCAGGGGATTAGTTAGCCACCTGATTCCCCTCAGCTGTTACTTGTTGGGTTAATTAGCCCCCTATTCTATCCACAGTAACTTTTTTGGGGGCAAGTGTGAGGTAAACACCCCTTCCCAGTGTCTCTCAGCACATAGTGGAGGGAAAGGATCTGCAAGCTATTGTGGAAGGGTCCCTGAAACCACCAGCCCAGTGCACAGCAGCAGTAGGAAAAGAAAACCAGATACTGGGTAGTTTTAGCAGAACAATGGAACCTAAAACTAAAAGGGGTGGTACCATGATGCTGTGCAGTAATGCAGCTGTGAGACCCATCTTGGGTACTCTGACCCAGGCTGGGCACCATTTCCTGGCAAATCATTATTGTCCTTGAGAAGAGACAGCACAGGGCAATGGAGAGGATCTCAAATCTGAAGCAAGTACATTCTGAGGAAAGGGTTAATGGGTCTGAGATTGTCCTCTTAGGAACACAGGACACAGGAGAGTTTGAGGTGACCTGGTGGGGGTTTGAAGGAGGAGGAGAGAAAATTTTAAAATTGCTCAAGGTGAATTTAAAGGCTCCAAAATTTAGGGGGGCAAAAGGTAAAAATGGGAGGAGTAAATGGAGAACTTGGCCAGAGTCACTTCACACAAAGGATAATAAACCCGTGGAATAAATAAATGGGGAAGGTGATTGGAACAAAGAACCTAACTGAGATTGAAGAGTGTATGAATCTGTTCCTGGAGACAGGAAAATCGAGAGGGGGGAGAAAGTGGGATTTAGAATTACCCCATAAAGGCTGCTGCTTTGAGCTGGATGGCTGGGCCATAGCTGCTCTTAAATGCCTTCTGTTTGTAAGTCTAAATCACTATATAAATTATATTGGAGCGGTTACTCTTCCTTAAGGTAATTTTTGGTAGTAGACATATTTCTGTGTTTTGCTCCAGCCCCTCAAGCACAGATGCTCCAGACTGCCTGAGATTCTTCTCCAAGTTTGAATCAGGAAACCTCCGCAAAGCCATCCAAGTGCGCAAGTAAGTAGCTTAGGTCTCAGCAGTGGCTGTGTCCTATCCGGCCACACTTGTAATGTCTACTGTGTGAAAAGGTGAAGCACCGTGGACTTTAGAACGGTCAGCAAGGGGAGCAGAGCTTATGAATCACAGGTGTTAGGTGGTGTGAAGTTAAAGGAAGGGAGAAACCAAGGCATGAAAAAACATGACACTGTGCTAGGGTAGGACACGAGTGTGATGGCACGCTCGGCTAGTATTGGCTTTGATGGCATCCTGTGGCTCCCCCTGCCATTGTCGCCAGTGGCTGACAGCTGTAGTGTTTGTATGGAGCAGCTGCAGCCGTGGGTTTGTTATATCCCACCCTGTCAATCTGCCTGGCCCAAGGTGACACCATCTCATGCCTTGCTCTCCAGATTTGAGTATGATTTGATTATGAACACCGATGTGAACACCGTCCAGCACCACCAGTGGTTTTACTTTGAGGTCAGCGCCATGAAGCCAGCCATTCCCTACCGCTTTAACATCATCAACTGCGAGAAGGTCAACAGCCAGTTTAATTACGGTATGAGCCTTCGGGTGGGCTGGGGTTCACTGGGCCATGCACAGGGCTACACTATTGATTCCATGGGGGCTTCAACCTTCTTGTGTCTGTTAGAGTCCCATAGGTCATGGCTTGCTTACTTAGTCATAAGGTGCCTTCTGAACCATGAAGCAGGGGTGTGAACCTGGGGGCTTTCAGGGTGCAATACCTTCTTGCTCCTCTTACTTTCTCTCCTTCCCATCCGCATAATTAATATGGGTTCCATTCCCACCCTCCACTCATACTACCAATTTCCTAGCAGCTAAGGTATCCTGTCATCTCATCCTCTACTGTTAGGTCTACCTTCTGAATTAGTAGAGCTGGGTGGGGTCCCTCTTTGGTGCACAGCAGCTGCTTTGAAAACAGCCAGAAGGGGTCACTACAAGGCCTCAAAAGGAGTTCTCTCTGTCTCCTCAAGGGCACACAGGGATGGGAGGAGGGATTTGGAATTGAAGAGTAGGAGTTTGGAGACTGGGATATTTAAAAATGGGACTGTGGGGGAAAGGAGGAGGATCAATTTGGACTGAACGAGTGGTGCAGAAGTGGAGAAATCTCATAAGGTTTGAATACATTTGGCTAATCTTCAAATAAACATCCACAGTTTAGGAGGCTTACTGAGAAATTAAAATCCACATCCAGACCTTCTGAGGTTTCTGCCAACATTAATAATAAAAGATTCTGTCTCTATTTTTGAGCTTCAGTTGCAGTCTGTGGTTCAGGAAGGATGTGATGCCATAAAACAGGCAGGCAAATCAGAATTTTCAATGCCCATTTTAGAAGAGAAATTGTTTATTTTACATTCAGACTGTGTGTCGAATCCTCAGCTGGCATAGTTTGGCATTAGCACCAACCATTGCTTTCCATGAAGCTATGTTAATTTACACCAGCTGAGGATCTGGCCCTGAATGTTTAATAAGTGCACAATGTCAAACACTACTTCCCCTTATAGCTGTGTGGTTACATCTGCACAAATCAACAAGGGAACTACTTCAGGAGCAGTGTACTCACAACAAATAGCAAAGGGACTTAGGGCAGGTCTACACTACAGCATTACTTTGGTATAGCTACGTTGCTCAGAGGTGTGAAAAATGCACACCCTTGAGGGACATAGTTTTACCGACCTATAATGACCATAGCTACTGCCTCTTGTGGAGGTGGATTAACTATGCCGACAGGAGAGGTTTCCTGTTGGCATAGAGCGTCTTTATTAACGTGCTACAGCAGCACCGATGCAGCCTTTTAGGTGTAGACCTGCCCTGAGAATGGCTTGCTGTTACAGCTGCTTGCTGAGTGGTGCAGTTCATTATAAATCATTTGCCCTAAGGACCAGAGTTCAAGTACTGAAATAACTCACAAATGAAAATGAATTTGTGTTGTGCTATTCTACTTTCCTGAATCACCAAACAGTTTGGCATGACTGGGTAATTCTCTCAATGGCCTGAGAGTGAAGTACACTGAGGAGGAGGGGCAAAGGGGATGTCAGAGGCTGATATGGTACCTCTTGAAACCTATAGAGTATCTCTTAATGATATACTCTGTGCAGTAGCTTCAGTAGGGTAGACTCGGGCCCTTACTGGTGGAAGGTTCTCCAGCATCTGCTTCTCTGATCATAGCCAGCACTTATTAGCCCCTCACTTTTGTGAGCTTTCAGTGGACAGGAATCAAATTTTAAAATGTGCAGTTAAAATATGTTTGAAAGAAAAATGTGAAAATAATATCCTGTGTTAGGCGGCTAGCCCCAGGGCCAGCTATTGTGTGGTCTCTGTGTGACTACATGTTGGGGAAATTCTTGTTGGTTGCTTCTGATGCATTGAAAATGCATTGAAACTCTAGCTATCTGAATGGAGTGAGGCCCATAGCGCTGTTAGCAGCGCGCATGACATTGACTTCCACATATGAGACAATATGCTACTTGCTGCTCCATGCACTTACCAGTGCTACTGTTCACCTCACTAAGCTGGAAGTTTCAAGTCTTGCTCCTGTGCAAAATTGGCGTGGGTGACAATGTGCTATAACATGGGTTGGCTGTGTACTGTGGCTGTCCTTCCGATCTCCCTGTCAGGTAGATGGTGCAGTGTAATTTTCAAATCAGTGAAAGAACATCTTAAGGAGCAGTTGTAGTCAGCAGCAGAGCGGTCAGAACATGGATTTCTTTCCCCATAGAAAATGTTGAATTTTTGTCAAAAAACTGAACAGTGTTGCCAAAAACTAGACTTTTCCATTGAGGAAACGGAAACAAAATATTTTGGTTTGTCTAAGTGAATTGTAAAGTTTTGTTTGGAGATAGTTTAATATTAAACTGTCCTGCTGTGGTGCCTCATGGGAGTTGTAGTTCTGATGCCTCACGTCCTCATTGTCTCTGAAAGGCCAGTCTTCGGGATAGGTATATATCTCTCATGATTCACCATGGTGTCCCCTCTGTTAGCTGGTCTGTGCAGAAGCACTGCATGGATACATATAGATGCTGGAACTAGGGGTGCTGAGGGTGCTGCAGCACCCCCTGGCTTGAAGTGGTTTCCATTATATGCAGGATTTACAGTTTAGTTCAATGGCTCTCAGTGTAAAAATTGTTCCAGCTCCCACGTGGATACATGAAGCAAAAATTGAAAGGTTAATCCGTGATGTGACTGAGTTTGTATTTGAAGTTCTTTCCATGTTACCTTCCTGTTGAGGTATAGGACAATCCTGTGTCTGCTCAGAGATGTACTCCACAGCTGTTTAAGTGCTGATGAGTTACACCAAAGAAATCCAAAGGGAGGAGGCAAAATGCTGTGATTTTATAACCCTTTTTTTAGTGTGACGCAACTAATCCCCCTGCATTAATGACACCAAGGAGTATCCTGTATATCTTAGATATTAACACACATTGGAATCATGGACTAGATGTAACGAGCAGCCTAGAGAAAGGCACTAAATTGGACTGGATGAAGGAGACAAAGGCAGCAGAAAGAGGAAGGGAAAGAAATAGATGGGGAAGGTGCTATGGAGATTGTCAAAGATGAGGACAAGAAGCTTGCCCTAAATGTAGAACGAAAGCAAATAAATTGTATACCCATGTCTCAGTGGATAAAAATTCCTGCAAAGGAGCTGGACTCATGCAACTGTGGATAATGTTTGCTTAGTTTCTCTTCAGGGCATAAGGTGATAACATAGTGCAGGTCAAGAAGTTCCCCCCCTGATATCATACAGTCCAATGAGGGATATTATTGTTACAAGCATTTTTAGGGCATCCAGCTCTGTATGTTCTTATGGGAGGTTTAATACCTTCTTATGAAGCATCCAATAGTAGCTGAGATTAGCAAAAAGTATTAAGCTAGATGCAGCATCCATTGGTTGCTTCCGTTATGGCAGGAGGTAGGTTTCCAAACTACTAGACTGACTATTGATGTATTACAGTGGGACAGGGGACAGGATAGTTGTCTAACCAGACCATTGATCTGTCCAGTGTACTGATTCTTATGTTCTTCTTTTTCTCCTCTTTCCTTTCCTCAGTCCCTGCATAAGCAGAGTTGCTTAGAATCTCTCACCTTGGAAAAGCCAGTAGGGCTGGTCTGTTTACTACTCATTTCCCTGTAGCTGGCTTCCCCTTTCCATAACTTTCTATAGAGAGTTGGCTGCTTTGAAATCAAGTGTAGGATGGGGAATAAGTGTATCTGCTTTTGGTAAAAGAGCTGCAAAGAGCATGCATGTTCATGCAAAGGAAGTCATATCACCTGAAACTACCTTTGTTTTATGTAGGCATGCAGCCGGTCATGTATTCAGTGAAGGAAACTCTCCAAGGCAGGCCTCACTGGATTCGGGTGGGCTCTGATATCTGTTACTACAAGTAAGTGTTTCATTGGTGCATTCCTTTTGGCTTCCCTTCCACTCCTGCTAACCGTATTCATGTCATTAACCTTCAGCTGCCAGTGCCCCATTTCTCTCACACAATAAATTTATGCCAGCCTGCTGCATTCTGCACTCCGACAGCAGGGATTGGATGTGAGCGAGACCCTGTTAGTTGGTATGCAGGGGAGAGAGAGGATGCATGCAGAATTCTCTCTTCTGGAGTAAAGTGGTAGTAGAGAAGGGAGAAGGGGGGAACCCCATGGTGACAACATGAAGCCCTCTTCATGTGTACACAGAAGCACAAAGGAGTGGTACCCAAATAGTTTTAAGGCCCTACTCCAGTGATTGGCAGAGAGGTGGACTGGGCAGCCTACCTGTTTTTTGTTTCCATCCCCAACTTGTATCATTGGTGAGCCAAATTGAATGCAGCACGCACAGGGTTAACAGAGTTTTAGTCTCCCATTCTCCTTACCAAAGGGTGAGCTGTGATTTCAGATGGATTCATCTGGATGTTTCAGGGTGGTGGTCAGCACAGAGGACAGAGCTCCCTGCTCTACTTCTCCCATCACTGCCACATTTTCTCCAGAAATTAATGTACTATATGGGTGAAACTCAGTCCTGTCTTGAGCAAGTACAGACCTGCATGAGTTGTACCTGCTAACCTTGGCCCCAGTGACCACCTGGTGCTGTGTTGGCATGAGAGGGAAATTAGTTTTCCCAGAGTAGGATGGCATATGAAAATGATCCCAAGGCAGACAGTGAAGGCCTGAGCAAGGAGTGGCTTCGCTCACTTCACCTGTGAATTTGGAGTTCTACCTGAAGGTGGCAGACACGTCTGCACCCTCAGCCATGCTCACTGGGTCTGTGGCATTGCCTTCACACTCTGCTTCATCGGTAATAAAAACAGGGCCAACAATCAGAGAAAGTAGCAAAGAATCCTGTGGCACTTTGTAGACTAACAGATGTTAGTCATGCATCTGACGAAGTGGGTATTCACCCACGAAAGCTCTTGCTCCAAAACATCTGTTAGTCTATAAAGTGCCAGAGGATTCTTTGCTGCTTTTACAGACCCAGACTAACACCGCTACCCCTCTGAATCAGAGAAAACAGGCCCTAGATTACAACAAGTCAACCAAGGACATATCTGCCTTGAAGACAGGTAATCCTGTGGGGATCCAGCCTTTAGAGAGTCTCCAGAAGGAGTAGACTAAAGGTGCAGTGAGGGTTGCACTGGCACCCAACTCATATGAGTTGATTATGCAAGAAAGAAGTGATCTGAAGGGCCAGGGGACACTTAACGAGCGAGCAGACACAAAATCTAGATAGAACCTACAGAGAGTCACCGAAGAGAGAGACAGAGAACCATCCAGAGGCCACCCCTACACGAAGGAAGGAGACTCCACAGAGAGATGGTTTTCTAGATAGGGAGACAGGGATAAGTCACTCCCATTGTGGTCATCCGTTGAGGAGACCAGGCGATCTTAAAGACTGTGTAACCAGTTGAGTCTATGGTAAAGATAAGACTCCAACTCTGCTATGGGCTAGCAACCTAGAGTTGTCAACCCTCCAGGATTGTCCCGGGGACTCCAGGAATTAAAGATTAAATTTTAATTAAATATCATATCATGTGATGAAACCACCAGGAGTACGTCCAATTGAAATTGGCAACCCTATAGCAACCTCTGGACAAAGGGACATGGGGTGGTGGTCTGGGCATCAATTATTGCTTTTTAATGTTTATATTAAAATGTTTGTATAATAGGGAAGATGTATCATGGGGAAGATGTATCATGATCAGTAGAACTGGAGGAAGAGGGCCCATGTTCCCTAGAGGGACTGTTATTGATGGGAAACCAGGAATGCAGGGAGTTAGGCTGGAAGGAATTCAGTCACATGGACAGAGCAGTGCACGGGGTTTAATGAAGTTCCACTTGTTCAAATGAACCTGTGTTCCATTTCACTCTCTGTTGATGGACCACATGTGTCACAGCAAAGGGCAATCTAATCCACACATGGCCAAGTTGTTTTAGGGGCTTGTAGAACCCCAGGTAGAATTAATGCATTTCTCCTTGCAAAATAAACTGGGTTTTGTTTGGCTTTTTGCTGTTGTTTGTACATTTGGCCTAGAGGATTAAACATCATTGTTCTCACTCGCATGCACGACATCACAATCAATCCAAACACTGCCGGATGCATTTACTGTGATGTTATCACCTTGCAGGAGAAACACAGAGCCCCAAACTTATGTCATGACAGCAGTAAAAAAAACCTTCCAGTTCTCGTGAAAACAAACCCCAACTCCCTAAATAAAGCTCACTTGGGGATCAAGGGTCATGGTTCTCTTACCTCTAATGGGTGCCTTGTCAGTAAAAACTCAAATAACCATTTACCTTGCCCAAATAATGTCCCCACACTCATCTTTGTCCAGCTAACCTCTACTCCTCCTGACACTGTCTCCTCAGAAGCTTATGTGCTACTGTTGGACAGCTGGCCCCCAAATACCTTCATTTTTATTAGTAATCGTGTTTTCTATGGTAGTGACTAAGGGCCAACCAAGAGTGGGGGCCCCATTGTGTTAGATGCTGCACTAATCCTGTAGCCTTTGGCTTCTGTGCGTGTGCTCATGGGTGCAGGCAGAATAGGCACCAGCAGATGCAGGACATGCAATGCTTATATGCTGATACTGATAGTAATGGCTCCTAATGTCATGAACAAGGCAGTTATTGTGTGGAGATTCAATAAAAGCTGACTGGTAAAGTTAGGCCATGAATGTGCAATTAAATTCTTACTCGTATCCTGGACTGGGATACGGTGGAGACATTAGCATAGGATTGTTTTGTTTTGGCGTATGCAGTGTCTTTCAATTGTACATTCAGTTATACGTCAATATATTTTTATATAGCCATCAATTGTACATTCAGTTATACGTCAATATATTTTTATATAGCCATCTATCAATCTATTGTTCTTTCTGGGTTAACACACACCTCTTGTTCTTTCACCAATGACAGAGCAACTCCCCAATCATTGGAGCTTGTAGTATTCCAATCTGTAGGCAGCAAATAGTTATATCTAGGAGTATTCAGAGTCTGTGGTTCCCCAAGCCGGTTGAAGATGGGAGCACTGTGAAGGCAGCATGCTCAGTGTGTTTTGGTGGAAGAACCTTATATCCTCCCCCAGCGCTTTGCTTATGCTGGTGATGGGTTCTGGAGGAAGCCTCAACCAACTCTCTTTGCCTGGAGGAAGGTTAACTGTGACCCCAGACCTTGAATGCACAAGTAAGGGGAAACTCAGTGTGGTTAACATGCCCACTCACCCACAAATTCTCATCATTTCTCATCTTCCACAGCTCAGATCTAAAGCAGCCTCTTAGCTGAAGGACAGCGGGAGGAGAGGCGCATACATAGGTTGTCTGTGTAATACATGACAGCCGATCTCTCCTGACATTCGTCTTCACTGGTGAGGGGAGATGGGAGAGCTCACTCCTGAAGATGGATGTTGTAGCACCGCTCTGACATTATATACCTTTCCCATACATCTCTTGAGAGAGATTTTATGTTATGGAGAATATTAGCAACTCGGCTGTCAAAAGGAATCTCCGTGACACGGCTGCTCTGTTTTATTGCTTCCTTGGGTGAAGTGCCAGGATACGCCCATGATAAATAGTCACAGTTATTATAAGATTGTCTAATTCACCTGTCGTCTTGGCAGCTGTTTATGTTAACACACAAAATAATATTCCTTTCCAGCAAATTATTTAAAGAAAATGTCAGCATATTGAATTGGTAAGAATGCACTTGGGCATTCAGTTCCAGAGTTTGTTTTCAGCCCATTGTTTAAACTGCAACTTTTCTGGGCGTCAGATGCCTCAGAGGGTTGGTAATGGGGTATGAAGCAGTTTGTCTCTAGCCCACCAGTTGGAGTCCTGCCTGGGTCACTAATCACTTATTCATTCCCATCTGGTAGGTGTTTTGGGGGCCTTTGTGATGTCAGAGAAATAGTTTCACCTCTCTTTCCAGGGACCCTGTGTTCGCACTATAAAAATTACCATCACAGTCAGTGCTACCTGGTCTTGTTAGTTTCCAGGAGAGAAGTCAATGCTTAAGTATGGTATGGAATGGCATCTCCCCTTTCAGTCCTAAGGGTGGTCTTGGCTAGCCAAAGTTAAGACATTGATGCGGTGGTAGGTGGGCATGGGCCCTACTAGCCATTTGACCACAAGAATGGTTCCTTTCAGTCACTAGGGGGCACTGCTGCTTTCAACAGATTCGAAGTAGAGACTCAAAAATTAGAACACCCACACAGGGTCTGGTCCTTGGAAAGGGAACCCCACTGCATTGTGTTCCGTCCAGCCACCATTTACCAGACCCAATAATACCAGCCATCTCCTGTTGTCTAGTTTTTGTTAGTTTTTTCCACCATACCCTACCATATAGACTCAGGCATCCTCTGTTTCCTGCGTTTGCTAAAAGTGTGTGTGTGACATACACCTGCCACACTGGAATCCTAAGAATACGTTCATGTGGGGAGAAAAACATGGTTAGATCCCAATGGGGTTAAAAGGTAGCAGGACAAAGGGGGTCCTTTGGGGAGGGACAGAATAGAGAAAGGGTAAATATTTCATCTTTATATTAGGCCCCATTTCCAGTGGGTCTAAAGTTACGGTATATATGAATTTTCCTCTACTACTTTAGTCTAAGCTGATACCCCACCGTATTCCATTTGTCACTTTTCCCCTTGCCAGCAATGCTATTGGTCAAATGCTGCAGGTGGTTAAGGGCATCAAAAGCCCATTTGAGTGAGTCACAGGCTGCTGCCTGGCTTGGAGCCTTTGAACTCCTAAGTTCTTATCTCAGCTCTGCTGCTGACTCACTCCATGGCTTTGGATAAGTCTCTTCACCTCTCTTGTAATATGAGGAAATTATTCTGATTTCTTTACCTTGTAGGTTCCCAAAGAATGCTAGCAGATAAGGAGTTTGTGAGGTTTTATTAGCTAATGTTGGCAAAGGGCTTTGAACATGACAAGTGCTTTACACAGTAAGTGATAAGTATTATTATAATTGTTAATTAACTTGCAGTAGCTGCTGTTAGAGGTAAACTGCTTGGTACACAGTAGATTTGAAGGACAGCAGCAAGCTTTATGATTTGACTATTATAAAGTGACTCAAAGGGACAGCAGATGTAGCTTTCATGCTGATAAAGCCATCACTGGGTCTTGCGTATCCTTTCTAAGAACCAGTTGCTTAGCTTCTGGAAAGAGTGCAGAGCTTTGGGCACATTTTGGGAAGAGAGGATAAATGAGGCTGCGGGGACCAGAGGTTGCTGTAGGTGAATGAGTGATCTTTTCCACCTCGGGGGATTGCACAGATCAAATGTGAAAATATATTTAGTGGACTTGTCACGTGACTCATCCTAATATCACATCACATTTTGGCATAATTTAGTAAGATTATTATTTATTGTTTGTATTCTAGCAGTGTTCAGGGACCCCAACCAGGATTGTCCTGGGTTCTGTACAATTATGCAGAGAAAGACCGTTCTAACCCCAAAGTATTTACAAGCTAAGTAAGGCCAGGACATAACAGGTGGATGTGCAGGAAGCCATGACTATCAGCTATAGGAACACAGGGATGTGTCAGCAAGCTACATGCCTAGGTTACTTTTTTTTATGAATCAGTAATGATGAATAAAACCCCCGGGGGTCACTAGCCATGTAGACTTGCCATTGTCACTAGGTTGTTTGCTGTGGACATTGGAGTAGAGATGAGTTTTGAGAAGTGATTTGAAAGAGGACGGATTAGAAATCCCTGTTCAGGGGATGCCCTTTGCTGATATAGGAGCGGGTGCTGCTGATCAGCCCCGAGTGTAGTCAGAACTGGAATAGCTGAATGCCAGGATTCCACTAGTGTCAGAGCTGTGTGGTGGTGATGGACTAATAGGATACTAATAGGTCAAGACTGACCTGCATTGGTAGAGCTATGGGAGTTGGTGCAGGGGAAACTCAGGACTGCAGTGTTAGCTTCAGACTGGAAATGCATTGGCAGAACTATATGGCAGAATACTGGATAGCACCCAACATGCCACACCCATCTCACCTCTCACCAGTGACCTACAGGGGATGTCTCAGGACTGTCTCAGAAAATCTCAGGGCTTGTGACAGCATCTTGATTCTGAGGTTATTGTGACCGTAAAAGTAAAAATGAATAGAATAGAGATCTGGAGGATACATCCTATCCATGTAAATCACACAAGAGATGGCTCCTGACCCCGCCCCCCCATTATCCAGATTCACTGGAAGAGAAGGTGATATGTTGTCTTGATTTTTAAGAAAATGGGGGTGAAGTCTTGGCCTCACTGAAATCAAATCCATTGACTTGGAACTGAGTCAAGATTTCACTCTAACGTTTAAAATGATTTATTTCCTGTTTTTTGTTTGCAAATAACAGAGAAAAATGTATGGGTGTGGGCATCAGCTGAGCATTAAATCATTGCCTTTTCACTGTGCCAGGAAGGCAGGAATGCTGCCTGTGTGTTTCCTTGCTCCAGCCAGTGCCATTCACCTCACGTGTTCGTAACTACTAAATTCACATGCTTTGAAAAGAAACGTGCGCTTGTGCTGTGTGTTTCTTGTGACGAAGAGCTGATTGTTCTGGAGGATTTGAGAAGAATAATTATCTCCTCTCTTCACATCTTTGAATAAAAACAACAGAAAACTAAACTGGTATTGTAAATTTCAGGAGCTGAATTTGCATCTTTTGCTCTCCTCCACTATTTTGCATTTTAATGCAACATTGATGATAACATTTGTCAAAAAGCCTCACAGTCTTTCTGAATCAGAAGGTTTGGCAACAGCATAATTGGTGCAATGTGGGAAAAATATTGTTTGAAATATACTTCTGGGTGCAATTTGCCATGATATTTCTCTCTAAAGTGCATGAATTGGCTCTTCGTCTGTACTGCAGGAAAATGTTCCTTCTCATCCAGAAGCCACATCTTTATTAGAGTTAATCCCCTGCAAGGGAGGTTGTGCTGAAAATGTGAAGGGAAATTTGTGGAGTCTTGAAGACTCAGGTGCTCTAGTTACTAAAAGGGAGGGATCTGGTGGGGGTGATTGGGCTGACCGATGAGTTGCAAGTCTGCATGAGGTCATCTCTGCTTCCTCAGGAAACTCCTCTCAATCCCAGCTCCCTTCTCTGCTCAATCTGAAGTTAAGCCTTTGATGGCATATGGAGTATTTTGCCCATGTCCCTTCACCTCACTTTCCCCCTATCCTTTTATGTGCTGTTCCAGTTCCACCTTTCTTACAGTGCACTGACTGGACCCTAACATCTACAATTTCTACTCGTCCAAAATCTTCAAGTACTCTTAGACAGCCTCTTCCCATCCCCCCATCCGCTGCTGGCTCCACCTCCCCACACTACATGAACTGTTATTTTCCCACAAGGCAGCCCTGCCCTGAAGGCACAGGACTGGTAGGGTCAAACTATGCCCAGTGCTGCCACCAGCTGCTCTGCCTCTAACTCACTGCTCCCTGCTGGCCCGCTCTGACTGTTGGATTCCAAGTAACTTGCTTGAATCCAGCTGTGCATGCTGGCACTAACCGTCACTGTGTTCCCTGTGTCTCCATATCTGCTGCTTCCCTCCACTCTCTCACCTACCTGCTGTAACATGGCCCTTAGCTGTATGGTGGAGACTGTTCAGTGGCACTGTGTTGCATACTGCATTCAGTCTGTCATGGAACTGGGTCAGCTGCATCTGAATTTGGCCCACTTAGAGTTTGCACCATGCACAGTTGAGGTTGGAGCTCCGCCACAGCTCATTCAGGTTGGATGAGATCTCTCAGATGGTTCAGTTCTTGCATGAGCACACAAGATGAGGACCCAAAAGCTGACTACAATCTATTCCCCCTCTTTCTCTTCCTCTAGAAACCATTACCGCCGTAGTGCAGCCGCAGCAGGAGGCGCACGAAGGAAATCCTACTATACGCTCACCTTCACCGTCATGTTCCCTCATGGGGAAGATGTCTGCTACCTGGCCTACCATTACCCCTACACTTACTCTGCACTGATGGTAATGTTGGCCTGTCCCAGGAGGAGACTGATGGGAACAAGGGAGGGGAGCGGTCTTGATTACGAGTAGTATTTTATATGGCACATGTGCTACCCTTTGTAGCACTGCTCACAGGATGCTAGCTATTTTTCATAATGCTTTCATTGCCTTGTCCACAACAGTCCCTGACCACTCTGGAGATCAGGAAGGAGTTGAAGGATACCCATAAATGTTAACTGCATGGAGCAGGCTGCATTAAGGGCCAAATTTTTTTTAGTATTTACCAGCCAACCCAAACATATCCAGCATCCCATCCTTAGAGTGTGGGCTGCTCTGGGCTAATGGCAAGCTGGGAAGAAAAGGCTGACTGCTTCTCCTATGTGGCTAATCCTTTTCAGCCATCATGTAATGACTCGCTATTGGCAGAGCTGCACTGTACAATACTGAGGTGCAGGGCCTGTTTCAGATTTACTCTGTTGGCTGTGCACTCTGCCAACAGTTGTGCTCCCAGTGCATGCGTGGAAAAACAATCCAACCCAAAGCATAAGGCTTTACTGTCCCAAAACTGGATTGAAATAGATGTTAATGTTTGCCCTCTGGGGCGGGAGGGATTACATGGCGTCCTAGAGCCTTTCATTGGCAAGTTGGTGAATAGTGTTGAGAGGTCTGGGGAAAGCTGTATCCAGTTCACCTTCTGAACCATACTGGTGGGACAGCCCCGAGTGAGGCTTCTGAAGAAGAGAAGAATAAAGAGAGAAAATGGAGGATCTCAGGCAGCACTGCACTTCACCATTAAGCGTGAGAGAGAAACCTTTCCAAAAGTGAAGATACTGGACATTCAGGCTGCCTCTTCCCCCTTTAATTCTCTTTCCATTAATGCCTTCTACCCAATCCCTGTATCTATGGGCAATTGATGGATGGATGGAGCTATTTTGTGCCCCCTGTTGACTGTTTCTAAAGTTCAAACCTTATTAAATGTGCCATTTTGCCCTTGCACAAGAATGGAGAAGCAAATCATCAATGAAAACAAAACCTCCTTTCTTATGTAACACAAGCCATGTATCTGTGTGTGAATAGCATGATAATGTAGTCCATGTTAGGTTCATTCTCATTCCAAACCACAACACGCAGTTGACTGGTTCGCATCCCGCTACAGATGTTCAGAAAAGCTGGATTCAGTACCTGCGATCTCTCAGGTCAAGCCCTGGCTGTCCAAAACATGAGTGCAAGCCTATCTGCACCAGGCCCCTGGGACCCAATTACTTCCATGAGCTAATGTGGAACGCGGAGAGAGTTCCAGAAGTTGAACGTGGCATATACTTAAGCAGTTAATACAAAGGCAGGTGTGTGCTGCAGCCAGCAGGAGAGCAGGGGACTGGGAGACTGAGGGCTGGGATGCCTACTGAATTCTTTATTACTGAAGTACAGTACCTAGTCATGATTTCAGTATGTATTGATTCCTTTTGTTGGTATGCGGGCATGCAAGGCTTTGAGAGTTTGCACCCTGTGGGAATCCCTGAGTATCTCGCCTGAATGAATAGAAGCGAGATGAAAGGATATTGTTATTCTTAGATTCACAGGGCTAAATCCTGAAGTGTTTACTCATTCCTTACTCACTGCTTACTCAGGTAAAATGCTCCTTGAAGTCGATGAGAATTTTGCCTCAGCAAGGATTGAAAGAATTAAAACTGAGTGAAGGACTTCAGGGTTTGGAGATTGAGTGTTAGAGGTGGAAAAGAGCTGATAATTATGTCCAGCTGGTGGTCGGAGTAGGATTGCTGCCTACAGTATATTCTCCAGAGAAACTTTGACCAAGCTAATTTAAAATGACGTGAGTGATGGGACTTGCACATTTCCCTTTGGAAGATTATCATACTACTGTAATTTGCATGATGAACAAATTCTAGCTCAGGTCTGTGCACCAGTAGGTTTTATTTTAGAGTATGTGTCTGTGGGTGAAATATGTCTTTTCCTACAGACGAGTAATAAAGTAAATGTGATTAGTAATCCAAGGGCATTTGGGAAGATGATAGACTTCTAGGTGGAGTTAGTGATTGGAGAACATTTCTAATAATACCATATATTTTTAATAATTTGCAGACACATTTACAGCATATATACAGAGGAACTTCATTTTTAGTGGACGCACTCACAAGTGTGTTGCTTTTCAACCAGGAATAATCAAGTGTACTTGATGAGGAGTAATTCATTTTTAAAAAATTCATATGTTAAATGTTTGCATGTGAAGCTATAATTCAACAGTCTGTTGTATGGAGTCTATGGTAGCAATTGTTCCACTAAGTTGCATTGGTTACCATAGCATATAAGAAATTGATTGTAACAAATCCTCTATATCTGTGCAAGATAATTTAAATAGGTATAATAATTGCACTTACTCTATACAGTAAATTTGTTTATGAAGTAGATCATCATAGGTATCCAGCTGCATTTGTTCAACTAGACACTGGATGATTGGGGTGCAATCAACAGATGGATCAAAGGCCTGGAGATAAGATTTGGAGTCTTTTGTCTTTAGGTCACTGGCTGAAATTTAGCCTGGGTTGGTAGATACCAAAAACTGTAACCATCTGGTGGCTGCTGGGTGTCCTGTGTGAACTGAGTTGATGGGTTTTAGCCACGTTCCCTGTGGGGCAAGTGTCCATATTGTAATGAACTTATTAGGGCATTCACAGCAAACATCTTGAGGGAGACAGTTCTGACTGACAGAAGAAAGGAGTGAGTAATAACAGAGGAAATGACCACCCAGATTCTAAGGTGAGGGCATAGTTTAGATGCCTGAGACCGAAAAATTATGAGTTTTCAACCGGTATGAGCTCATTTGTAAAGTTGGTTCCTTGCTTCTTTCTCAGTCCCACCTTGACATCCTGGAAGAAACCAGGAACCCCAAGAAGGTCTACTACAGGCAGCAGACACTGTGCCAGACTCTGGGAGGAAACCCATGCCCACTGCTCACCATCACTGCTATGCCAGAGTCTAAAAATAGTGATGACCTGGAGCAGTTCCGTAAGTACCGACCTAAGATCTATAACTAAGGTATTGGCTACTTGTGGGCTTCAAGAGATCCTATGTCACTTTTCATAAGAAAGAGGGGTATAAACTGCACTTCTCTCAGCCAAATTCCAACTCCTGTAATTCTACTCTGTCTCCACAGATGCTTACCTTAGATTCAGTTGGACACAGCATTCGTCCTCACTGTCAGTGCTAACCCATGGAGTAATGTTTTCATGCTACATATTATTAAATATTTAAGCTGCTATGTTGCACCCCAGAGGTGGCTGCAGTGGGTGAAAGAATTCCGGTGTAAGATTTGTGAACTTCATAAATTGCTTTGGGATCTTTTGGGGAGGAAATGTGTAACAGACATGTAGATCTTTACATCACTGAGATATCCAGCAATACAATTCTATGGAGGTTTTGGTTTCTGAATTTGAACCCTATCAGCTATGTGCAGTAATATATGTGTGGGAATCCCACTGACATCAACATTAGATCCATACATAATGGGACCACAAAAATATTAGCTTTGAGTACTACTATGTGGACTGGAGAAGAGAAATTTGCCTTTCTGCTTTCTTCCCTTTCTAGGGCCGGTGAAAGTTATGGATTCCACTTTGGTTCCAGTTTCTAACAGAGTGACTGTAGTTACATTGACATTACAGCGTAATTACGTTTTCCTGTCATAAAGTGCCCATCAGTTTTCATGTAGCGAGTATTTGCTGTAGAATTATCCCCATTTCTGATCATAAATGAGCATTTCAGGGTGAAATTTTCAAGCAAAACCACAGTCTTGCCAAGTTCAACCTTGCAATTAAACAGCTTTATAAACTGGAGGCATTGGTGAAGAGGGAGAGAACTTGTTTGTTGGCATGGATGTTATTTTTATTGCTGCCACTGTGGTTCAAGCAATTGGCTGCTACTCCATATGAGTCAGGTATTTATTTGGTGCAATCCTATTTATTTACAAGGAGGGAACGTGAAATCCTGTTTCCGAACATGGTAGAAACACACAGCAGTCAGTTTCCTTGATCACAATTTCCAAGCCTGCCTTTCTAGCCAGTCCTGTGCCCCAAGAAACTCTGTCCCTCAGCTCCCTCTCAGGGCCATGCTCACGACTTCTCCTCTTGCTTTCTGCCACTCTCACACACACATGTCCCCAGCTTGTCAATCTCATTATCCCTGCATTTAAAATCAGTCCCAGGGAAACCCCTCCAACCATACAGCTTACTTCTGCTCAGGCTTTCCCATGTGGCCTAGTGCATTGGGTGGTGGCTTCCTGTTGTGTCCAGTTATCGCTACATAGAGGAGTATTTAATTGTGGCTTCCAATTAGCCTAAATGAAGGGTGATCTAGCACAGGCATCAGCTTTCATGAGATGTGTGATTGTCTACAGCTGAAAGACATGCATGATGGCGGCCATTAACACCTTCCAACAACATTGCAAAAATGTCAAACTAAACAGTTCTGATTTTGTTCTGAATTTTTGTTTTGTTTTCTTTTCAAAACGAATAATCTGATGAAATTAACATACATTCACAAAGCATTTCAATATCACACTGAAAAATATTTTGTTGAAAAATCTCACTCAACTCAAGTAATGGACTAATTGAACTATCGAAATAGTATCCTCTGAACTCATTTGGAAGTTGTTTGGGGCAGGGATGGTGGGGGCAAGACTGTCTCATTTTTTTGTACGTCATGGGAACCTACAGCATCCTGTATGAATGGCAATAATGACAATTTTATGTGATAGAAAATATTTATTTTATCTAATGAAAGAGCAGAAAAACACCATACTGTGTTTTGTGCCATATTCTCCCTACAGACAACCCTAAATTATCATTTATGTGTTTATTTCATTTAAGCAGCTTGGTTAACAATGGCTTTTGGGGGGTGCTCTGAGCGTAATTTTTGTTGCTTTGCGTTGCTTTGATCAGCAGTTGATTCTCAGTCTACTTGGCTTGTGAGAGAAGCCCTCCCTACTCTGAGGTAGTTTGGCTGATGCTAAAAATCCAATATTTTTCACTGTTCTGCCATGCCAGCAACCCAGCCCAACAAAAGCAAATGTACAAAGAGCTGAATCCGGCAAGACCCAGGGCAGAAGACTTCATGGGAATAACTTCCATTACTAGGTGCAGACCTGGCAAACATACATTCCAGCTCAGGAGGTGATGTGGAGCCGCATCCTGGGAGGAGTCAACCCAGGGAGGAATGACTAGAAGTTGTTGATGGACTTTTTCCTTTCTAGGGCTCTGGGCTCTTCATGTCTCCGAGAACCCTTAGTGGTTTTGTTTGCCTTTCAAATTTGTTTTCTCCTTATATATTTTTTTCTTGAGAGATTTTTCAATAACATAGATAACTCACAGTTTTTCAGAGCTGAGCAATTGTTGGGCTTGATCTTGTTTTAATCCCTATAAGCCTTTTCTGTTTTCTTTATTGGAGACACAGGGGGTGGGGAAGAAAGAGATTGCTTCACAAGGGTGCACTGGGCAAGCATAGCAGGGTGCTGGGAGGGATAGGGGCATCTGTATGGAAGGATAGATTTGGTGGGGAGGAGTTACTCTGAACACAAGGATACTGGTATATGGGCGGGGGGCAGGGAGATATGGAAAATCAGTGCACGATGCCCTCTGTGTTGGCTATGCTTTATTTTCCTCGCTCAGCTCTTTAGATCGGTCTTGTCAGGCTTCTGATTAATGTGGTCCAAGGATAGTTACATTTGTCTGAGTTACATTTATTAATGTGCAACTTGTTAATGAGAAGCACAAGTCGTGCATGTTCCCAGAAGTTGCACATTCGCAGCATGTTGAAGGAAAAGGGAGTTGTGGGGTGGGTTTTAGACCAGGTCTTCCACCTCCTGCTCAGATTATGAGGGCCCCAAGGTTGAATTTCAGCAGTTACCTTTGCCCCCTCCCCTCCACCTCCCTGTTGCTTGCTTTTGCTGTCATGCTGGTTTTCCCTTGTGTTATTATTATTACTGACATATTAGAGTAGAAAGACCGCAGAGGCTGGACAAGTTTGATTTTAAGGAAACCATAGGATGCTGGGTGGCAGGGGCAAAGCGCTGTGCTTTGGATCTCTTTTGCTTTGCCATTCGTAACCTTTCCTCTGTCTGGAGTCCGAGCATCCCCTGGGATATGGCGTCTTTGCCCCTTACCCCAATGGCAGGAGCGGTGCCAGGGTTTTTGGCGCCCTAGGCGAGGGTCCTTCCGCGCTCCTGGTCGTTGGCGGCAATTCTGCAGCGGGGGGGTCCTTCTGCGGCTCCCGATCTTTGGGGCACTTTGGCAGCAGGTCCTGGAGCGAGTGAAGGACCCGCCGCAGAACTGCTGCCGAAGACCCGGAGCACAGACCCCCTGCTGCCGAATTGCCAGTAAGGGTGGCAAAATGCCGCCCCCCCAAATCCTAGTGCCCTACAGTCGCCTAAATGGAAGTGCCAGCCCTGCCCAACGGTAAGGCCCCTGCTTGTCTTCTGACAAAAAGAAAACCACTTGTCCCCCATGCTGCCAGCATGTGGGATGCTCATTCAAAGAGCAGGAGGATTCTTTGTCTCGGTCCTCTCCTCCTTCTACTGCTTCCGCCTTCCACCCCCCTTTTTTGCCTCTCACAGAGAGTTGTTCTGTGCAGATTCAGCCTGCCAAATTATGCTAAAAGCTTTTCCTTGGAAGAGACTAGCAGTTCTTAGAATACTATAAAAAAGCAGGTTTCTGCAAGCTCCCATGGGTGTGATGAGCCACTGCACTGCAACGGCCGAGGGTTTGATATTGTCACTTCTGAGTGGTTTTAAAATTAACGGCATGGAGGGGAAGAAATATAATGGTTGTGAGAGAATCTCCCCTTTGGAGTCTTTTCTCCCAGCTCTTCCGACCCTAGTCTTTCACCTTACTGGGTGGAGGGAAGAAGAGGGTCTCTTGTGGGGTGGGAGGGTGGTGGTGGGAAATTCTCAAATTAATGAAGCAGCAGCAAGAACAGCAAAGGGCCAAATCCTGAGAGGTGCTGAGCTGCTGCATCTCCCAGTGAAGTTTCAGATGCTCTGCTCTTCTCAGGTTTGGCCCTATGTTACTACCCCAAATGAAGAAAACGGTCCTCTACCCAATAGTGGGAGCACAGCATGCAGCCATGTTCCATTCCACTTTGCATATTCTGAGCCCATAGCATTGCACATTTGATCTGCCTAGCAACCTGTCAGGCATGGAGCTCATCAGGCATGTGAAAGCTGTTGGAGATGCCCTGTGCCAGGCTGAAGTGGGGGCAGACAATGGGCCTGCTGATGCATTGCTATCAGGTGTCCAGGATTTTCAACAAGGATGGTGCATCTGTCTGTCTAGTTACTTGTGTGACCCTCATCCCCATGAGCACCTGGCAGGCATTTATGCATTTATCACAACATCCCTGTGAGGCAAGGAAATATCATTATTCCCAATTTTCAGATGAGAAAATGAGATTCAGAAAGACCCAGGGTATGTCTGCAATGCAGCTGGGAGCATGCCTCCCAGCCCCATAGACAGACTTGTGCTAGTGGGGCTCAAAGTAGCCTGCTCAAAATTGCAGGGTGGACATTCTGCCCCAGGTTGGAGCATATAATATACACATCAGAGATGTTCATACACAGGAGATATGCTGGAGTGAATTTTTTTCCCACTATTTCTTTCTCTGCTGTTCACTTGGTGATAAGTAATGCTAGGAAGGAAACTAATAATCTCAGAGTCCCTTTACAGAAAACATGTATCTGAAGAAACCTTGGGAAAGGGACATACACACAGTAACTACCATAATCTACCAGTGAGAGCTTCTGGTTCAAATTAGTTGTTTTTCCAAGCAAAGCTGAAATTGTATTTGTCAGGCATGTTACTGTAAGTAAGATCCAGTGACTTCATGAAGGAATGCCTGATTAGCCCCTACAGGCCACTGGAAGCTATGGTAAATAGCAGAATGAATGGATGGATTAGCCATCCGAAAATCTATAATTAAAAGATCCATTCAGTTACACCCAGGTAATGATGAAACTTTCCTCTCTAAACTAGAGCAAACACATCAGTGCCTTGTCACCATAACAGATGACTAAATTAAAACCTAGTAACTTAAGGAGGCTGATGAATTCATGGCATCTTAGGTTGTGTTATGTGGAGGGAGCTGAGCCTTTCTTCCAGTGGATTTAATTGGCTTATTGTCAGAGTGGGACAGGAGCAAGATTTTGTGCATTTTGGGTTTTTTTCCTTTCCAGAAAAAAAATTCCCTTGAAACAAAATTTGTTTTGGGTCAATTGAAATGCTTTGATTCAATAAAATCAAAACATTTTCCTGGAGGATAGGTCCACTAATGGCTGTTAGCCAAGTTGGTCATGGATGCAAACTCATGCTCTGGGTATCCCTAAGCCTCTGATGGTATGCCTATACAGCAAAGAAAAACCTGTGGCTGGCCCCTGCCAGTTGACTTGGGCTTCCAGGGCTTGGGATGTGGGGCTGTTTAATTGCTGTGTAGACTTCTGGGCTTGCTCTGGCACCCAGGTTCTAGGACCCTGCAAAGGTACCAGAGATCGGGCTCCAGGTTGGAAGTCTACATAACAACGAAACAGCCCTGCAGCCTGAGACCCTTGACCCTAAGTCAGTTGGCAGGGCCCAGCCATGGATGTTTCTTTGCTGTGTAGACATACCTTGACTGCCAGATGTTGGGACTAGATGTCAGGGGATGGATCACTTGAGAATTGTCCTGGCATTGGCCACTGTCAGAAGACAAGAGATTGGGCTAGATCAATGTTTTCCAAACTTAGGATGCCACTTGTGTAGGGAAAGCCCCTGGTGGGCTGGGCCAGTTTATTTAGCTGCCACTTTCGCAGGTCTGGCTGATTGCGGCTCCAACTGGCCATGGTTCACTGCTCCAGGCCAATGGGAGCTGCTGGAAGTGGCAGCCAGTACGTCCCTCAGCCCATGCCTCTTCCCTGGTAAGATGTGCTTACTTGATTTCTTCTTAGAATACAGCCTCATTGTGATATCTACACATCTTTGTGATCAACATCTGTGCACTTCCTTATGTGCGAACACAAGCTAGTTAGATGGCATATTATCTAGTTTGATTTTTTTTTTAATAAGAAAACAAGACACTTTACCTTTAAGCACTGATGTTCAACTAATTTTCAAGAACAATTTCTGAGTGAAGAATAGCAAAGACACCACTTGTACAGGATACTGGGAAATAATGATTGTGTAGAAAATGTACACAGTTTAATTAAGCACATTGATTAAATCAATATGATTCAAACAGCTTAGCGCTCCAATCAGTTTAATCTCGTTAAATGTAATTCAGGCCTCGATAATTGATTAATAATGCATTATAGTTTATGAATTATTGACTCCAAGTTATTATAACTGTGCCCGCTCTCTGCGCGGAAACCGGCGCTGCATGTTAATTATGAAAGGCTGGTGCACATTTCTTTTTCAAAGCTGGAGATGACGTGTCTCCTAAGAAAACAGGGATCAAATCAGATCACAGCTTTTCTGGGGTTAGCCCACCCCAAAGGGAAATGTGCTCCTCAAATAGGGTCTAATCCAGCAGCATTAATAGAGAGAGGCAGAACACCTGCTTGTGTTAGCGAAGATCTTTCCAGTGGCTGGAGGAGTTGGCTGTAGAAGTCCTGCTGGAGCTCAAACTCGAGGGCATGGTGCTATGCTACTCTGAAATAGTAACAATTCCCAGAACATCTGTCATTCTGATAATGACATCTGTGCACTAGACCTCATCTTCCACAAATACGTTCAGTACTGCCAGTGCCACTGCATTCTTCCATTCCATATGCCTAATGTTTACTCTGAAAACAGTCCCGTTTCCAGAAATTCCTTCAGGAAGTTCAGTGGCCAGTGGTGGAATGTGCTGATGGTCTCATAATCCAGTGCCTAGTGGACATGAGTCCATGTCACTGAAACCACTACAATTACCGACACTCTATGTTGCAGTTCAGGAGAGAGACCACAGACTGAGTAGAGAGTGAATGCTTCCCTCAGCCCCAGAGGTGGTCCCTCCTAAGTCAGGGGTGGGGCCCACTGGCAAGGCGTTTTGTCCATGTTGCACTAGTTCTGTAGGGAAACAAAGAATTTCTGTTTCCAGGACTAATTGTCAGTCTAGCTGTCGAGGTATTTATATGGGGTCCTTATCATTATAGTTTTTCGGAACCTTTCACCAGCACTAAATTTCTTTAGAAATGTATTTTTAGTGAATGTGTTCTGCTTCCACCCTTCATCTCTTTCCTCTCTTTCTTCATTCTTTATTTCTGAAGATATTTACCTGGAAAAAGAAAAGTTGTTTGTCTTCCTACTTTTCCATTCAAATTTTGGGCCTGATTCTGCCTTCCCTTATACTGGATTTTGAACAGCTATAATTCCATTGTTCATTGGAGTTACTCCTAACGACACTGGAGCCAGTGGCAGGAAACTGTAGTCCTTACTTTGGACACTACAGAGTCCCCTGGCTTTGGATGACAGGAAGAGACAAGCTGTTGAGAAAACCGCAGTCCAGAGCCCGTTTCTGCATAAAACTGGGGGCTCATCCCAAGTTGTTACAGAATTCAGAGCCTGAAGTTTCTTTGCACAAATAGCTAGTTCATCAAACACGTAAAGCTGAGGGCAGGGGCGCAAAGAGGACCCTAAATGGAAGTTGGCAAAATTTGTTCAAAATGTCCCAGGAAATTCCTCATTATGCACATCTCCAGTCCCAGTCCTTTGCGAGTGACATCTCAGTCATCTCCACAGCAGCCCATTGCAATGCTCCAAAGCATGGTTTGTTGCTTTCCAAAGAAGCAGGCAAATTCTTAAAAAGCTATACTCCTGCTTGAATGCAAACGTCCTCGGCAATAGAGGAGGAGGCTGGTGGAGTAGAACAGAAATTTGAGAGAGAGAAGCAGGGCTGCTTGCAAACCAGTGCTCACTGAAGTTTTCCATAATGCATCGGCTGCTCTTTGAATCCCAGTGCCTTGTGGGGGTGGGGAGCTGACTCAGCCTGTAGAGCCGTGAGACTGCAGCCAGCCTGCAGTCTGGCGAAATGCATATTAAAAGACCGAATCCAATTAGTCAAGACAACCAGCAATGCAGGGAGGAAAGTGAACTAGGATCTGGAACTGCCTGACAAATAGGCCCTGGAATAGGTGGAACCAGTGGAATTTCTTTGCTGATTGAAAAGGTGCATATGTTGTATTAGAGGACACTTTAGCAGACACAACTGCCAACATGAGGTAAGATGTTTGTGTATTATAGTGGCTGTCCTTCTGCAGTCTGCCTCTACTTTCCCGTTGAAGCTTGTGGTCCTGAGGGACTTCTACCTTTTGCATATTGTGCAAAAGCCTTTCTGTTTCCTTTTTGGAGACTCTGCATTTTATTTTCAAGGTTTTGGATATTGGTGGTTCTCTCTGGCACTGTGTACTGGTGGTGCCTTCTTAGGTCAGGATATTGGTGGTACCTCCTTAATACTGTGCAGGCTCTGGGGTTTCCAAAAATCTCGGAGCCTTTTCCATCAGGTTAATTAATTGTCTTGAAGATGTAAAACACCATATAACTTATTATTATTGGTTTTTTGCTTTCTTTCCACAATGTAAGCTCTCATCCTAAGTGCCTCAGAGGCTCCAGGGCGCTACTTATAAGTGTGTTATAAATCATTAAAAATTATGAATGAAACTAAAATAGGTCCAGTGGAGTTCAATGTGCATTACTCACACTGCTGGGGAAATTTACAGCCTGCTCTCTGCAACACACCTGTCTTGAAAAGCACTGCCCTGGACACACTGCAGACCTGGATGGCACTGATTGGTTACCTAAACTCTTCCCTTCCTTCAGAGGAGCGGGGAGGGATGAGAGAAAACCCATCTCCCCTCTCTCAGAGAGGCTTCAGAATAAGCTATGCATGCTGCACTTCCAATCACCTATCTGTTTGGTAGAGCTATGAAAGATAGCCCAGGAGAGCCTCCAAGCTGACTTTCCTTTCTCAAATGGTAAATGAGCATTGAGCTGCTACTAGGTTTCTGGTATTAAGCTCAAATCACAGCCTGAAAAAGCCTTATTTCACCCAGCAACACATTTCTGATGTCTAGCAGTAAATTTCAGTCCCTCGTGATGCTGTGGGGCACACTCTAAAAGGTCAGTGTGGTTCTGTATAAATTAGCCATAGAGGCATTCAGATTGAGCTAAATCTACTCTTCCTGTGACAAAAGCAGGTTTAACAAGGGAGGGCATCCATTAGGGCCGGCTTGATTGCAGAGGCTGAATTATTTGATGAGCAATAATAACCTGCTTGCTAATATTGGAATAATCAAAGGCCATGCCCTAGAGTGTAAACTGACAAAACAGAATCAGGGAAGAATTCCTTCCACCTGTTACAGCATTGATCAATTGGCCAGGTGCATTATTAGGGAGGTTTATGCTTCCTCTGAAATACAAGGTGTTGGCTGCTTCTGGAGGCGGAATACCAAACTGTCAGAGGGTGAGCTGGCACTTTAAGGGAGTTGGACATAGCCCTCAGCTGTGACTAGTTAGCTGCCTCCCAGGTGATAGCCCTGAGGCTGGGGATCAGATGATAGCCTGCAGGCCACCTGGGCCTGAGATAAAAGGCCAACAAACAGCTCAATGGAGAAAGAGACCCGCAGGGAGCAGACAGGCTACTGTAGACAACCCTGAGTCAGAGCAAGGGAGCTGGTTTGTCTGTTTGGCTTATCATAGAATCATAAGCCTGCTGCTTGGAGGAATAGCTGATGTACTGACTAGTTTTCCTGACTGCCTCTCTGTCTTTGTTTCTACCTCCTCCATCTTTGTCTACCATCTCAAAGGCAAGTGAAGAAAGATTTCTCCCCCCATGGCTAAAATGGAATTGAATGCTGTGCTGTCACAGGAACCAATCCTCTTCAGTTCCTGGTGGGTTCTAAGCCCTTTTGGGCACCTGCTAGTGGAGGAAAGGCGGTCAGGGAAGAATAGTCACAGCAGGACAGCTGGCAGGGTAAGCTTTCTTCATAAAATGATGCACACTGTGGCTGGCAAGTTTCCGTTGTGGAGTGAATCAATCTATGCTGGCTGTTGCTGAAACCCACTGAAGGTCTTTTCTGCCATTGAAAGCAGTTTCTGTCTCTGGTTCAGTAGTTACTCCCCTCTCTGTTCTAGTCATAGCACCACCTTTCCACTGCAAATCTTACCCATTGGGCGTTTGTCAGGATGTTATTATCCCACTCAAGTAAATTATCCTTGAGCATGTGGAGGGGAATGGAAGGGCAGAGCAGGCAAAAAGTGGAGTGATGACTCAAGCTTATGTTCTAATAAATTGTCAGGTTTGTTGTGGGAGGGGTGTTCCTCCAGAATGTTAATCAACTTTTCCTCCATTTTATTTCCCACTCCCACTGCCCCCAAAAGTTCCTTTCCCTTATTATTATTTGTATTATGGTCATGAGAATGTGAGTTAAAGATGTTTGCTGTTTTCATCAACTTCATAAAGCCATTTCATTCAGTTTGGAGGGAAGCATTCTGGAAAGTAACAAAATCATATAGCATTCCAGAGAACATAATTGCAACTATAAAAGCGATATACGAAGACTCCTGCAGTGCCATAAGCACTGGTGGAAAATTAAGCAACTGGTTCAAGTCAAAGACTGGTCTAAGGCCAGGGGCTTAGAGTTACTGTCCCTTTTCATTGTGTTCTTCAACAAGTTGTCGGGTGTGACATTGGATGATCTAGAGTTAAGCTCCGTATCTTATGCAGATGACATTGTACAACTGGCACACACATTTGAATTAAAGATGATGCTCTTCACTGCCTTGGTAAATTGATATAGTCAATCCGGGCTTACAATAAATGCCAAGAAGACAAAGCGGTTGCATCTTGGAAAATGGACAATAGATAAAGTGTTGAAATGTAACAGAAATGAAGTCGCAGAACAAGTCAAATCTTATCTGAACCTAGGAAGTTTTATCAGTGCCATCAAGGGTGAAGTTAAAAGGAGATGTGCCAACTGACAAAATTATGAACGGATAAAAACATTGTTTGGTACCAAAGTAAAAATGTGTCAAACCAGTGGACTAAGAGTATCACTCTGTGATCTGGAAGCAGCTGCATTAAATGCAGCAGACATCAGAAGGCTGGAGGCGGTGGGTGGAATGATTTTAAGACAAACAAAGTTAAAGGAGAGTAGGATGTGAAATCAGGGTTCAGGCCTTGCTGCAATAGAATTACAACAGTGGAGACACTGCTGAAGATGAACAGATACTAGGATGCTAATCATGCAAGTACCACCTAGGTCAGTCCAACCTAGGGGCTGACCACTGACTAGGTGGTGGGATGTCATGCACAAGGATGTGGTCATAATGGAGGAGCAAGCCATGGACAGGAATGAATGGCTACACTGTGCTGTTCCCTATGTCTGCAAAGACGATCTGGCATGAGAGAGAGATTATGGTAAGCACCAGGAGCCACAGTCAGGGATCAGAAACCCATTGTATAAGTGCCATACAAATATCCTAGAGATTACAATGACATAGTCTTGTGTTTAAGATGACTAGGGATACGTGATACCTGGGTTCAGCTTCTTTCTCTGCCACAGACTCCCTGTGTGACTTTGGGCAAGTTTCTTTGGTTTTGTCTACTCTTGGAGCTTGAGTAGACATACTTGTGCTAGCTCTCATCAGGCTAACGTGCTAAAAATAGTAGAGTAGCCATGGCAGCATAGGCAGCGGCACAGGCTGGCTGCTCCCAGTGCAACCCCTGCCCCCGCCCCAACCCTATGGGTATGTATTCAGGGCAGGTAGCCATGCCACTGCTTACTGCAGCCCATGCTATCACGGCTACACTACTATTTTTAGCATGCTAGCTCGATGCGAACTGGCATGAGTGTTGTGACAGATATGGCAATTTCCTGCAATGACCTTGCAGTATTAAGTTTATGTATTATTGTAGTCCAGGATTGTATGTAACCTCTCTAGCGGGGAGGATATAACAGATGTAAGACTTGGGAGTTTCAAAGACTATATTGAAAAGGTGTCAGGCAAATCTGGACTTTTGGGACAATAAGCGTTAAGAGGATTTCCTGGGGAATCCCTAGGAAGAAGTTAATGCAAATTCTCTAGCTCCAGTTATGCAAAACCCCAGCTTTTTGAAGCTATACCCTGAGGAGAGGATCATTGTCTGCTGATTACCTGTAACAGAAGGCCAGAGGAAAAGCCTGATGCTGTATAGAGGACAGCTGATCTGTCCAGCCTATGTTCTGGTATTGGGAAGATCAATTCTTTAATGACTGGGAAGTGCTCAGATTTTACAGTGATGGGAGCTGTAATAGTACCTGCGTAGACAGGCAGACAGGCCCTCTATAAATAGTATTGCTGGGAGTTTGTGAGATAGACAGGAAGCTGTTAAAGACTAAGAGCAATACAAAATGTTCCGCACTCTCTCTGAGAGCTTGATGTGTTGACTCTTCATCCTTTTCTGGATTAGGGAGTTTCTTGGTGCTTCCCCATCTTTGAAAAATCGCCTTCTATAGCCTCATTTAGGTAATCTGGACTCCGCTTGGAGTTTGGTAACAGAGGACCCAATGGCTGGTTGGGAAAGGCAGTCCTCAGTTTTTGGATTTGATGTTACAACTTATGCATTACTGTCTTATCCAGGCTGAGCTAGTCAGCCCAGGATCACTAATGAGAGGAGCTGGTTGAGTGGTGCAGAACCATGTTGTTGCACATTTGTTGGAATTACGAACTGCTGTTTGGTTCAACTATGTTCATACCTCGTACTAGTTATTTAGGACTTTGTTCAGGTGTAGCTTTGGAGGATGGCCTTTCCTTTTGAATGCTCCATGTGCACAATATTAAGGGTGATCACGGGAGAACAAGTGTATTTGGTATTCAGTATTTGCATTTATTATTCTCCTGTTTCTGAGCTGGGCCTGAAGTGCTGAGCCCTTGGGGCTAGATCCACAAAGGGGACTGAGACTCAGTGTTGCAACAACTAATGTTTAGTCACCCTTACACCGAATAGAATCCACAGCCCCGAGTTGGGTGCCAGGGCTCCCTGTCCAATGCATGGGGAGAGTTGGGTGCCTAAGAATGGGATCCACAAAACCCAGCAAACTGAACAGGAAATCATCTAAGATAGCCAATAGGAAACACCACGAAGAGGAGTATAGCCTAAATGGCACCTTTCCAAATGGACTTAGGTGACTAACTCCAGGTCGGAGGAAGGCTTCTCCTTCCCCTCAGGATTCACAGGCATAAGTCCTGGCCTGGAGTTAGGCACTTCTAAGCCTTTTCTTGGGGCAGGGGGGAGGGAAGGACTTCCCCTTCCCCTTCCACTTATAACTTTTAGTCCAGTGGTTAGAGCACCATCCCAGAAAGTGGGAGACCTGGGATAAGTTCCCCTCTCTGCCTTATGCGGAACAAGAATTTGAACCCACATTTCACCCTAACCATTGGTGAGTGTCCTAATCAATGGGCTACTCTGGAGCAGGTCTTTCTCAATAGAAGTTGTTCCCCTTTGTATAAATAAATAGTCATTAGGCCAGAGTGAAATTACTCTCTAGCTCAGTGGTTAGGGAACTCACCTCAGATGTGGGAGACTCAAGTCCTTGTTCCAATGGCTATTTATACAAAGGGAAACAGCTTCAGAAGGAGAGATTGAGAGAGACCCCCGTCTCCCAGAATATCACGTAGCTGGGTTAAAAATTGTAAAAGAGGTGTCTCTTCTTTGTTTCGTACAGGGACCAAGCCGAGAATTGATTAAGCCCTACAGGTGAATTAGGCAAGGAGGATACTGCTGGGGCATGAGCTAGGCACCTGGATGGTTGCATCCAGGCCCAGCAGCAGTCTTTTAGGCACCTAAGAGATTTTACTGACAGAAACGTAGGCATGTAGAGACTTCTAAATTTGGACTGTAGGTGCCTAAAGTGGCAGTTTGACCCCTAAATCCTCTTGTGGCCTGGTGTGTCTATCTCCAAACTGCAACTCTGTTTCAATAGGAGTTGCAGGAGCTATGCAGAATCAGACCCTTTCTGTTTCATTTAAAAGTTTCAGTTATCTAATTAGAGAGCAGGACTTCTACCATGTGACTTAGCTGACTAATCGCATACCACGAATAAAATATAACAGATAGTTGAGGTGAACATTTTGCAAACACCCCACAGACTGACATTTGCTCATAAACCACTGAGGTTTCTGGTGAGTAAGGGATGCAGTCTCAGAAACCAGAATTAGTTAGCAACTAAACAGTAGCAGTTATACAGCAGTTAGGAGAACTTATAAACAAAAATAGGACTAAAACCGTTGGATAAATTAACTGAAACGGAGCTTTGCTAAGGAGGCAGGTTTGTCCTCATCTACATCAAAATGAGACACTTGGAAGTTCTCTGAGCTCACCTCTTTGTCTCTGATGCAGGAACAGTGATCTCTGTAGGTGAGAGAGGTGTTAATATCCATGTCCAGGTCTTGGTCTTTCTACTGAGATTATCAGCATGGAAACCAGATGCTGTGCTGGATGTTGTGATGTGCATATGTATCTAATAGGAACTGGATTCAGATTCCCAAGTCACTCCAAAAGATCTACCATGCAGCTCTTTGCTGCTCACAGGAATCCATTTCTGTTGGCTGGGACTTGATTCAAGGTCTCATGTACCAGCTGAAAGGCTCTGTATCCTATTTCTCAGCTCCCAGACTAGAGTGACCTCCAGAGTTAAGAGTAGTAGCAAAAAGACTAACATCTGTCATTTCAGGTTACCATTCCATTCCTCCCCTTCGCACAAGGGAACAATTATATATAAGTGTTTCCTTTCAGGCTATCAGCTACCTGCTCCCCTCACCCCCACGTGCAACACTCTTAAGCATTTGCTTTTCCTATGGCTAGCCTTGTATTTTTTTAAAGGAACACTGTACCTCTGAATAATTGTGTTCTCCCTTCCTCTCCTTAACTTTGTGAATAAACTCCACATAATTGAATCAGGTCCCAGAACTGGCAGGCCTTGTTCTGAATCTTAACTCTGCTTCCCAAAGAAGACATTTTCTCAGTAACACTTAGTAACATGATATCTATCAAATCACCAGTGCATTTAGAATTTAATTTGCTCTATCAGTTGCAATTGTCATGCTACTTAGCTATGGGGAAAAAATGTAAGTTCCCTGCCTCTTTGTAATTCTTTTTACAAGCCTTTCTCTTCTGTTTTCACTGAACTCATTGAACGAGCTGTTGTGAGGGGTTGCCAGGTTAGTCCTGGAGCTGCTCAAGCTCCTTGAACCAGGCATTGAGTTAGCCAGAGCAAAGATGTCCTACCTTTTGCTAAAGATCAGTGGGTGTATGGACAGGTGAGTGTGTGAAGGGGTATGAGTTTGTGAGACTGGGTGGAGGGAAGGTTGTGCGTGACAAATGTATGTATGTCTTGGAGTGACAGCATGAGAAGGTGTGATGATGAGGTTGCCTCTCTTCCATCTTCAGTTCCCTTCCCCGGTCTATGATCTTGTCAGGTTTTCTTTTACAAGAAGCCTGAAAAGATCTGCTGCAACCTTTCTTCTCTCCCTCTGGCCTCCCACCTTCTCCTCTAGCTCTTATCTTCAAGCTTCTCTCCTACTCTCCAAGTTTTGGTGCCCAAAACAATTGTAATGGGCAAGGGTGGGTGCAGATCTTAGGATTGTGGCACCTTGTGGAGGTGCATGTGATAAACTGGGTGTGTGGGTTTCAGTGCACAAACGAGTAACGGGGTGTGATTTTGTCTCTGTGCAAGTAGTAAGCTTTCCAAGTCTGCCCCTGTAAAAAAGACAAAACAAAACCAAAACTGACACTGCTCCAGTCTATAGCAATGGTCTAGCACGGTTAAGTTATGTTAGAAATACTGCAGCGCTGTTTGATGGTTGCTGAAGGATACTGAGGTACAGTATTCTTTTAAAATAAGGATGGAGCCCCTCAGCCATGTCTACATTGCCCTACAGTTTGGCGTATGGGGGTGTGAATAGCTGTGCACACCAAAGTGGTGTGCTATTGCTCCCCCATGTGGGCATTGTGGGTGTGCACTAAAAGGTTCTTAGTTCACATTAATGTAGTCCTGTTGGAAGAAGATTACATTAATGCTAGGACACTTTTAGTTGGCTCCCTGGCATCTCACAGGGGAGGCACAGTGCAGCACTTTGGCGCATGTCCCTGTAGTCTGTGGAGCAGTGTAGACAAGCATTAAGTCATTGGCCAGGTAGAAATTCAAACCCCAGCTTATAAGCAGTGGAAAAAGGATGATCTTGTGGATAAGACACTGTACCTGGCACTCAGGAGATTGATGCTCAGTTCTCAGCTCACCCCTGACTCCCTGTATCTATTCAATTTCTCTGTGTCTCAGTGTTTCCTTATGTTACAGGTGCTTTGAGGGTACATTCATAAATGTCTGTGAGGTGCTCAGATGTTGCAGCAATGGGGTGGATAGATGGAGTTAGTCACCAACTGCATCATAACACTGACAGGACTCCAGAAATGACATCTAGGCCAGAGGTTCTCAAATTATGGTCTGTGGATGACCAGTGGTCTGTGAGCTCCATTCAGGTGGTCCGCGGATAGTTCCCTGTAAGGTGAGCACCTGGGTAGCCACCCATGACAGAATGAAGGGCCACCCACCTAATTAGGTGCCTGGACCCTGGAGAAGACACATGCAAGGTGAGGTGGTGGCCTTGAGATAATAGGGGGTATGTGGGAAGGGGCAGTGGGATGAGAAGAGTGGCTGGGGGGAATTTGGAATGTGAAGGGCTGTGGCGGCCAGAGAAGGAGGCGTCTTTTCCCAGCTCCAGGGCTGCGGCTGCCGGGGAGAGATGGCCCTCCTTCCCAGCCTCAGCTCTGTGGCTGCTGTGGCGGGGGAGATATCCCCCTCCTTCCCAGCCCCAGCTTGGGGGCTGCCACAGCGGGGGAGAGAGGGAGAGATCCCCCTCCTTCCCAGCCCCAGCTCGGGGGCTGCCATGGCGGGGGAGAGAGGGCACATCTATCACATTAGAAAGGTAAGGCTACTGATATTAAAATATGAATTGTGTGCTTTTATCTGTAGAACAAAAAAAGTTAATAGTTAAGTTTTTTTTTATATAGTGCTTTATCCAAAGCTCTTTACAATAGATAGCTAACGGTACAGAAAACATTTGGAAAGACCATTAAGTGGTCCACTGAGACCCTAAGCAATTTTCAAGTGGTCCGTGGGAAAAAAAAGTTTGAGAACCACTGATCTAGGCCATTTGCTAGGCACCCAGATACTATGGTGTTGAGCACAGTATAAATGTCTAGATAAATAGGTGGATGCTAATAGGCACCAGGAATCTGTGTGGGCGAGAAGAGAAAAAGCAGCAGAAGTCAGAGGCTGAATTGGGAAGGAGGTGACAGAGAAAGGAGGGGTGTATGGATTGGAGAAGGGGTTCTTCATCCAAGGGAGGATAGAAAATTATAGAAGTACCTTGGTGGTCCTGCAGATACCAGGTAGATGTGAAGGAACAGGTAGAAAGAAGGGTAAAAGTTTCCTTCCATAGGAGAGCAAAAATGGAAATGCCTGAGTGAAGCATTTGGAATATTGCAAAGATAATGATGTGGATAATACTCAGGGTGTCAAAAACTTCTAGGACTTGATCCTTCCCTGCTTTTCCTCTTGTGTTGTCACTTATGTCTGTGCAAAGTGGGGGAAAACACTACCCTCTCAGTGTGGTAACCTTCTGTGCCCACTTTGCACAAGTGCAAAGGCTACCAAGGTCTAGGTTTGCGGAGAATCATGCTCTTTGCCATTCCTTTCCCTGTGGCTAGCAGGAGGCAGGCTGCTATTTTCACAACACTGGCACGAAGTCTGCCCTGATAAATCAGTGTCTCAGGCTACTGCAGGTTGCTCCATAACTCAATAGGGAATTTGTATTGCAGCAGGGTAGGAGAGTTGGAATTGAAGGCCACTCTAGGAACACAGTTGTGTAAATCCTGGCCTTTGGCAGCCCTAGCTGTTTAGCTATGTTTCATAAATCAGGTCATGTCGTGTCTGTCACAGCTTCCAGATGCCAAACTCTTTCTATGGCACCTTTTGTCAAACATTTTAAAAGGGCAAGAAAGTCAACAGCCAGGAGGTCACGATGAAGCACAATCTGACTCAGGAATTGAGCTTCAGACTGAGGAAATAAATGAGAGCAGCCGGTGAATAAATGAGCAAGAGAGTGTCTATGGAATTCTGGGATCTCATAAACTGCATTCTTTGGGTGCATGTTGTCTCCAGTGTTCGGGCTGCATGATACATCTGACTGCTTCTCTATTTTCACTGTGCCTCATGTTTGCTACTCCCAGACCATCAAAGATGCAACGTACCCGCATCCACCCTTATGTGCACATGCAGCACAGTATGCTGTGCCATGAGCTGGCATGTACACACATTTGTAGAGATGTGCTTAATAAAGCAAAAACTCTCATTCAGATGGATTGAATTATTGACCAGATTGCTTTGCTAAAGAACACAAGCTCTGGTGGATGTGTCTCTTCCCTAGTCCAAGACCCACTTTCTCGATCCTCAACCAGTTTTCTCCCCAGTTTGAATATCCCTTGCCATGCAGATCCCACTAACTTATTTACTAGCTTTTAATTTCATCTGCCTAGGCACAACTTGCAATTAAAAATTGTGCCCAGCGAGGGGAAACAGCCTATTTACCACCAAACAACTCATATTTTCTGCATTCATGGAAACTGAAGTTCTATAGGCACAGGGAAGCACTAGCACAAACTTCCTAAAATGAACCCTGCCAATATGCCCCAAAAGTTATTCCAATAGCTAATGCATGAGAACCTGAAGATGAAAGTGGACTATGAACTGAGAAACTGACTAGCTTGCTTTCATCATCCAAGCTGAAGGTGTTAGAATAGTAGGCAAGGAGTTTTTTGTTTAACGGTATATGGTTTTTATCATTACTCTAAACAGAGATACTGGTTTTATGGCTCATTACAACAAATTGTCACACACCATACTGCCTCCTAACTCTTAATTGCTCACTTCATTTTAATTGGTCTTCTACAGAATGTTTGAACCCCTTATGCTTAACAGTCTGACCCAACTTGTATTTAGCTCAGACACTCTGATTAGCTCTGTGAAGCTTCAAAGTTTTATCTGAACCCCAACAGAAGTTGGTCTGATAAAAGATATTAGCTCACCCCCCTTGTCAATCTAACTCTTTAAACAGTTAAAAAATGGATGTCACCTTAAACCTTGCAAACAAGGTACTGGCATAAAAAGCTTTCTGGGGAAATAAGTCACAGCATGCAGTGCTAGTCATCAGCCTGTCATGACACTGATTGACAAAGATCATCTTATTTAAATGCATGTTTTATATTTTAAAAGCATTTTGATAGTTTACGGATCTGAAGATGAAGTGGCTGCAAATGCAATGCAATAATGACTTAAGGGCCAGTGAACCTCCAAGGGAAATAGGTGGGTACCAGTGCTAGCTCTTCTTAGGCCATGCAGAGCGACAGGCCTTTTGGCAGCATTTGTTGGAAATCTTTAAAGCTCTGCCAGTGAAATGTGGGTTAAAGATGCAGGAAGGCACTGGGATCTCATCAGCGAAGCGTGGCACCGTAGTCAGCTGCACTGAGCCGATGGATGCACTAAATATGCCAGAAATTCAAGCTGAACAGCAGCCATTGCTCACAATGCCACATTATTTGACAAATAGAATCTTCCAGCCAGGACTGATTTGAAAATAATTTGGGAAACTATAGTCAATGAATGCTGGAAATGTTGCTAGAGTGGTCAAAAGCTATAAATCCAGGAAAACCCTTGAATAAGCAAAGTTAAAGAACCTGCCTTTTTGGGTAGCATCTGCACTCACTCATCAATTCTGAAGCTCATCCCAGAAACTACCTCCCTTCCTACACCACTCTCATCCCAAAGAAAGTACCCTGGGACTCCAGCCACAAACATAAGACATCAGTGCATAGATGTGCTCCTCTTCTTTCATATGACAACTTGAAAAGCAAAATAAAAGTTGAAGTCCAAGTTTGTCATCCACCCTCTGGCATCCAGTGACATGGAATGACTCAAGGCTGTCCCTCTGGAGAAAAGTTTTTTAGAGAAGTGCAGTTCACTAGGTGTTCTATGGTTTGGATGTCTTCTCCACATTAGCATATAGGGCTTCATTTTCCATTCATGTACTAGGTAATTACAATGCCCACATGAGGTTCTGATATGCTCACACTGATGCATATCTTATATGGCATAGTGAAGCAAGGGGTTTGGTTTGTAGGATCCATAATCAGGTCTTGATTGTTGACCCTGTTATTTTCACAGTCTTTGCTACTTGTCTTTTGGTTGCAGTCCTGGAGTTTTAAGAGCTTTGGCCACTAACTGGAAAGGGTTCCTTGAGTTAAGTTGACATCTGGGAGACCTTGATAGATGGGCAAGTCTGGGTTCATTATTACATGGTTATATTCTTGTATTATTATGCTTTTCGAAGGGATGGTGGTAAGATATGTCTGAGGTCAGAAAACTAGACTTGCCGTTTTCTTCAGCACCCCTGTGACAATTCTCATAATAGTGTTCAGTTGCACAGTGACAAATTTTGTATGTATGCTATGTGATACAGCATGGCCAGAGGGCAGCAGGAGAGTATTAGCAGGGAGCCTTATTCCCTGCAAGGGGAGGAAGGTTTGCTATAGATTAACTAGAGCACCTGAAGCCAATTAGAGCACCAGCAGTCAGTCATGATAAAACCCCCTGCTTCAGTCAGACAGTAGGCGAGTTGGAGCAGGAAGGTTTGGTTGGAGCAGAGAACAGTTTGAAGGGATTGGAGAAGAGAGCAGTTTTGAAGAGAGACAAAAGAAAAGTTTTGGAGGAGTGCTGCGGTGGGCTGAGAAATCCAAAAGAAACCCTAGGTAAGGGGCACCTGGCTTGTGTAGAAGGAGGGCAAGAAGCCCCTTCACAAGCTGAAAGGCAGGAGAGGGAAGTAGCCCAGGGGAAGGAACCGCTAGTTCAAGTGGTTCACCACAAACCTCGGGGCCTCTGGGTTGGGACCTGGAGAAGAAGGCGGGCCCAGGTCCCTCTCTCTCCACTCCCTTCCTCAAGGACACTAGTGGGGTAATTAAAATACCGGTTCAGAGGCAAGCAATGGCGCCCTGAACCTTCCCCAAAGAAGAGAAAGCGCCAGACCCAGCATAACAGTACCGGCAATTTGCCACAGCTACAAACCCGTACTGGCACACAGTATTCAGCTGCTGAGAAGACGAGAATGTGGCTGTGTGATAACAAACCCAGAGTTTCCCATATACGAAGATCTCCAACATCCCCCCTCCCCCCCCGCCTCAAGATACCATCTTAAGTTTAGGCACATTGATAGTAGGTGAGGCTACAATCCAGAACCACTCTAATCTATACCTGGAAGTCCATGCGCCTTAGTTTGGTGCCACAGAAAGCAACATTCAGGCACTTCTTTGCATGTTGGTTGCTCAGATGGAACTTGGAGAGAGCTGTTCTTTGAAGAGACGTGTTCAGATTTCTACATAAAAAATGAATTCAAATGGATAACAATCACTAACAACACAGATCACCCACTGATGTAACTAGTCCTAAGCATCACAGAAAAATGTAGCCACCCTTTACAGTCTGATTCTATACCTCACTGTTCTTATCTGCATCAACTCAAAACCATGTACAGAACAATGTCGTTTGTGGGTGAGGTTGTCCCTTGCTGGAGCAGAAGCTTAGGATATTGTGGCTGCCCCATTAGGGTGCTGGAATTTCACCTTCTATTCAGAGTCTCCTCCTAATCCCCTTCCCTGCTCCTTGCAGCATAGTCCACTAGAGGATGAAGTACTTTATGGCAGAAGTTCCCCTCCTTCCCTGGGCCAACAACAGCTTCTTTCCCATGAAGCAACCCAGCCCTCTGCCCAAGGACAGAAGACCCCATTGGTTGCTCCCTTACCTTGCTCAGTGGTATCTGGAGCTCTCTACTGAGCCATCAAGGCAAGCTTCATTACTGAAAGGTGGAAACGGTTCTACCTTGCCAAACTCTTTTAATATGGAATATGAGGAATGTTTAGTCAGGGCTCACCTATCGGGGAGACTCTTTTAAAAACTAGAATCAGACTGGGACAGCAATGTGCCAGGAGTGAGCGCAATCATAACGCCAAGGAAATGAACCTACAAAAGGCCTTTGCTGCGATGGCTTTGCTGCTGTGAGGTGTTAGTAGCTGCTGTTCAAAGATTTTTTTCCCCCTCTCTTTTTTACTTTGTGCCCTTTCTTCCCTCTCTTTCTCTTTTTCTGTATCTTGCACGTCCATGTACGGATACAGTCAGAAACCCTTCCAGTTTGGTTAGTGTGGGATGAATGAACATTTGTTTTAAACATGCCCATACAGAACATTTCTGGGGCAAAAGAGTGATAAAAATCAATTCAAGTGGAGACCAGGAATTTAATTTTTCCTATCAGAGCCAATCTGTGATGCTTTGTCTCTTGATAAAAATTGATATTTTATCTCTCTGATAATGGGAGACCGATTGCACTGCTGCCTCATAATTTTTTGTTTGTTAAAACTCATCACTTCAGGATGATCTCAAATCAGAGGCAGAGATGTTGCTGTGCCTCTTTTAAAGATGTAGCATATGTTTAAGAATGAGCATTTCCTTATTGTAGGTGGGATTCAGCAGGAAATGGATCTCCATTCCATAGAGACAATATCTGAGACCAGAGTGCACTCTCGACTTCAGAGCCATCCCTTCAGATAACAAATTGAATTCTTCTCTGCTACAAATGGTTGGTCGTTCCCCTGGGTATCGTGTCTTCCTGCTGCATCTGATGCTTCTTATTCCCAGCTCTGATTGGAACACTACCCCATGCTCCATTCTTCATGTCACCCCTGGAAAGTAGAAGCTAGAGATCTAATCTGGTGGGATCCAACTTGATTTTAACCTGCTGTTACAGAATGATTGGGCCAAATCCTGAGGTCTTTATTCATGTTTTTCCTCATTCTTCACTTGTCCAGACTCTCTGGGAGTTTTGCCTGAGTAAGGACTTCAGGAATAGGTCCATATAAATTAGTGAAGGAAACACCTGTTAAGACATCTCCTCTCGCCACTAGGCAGCTTAGGAGTGTTCTGTACAAAATAGCTTTTAGTGTTTGGGCAATCTAGATGTACCTGAGCTTCTACCACTCCCTAGCGGAGTCTCTTCCTCAGCCTCACAGATCTCACTGATATTCAGCCTAAATATTCCTTTGCTAAGTTTCATCCCATTAACCCCGATTTCACCCCTGTGTAGCACTCTAAGCAATTCTTCTTCCTTCTTACTGTTATGCTCAGAGAGCAAGCAGTGTCAACACAGGAGACTGGGGAGGAACTGTGTTTTTCAGAGGCAAAAAAGCCCCAGGCGCCAGTCAGAGCATTGCACACAGTATGAACAGCAATTTGCAATTCCCGGTGAATACCCTGGGGGACCCTATCTGCCTTGACCTCGTCTGCATTCCCTCCCATTGGGCCACATGTTACTTTTTATACATGGAAAGAAACCACGACTAAGTCAGTGGGGTTGGTAGCTGTAGACTGAGGGGAGTATATGGCCCTGAGTTCAGAGTAAGTCCTTGGGGCAAATTCACTGCTGGCATAAGCAGGCACAACTCCGTGGAAGTCAATGGAAGTACATTGTAATAGGCCAATGGTGCATTTGGTCCCTTGCATGTGTGACTTGCCAGAGAAGTCACTGGAGGGTTGCCAAGCCTTTGCCCTTTGCTGGTTGAAGTCTGCACTGCAAATTAGGTAACTACAGGTACCTCTGTGTATGAACAGTGAATAAGCAGCATGAAATGTTGGTGCAATAGGTTGCAATATTACTGTTGTGGAGTTGGAGACTTATTAAAGTTCTATCCCTCTCAGGTTCACCTTTTATAAAGTATCATATGTCACCCAGAACCCATTACACCGTCACATAAATTATCAGGGTTTCCTTTCCCCATCATTGTAGATTGCCATGGGAGAATGTTTTATGACAAAGGAAACTTTCTCAGCCTTTTTCTCCTGCCTGATTCATTTCAGGTGAAATCCTTTTCTTGGGGAAATCTGCCCAAGGATTTAGCAATTCTCTTTGGACCTCTGCTCTGGACTTAAAGCACTAGATACCCAGGCCTGGGAGACATGTGAGACAGCTCAGGGGAGTTGTGGTCCCACAGCCCAAGGTCAGCATTCAGACTAGTCCCATCTGTGGGATACACTTTGATTGTGCTCTTGCATAAATGCCCCCTGCTTTTCCTGGCTCCCACTAACTGCAATTCTTAGTTGCTCTTACACCTGAGTGTCCGGTACCATCACAGCAGGACTCATTCACAAATCTGTCCCTCCAGGAACTAGGGTTGCCACTTGCCCAGGTTTTTGCAGGATCGTCCGTGTATTGAGGTAGCTGTCCTGGGAAATCTGTAAAGATACTCCATACACAATGCCAGCTGTCCAGTTTATGGTATCAGGATCATCCCAGACGTCTTGTTTTTATTGTACCTAAGAGGTGGCAATGCTACAAAGCAATAGCACCTTCATTCCCCTTCTACCTGCCATGCCTCAGATTGGCTCAATACAACAAGGCAACCTGTGTTGCTCTCACCCCAAGGCCTGACTTTCAGAACGCACAGAATGAAAATTGGTGATTTGCAGTACAAAATACTTGAACATCTCAAATTTCCTACTGTCTTTAGAACAAATTCAGGCCATGGTGTGTGTCGAAAGTGAGCTATGAATGATAGATACGCATATTCCTTTAACCCTAACCCAGTGCCAGCTACATCAGCCAACTAGATAATCTGTTGAAAGGACAATCTGTGCGGTCAGTGTTAGTGCTAACAGCAGCATAGAGACTGAGGGAAGGAGGAAAAGGGGATGCTGTGGCAAGCCATCCTCCATGCTCTGCAGGCAAAGTGCCATGTCCATGGAGAAATAATGCATGGCAACTTCTTCCCACGGCTTTGAAATGCCTCAGAATAGATCTAAAACCATATTTGACAGCTCCTAGAGTGTAAAGACCAGCAGTGGCACCGTGTCAAGCTGCACCCAGCCTGAGCAGCGTGTGCCTATGTTCTGACTGGCCAATCATCTCTGAACATCTCGGATTCAAAGGTGAATGAATTCAAATGACACAGGCACAAAAGGAGGTTGCCAAGCAACCTGGAGCCTGTAACACCCCCACCAGGGTATGAAAGTAGAGAACAGGCGGTTCACAGCCGAGACAATTACACTTGTAATGTTCCCTTATTGCCATTTGGAACAATAATAATACATGTATTATGTACTTTAAAAAACACATGTTCTGAATAATGCAGGGATGGAACAGATGGAATGGGAAGGAGATTACTAGGTCTTGCGGCAACTGAAAGAGACTGACAACTCTGTATCAGCGTCTCATGTCTCCTGTGATATCTGTAATCAGTGGCCTCACGGCCAGCTGCTTTTATATATTCATCCCATACCGTGTTCTTGGAGCCTTGTTGTGTCTGCCTCACACAATATAATGTCTGCTCTCTGGCTTAGTGTAGCTGTCAGGCTTTGGGTTGCTGAATGTGTGTGTATTAAGTGTTGCACAAAATAAAGCCGTATCATGCTTTGGGGCAGGCATGAAAGAAAAACTTGGGTTGTCCAGCCCTGAATTTCCAGAGAGAGAGAGAGTGTGTGTTAGTAGATGGGGAGACTCCAAACCCACATAGTCTGAACTCAGCGGGCTTTGGATATGTAACATCTATAAAAAGAGCAAAGAATCCTGTGGCACCTTATAGACTAACAGACGTTTTGGAGCATGAGCTTTCGTGGGTGAATACCCACTTCTTCAGATGCATGTGGTGGAAATTTCCAGGGGCAGGTATATATATGCTAGCAAGCAAGCTAGAGATAACGAGGTCAGTTCAATCAGGGAGGATGAGGCCCTGTTCTAGCAGTTGAGGTGTGAAAACCAAGAGAGGAGAAACTGGTTCTGTAACTGGCAAGCCATTCACAGTCTTTGTTCAATCCTGAGCTGATGGTGTCAAATTTGCCGATGAACTGAAGCTCAGCAGTTTCTCTTTGAAGTCTGGTCCTGAAGTTTTTTTGCTGCAGGATGGCCACCTTAAGGTCTGCTATAGTGTGGCCAGGGAGGTTGAAGTGCTCTCCTACAGGTTTTTGTATATTGCCATTCCTAATGTCTGATTTGTGTCCATTTATCCTTTTCCGTAGAGACTGTCCAGTTTGGCCGATGTACATAGCAGAGGGGCATTGCTGGCATATGATGGCGTATATTACATTGGTGGATGTGCAGGTGAATGAACCAGTGATGGTGTGGCTGATCTGGTTAGGTCCTGTGATGGTGTCGCTGGTGTAGATATGTGGGCAGAGTTGGCATCGAGGTTTGTTGCATGGATTGGTTCCTGAGCAAGAGTTATTATGGTGGTGTGCAGTTACTGGTGAGAATATGTTTCAGGTTGGCAGGTTGTCTGTGGGCAAGGATTGGCCTGCCACCCAAGGCCTGTGAAAGTGTGGGATCATTGTCCAGGATGGGTTGTAGATCCTTGATGATGTGTTGGAGGGGTTTTAGCTGGGGGCTGTATGTGATGGCCAGTGGAGTCCTGTTGGTTTCTCTCTTGGGTTTGTCTTGCAGTAGGAGGCTTCTGGGTACACGTCTGGCTCTGTTGATCTGTTTCCTTATTTCCTCGTGCGGGTATTGTAGTTTTGAGAATGCTTGGTGGAGATTTTGTAGGTAAACCATCACAGGACCTAACCAGATCAGCCACACCATCACTGGTTCATTCACCTGCACATCCACCAATGTAATATACGCCATCATATGCCAGCAATGCCCCTCTGCTATGTACATCGGCCAAACTGGACAGTCTCTACGGAAAAGGATAAATGGACACAAATCAGACATTAGGAATGGCAATATACAAAAACCTGTAGGAGAGCACTTCAACCTCCCTAGCCACACTATAGCAGACCTTAAGGTGGCCATCCTGCAGCAAAAAAACTTCAGGACCAGACTTCAAAGAGAAACTGCTGAGCTTCAGTTCATCTGCAAATTTGACACCATCAGCTCAGGATTGAACAAAGACTGTGAATGGCTTGCCAATTACAGAACCAATTTCTCCTCTCTTGGTTTTCACACCTCAACTGCTAGAACAGGGCCTCATCCTCCCTGATTGAACTGACCTCGTTATCTCTAGCTTGCTTGCTAGCACACATATATATACCTGCCCCTGGATATTTCCATTACATGCATCTGAGGAAGTGGGTATTCACCCATGAAAGCTCATGCTCCAAAAGGTCTGTTAGTCTATAAGGTGCCACAGGATTCTTTGCTGCTCCTCTGATACGTAACATCTATAGGCTCCCTTGAAAATTCCAGTCCTTTATTGGGTCAATACCGCTTATCTTTACAGTGGAAAGAGTGAGACCAAAGAACCCTGGAATTTGAGGAGCTCAAAATCTCCACCTTCATCAGCCCCATCTGGAACTGTGCTTAACTCCCTCTCACGTGTTCTTTATTCTTAGGGACAATGGGATTTTGTTGATCTCTCACGTTTCTCTCTGCCTCTGTTGCTAGCTCCCCCATTTGCTGTCATAATCTTCAGCAACATCAGAATTGCCTTTGCATCAAGCCTTGATGATATCCTAGCCAGAGGAGCCTGACAACAGGTATAAGATTAAGCAGCAGGTGCAGGCAAGCTGTACTGAAGAGACACAGCCCCTGTTTTCATGCAAATACCCAGAGTTATAATGAATGAAGGGAAGAGAAAGAGAGATGGGGAATGTGTGATATGTTAGCAGAATTCTTACTTCAAAGACCATTTTTCAAAGTTTCCCAGGAGGTGTTGGTGTCTCTTTAATCCTTCACCTCAGGATTCTTGGTGTCTGTTGGCACCGCGTTATATTCTGGGCATGTTGAAATGTAACACAGTGTAACAAGACATGATCAGTTGGAGGAGGTTTTATGTAGCATGAAAAGGTTCCTGTGCTTTCTCTTTTTATTATTTACATTCCCAGAGAAGGTTATATGCCATGTGGGCTTTGCAAAGATAAATGGCTAACCCGAGCCTGCTGGCAGCTTCCCCAGAATTCAGCAAGGATTCTATCTAAGAGCTAGTCTAATACTTTTTATATCTGTTCTCAAATTTTAGCCTTGAAGGACCCATGTGAGAAAGAGATCTCGAGTGACTGTGCATGTCATGAAACCATGTGCAATTGGGCACCACTAACAATTAGGAGACACTCCAGACTGGAACAGCAGAAAGAGAGGCTGAACAGGTGTCAAGTGCACTGGTCTTGCTGTGTGTGTAGCCCAGTCATGGCATAGCAAGGGGTGAATCGAGTCAGGAATGTGGTGCTTCTGCAGAACTCTCTATGGAGCCAGCACTGCAATAGCAGGGGGAGTTGGAGGTCAGGACTGAGCTGCATTTGTTGATTTGTGTCCAAAAAACTCTCACTGGGCCTGTCTGTGCTTAGCATGATTGGCCAGAGTCGCTGTCCAGCACTTTCATGTGCAATAACATTTGTCACCTTTACTGAAGCAACATTAATGCAGATAAGTGACTGAGTGGTTTAAAGTACAAAATCAGCTCACTCCTAGGCTCCTGCTTACCACAGAACTAAATCTGTTTCTGGAATATTTCAGTGGAAGGGAGTTTTATGGCTGTGTCATCAGCTCTTTGTTCTATTTACTGCGTGTCATTAGTCTTCCTGCAGAGTGCGATCCAGGGAAGCACAGCAATCCTGCATGGGATTTATCAGTGACTGCTCGTAGGGAGAAAGCGTGTGCTAACAAGGTCTCCAGTAGCATACAACACACTGGCTGGCATGCACTTGTATTGCAACTCTCCTGTGGATTGAATGTCAGAGCTGCTCATGTGTAAGGAACTCCTTTTGTAGGGTCTGCGTGTTTTGAAAGGAGGCTTCAGTTGATGTACCGGAGGCCTCTCTATTTGGAGCCAGAGGTCATGTGTTCCACCCCAGCCATACCATATATCAACTGTTAGCTGATAAACTTCAATAGCATCCATGTGTGAAGCCAGGAGAAGAACCCCCCATGAATTTACTGGAACCCATTGACCCAATCTTGCAAGGTGCTGAATGCCCTCAACAACCCATTGTCTTCAGTGAGGGATGCGGTCACTCAGCACCTTGCAGGAGTCCTCAGAGAGTCCAGAACCCAGGCAAGTGAAAAAAATCAAATAACCTCCACTGGGTCTCTGGAAATAAGTTCTGGACATGCTCCAGCCTCTTTTGTAGCATATGGTCCCGCTGAGACCAGGGGGTTCTCGGGTCATCCTGTGAGGTGAGCAGGATTCAGGCCTATTACGTCACTGACAAAATTATGGCAAAGCCGTCCTGGGCTTTTGTGGATAGCACGCTGACCCTGCTCTTGGTTTTCCTTTTGGCTGATGGCAGAAATACATATGCTGGAACGAGGCCTCTCAATTAACATGCTGCACTTGCTCCCACGCAGAGAAGAGATAAGAGTTGTTAAAGCTGTAGTCATCAATTGCAAAAGAGAACACATTTTATTTTGCTTTGTGCTATTTACAGCTGTTGTCCATTCAGAGTTCTCAGGAGCCCCATTCCCCAGTACAGCTGCACAGTCCCATAAGTTTAACTGAGCAGTGAGACTGAAAAACAGCACTAAATCATGGTGATGGGGGAGAGAAGAAAATGTCTGGAAATGGGAAAATGCAGTTGATGTCTTTGCAAAGGCTAACGTTTTTGCTTGTTGCTACTTTAAAGTGCTACAGACAGATGGCGTAGAGGCTGGAACGGAATAGAAGCCTCACCCTCTGAGACTTGCAAAATGCTGCTAGTGGCTTTGCAAAGGCCAGGGTGATCCTTTCTAGCAGTTTTTAAATGCTCAAGGCATTTTCTGTATTTTGATCAGTGTAACACACAGCAAGTTATAGTATGCGAACAACGTAGGACTAATATAAGGCTATTGGGAAATTGAGTTCTAGTTCACGTTGCTTTACTGGACTCATGATACGGCAGCTCTGTGTGAGTTCTCAGATCATAGGTATAGCTTAGTCGTAGGCAGGAGGAGAGGGGGCTGGGGAGGAAAAAGGGAGAAAGAAAGAAAGAGAAATTAACTCTAGATCTGAGTCTGTAGCCCAGACACTTACAATGAGGAATAACTAAAGAACTGCATATGCAGTTGTCAAGAAGAAGCATGGTCTATGGGTTGATACAAATGAGTAGGAAATGAGAAATCAGAATTCTGTTCCCATCTCTGCCACACTCTCTTTACTATACCTATTTTTTTTTTAACATGGACATTATGAGGATTAATCCATTAATGTCTGTAAAGTGGTTAGAAATCCATGGGTGATATTGGGATCCTCAGGAGGCGCTATAGGAGAGCAAAGTATTATCATTTAAGTCAGGATTTATTTACAATATTATTGCTTACACAGTAAAGTGCAGCTGATTCCTTTGGCAGGGGCCACAGTTTCTACTTGGTACTGCCTCAAAGGCTTGTCAATCAGGGTCCCCTTGAGCAATATAGGTATTGCAAAATAATGTTACATATGTTAGAAATGATCTGATAGAGCTGGACAAAATCATCTTGGTATTGGTGTGACACTAACAAAGGCTGGTTTGCACAAAACCAAAATACCCAAAGTCATGCTCAACATTGTGAATGCTCAAAACAATATTATTTTTAAGCAAAATAATTCTTCTTCTTTAACATTTGTCCCCAGTTCTTGCCCACATCCCCGGTCCTGTACTCTTCTCCTCCGTCCCAATATCGATCATCCCCATTCCCAGATCCTGTCCCTCCCTCCCTGGAGCATGCTTAGTGAAGATGGAATGTGCAAACTGAGATTTTTCAGAGGCTTATAACTTGGCCAAGTTTAGACATTTTTCACAGGAACGGCAAAAGACACATACCGGATATAATCATGACTCTCTCTAACTGCTGTCGCGTTTCAACTCCCTTCACTAAAGCATGAAGGTGCCAGAGTTTCTCAATGTAATAGTTGTAAGATTCTTTTTTTAACATAGGCAAAACCACATTTTTAGCTGAATTTTCCCAAAATATTTCAGCTTTAGGCACTGGCACTGAAAATTTGAGTATGTAGTGATGGTTGACCTCAGAGACTGTCCTCTTTGCAGCCTGCCTAGATAAAAGCTATATCTCTATTATTCCTTTATTTTGTGCAAAGTCACTTGCACAGTTGTAACACCAATGGGTTTGATTCCCCTAGCAGTGCTAATATTTTGCATCTCAGCCCCAAACACTAAGGGCAGGGAGATGCTTAGGGGCTTGGAATGTTACCAGCTGCTCAAGGAGAAACACAAGGTGAAGTTGGCCCTTAGCAAATGAAATCCCGTTCTGTCACCTTTAAGCATCAGTGCAATTTGTCATTAACTTACAGGGTCAAACTTTCATAAATGGCCTTGAAATCTGAAGCTGTAGTTTCATGCAGAAAACCCTATTGCTGTGCATGCATTTATCTGTGCAGGCAAATTCAGGGATGGTGGGGTTCTATCTGCAAAATCATGTGTGCAAATTTGAAAGCCAGTATGAAAATATGACCTTTAGAGTTAGGAAAATGTCAAACAAGGGAACGCTGCCTCTCTGTTGGCTTATTGTCAAATTATTCTCTCTAGGGATTAAAAAGCAAAATGCCACCCACAAAGATAAAATACAAAACAACGGCCTATCTATGTTTTACTTTCTGTTTTATAGGCAATCGTCCCTATGTGGTGCTCATGGCACGTGTTCACCCTGGGGAGAGCAATGCCAGCTGGGTAATGAAGGGGACCGTGGAGTTCCTCGTGAGTGGTGACCCCATTGCTGACCTCCTGAGGAAATGTTTCATTTTCAAAATCATCCCCATGCTCAATCCAGATGGAGTCATCAATGGCAAGTAAGTTGTGACAACCGTTGTTTACCCTGGGGCTGTCTGAGGCCTGGTCTACACTACACTGTTAAACTGATTTTAACAGCGTTAAATCGATTTAACGCTGCACCCGTCCACACTACACTGCTGTTTATATCGATTTAAAGGGCTCTTTAAATCAATTTCTGTACTCCTACAAAACGAGAGGAGTAACGCTAAAATCGATATTACTATATTGGATTAGGGTTAGTGTGGACGCAAATTGACATTATTGGCCTCATTATTTTACAGTAGCTACCCACAGTGCACCGCTCCAGAAATCGACGCTAGCCTCGGACCATGGATGCACACCACCGAATTAATGTGCCTAATGTGGACGCGCACAATTGACTTTATAATATCTGTTTTATAAAATCGGTTTAAGCTAATTCGAATTTATCCTGTAGTGTAGATGTAGCCTGAGAAGCCTTCCCTGGGCCTATATGGGAAACTTTACCTCAAACTGGGCAGCAAGCCTTATCTTTGGGAGCTGTTGGTCAGGAGAACATCCTTCATATGGATCCTGGCATACCTGTGTTAGTCACATATAGCCACACAATTGTCACTTGTTTGGTGTCTGATTTCACAACTGTGAAGAGCAATAACAGCCCTCAGCTGTCAGGGCAGAGCTCTGCCACAACCACATGGCTTAACTTGTCTCTAGCTGACTAAACAGAAATCCATCTGTCCCTGCTAAATCATTCTGTGCAGACGTCACCTACAAGACAACAGTGCTTGGGAATAACTTGGTTTAATTGATGTTTTGCATAGCCTGAGTCAGGGGAAGAGGATTACAGATCTATTTTACCTTTGTGTTTTCATTTAAATACTTCCACCCAGTGGCGCTCCCTTCCTCTCCCCACTCACATTTTTTGATGAATTTTGAGTCCTTCTGGGCCTAGGGAATGCTGATCTGCTCTGGATTCCCTTGGGGGATGTCTGTGTAGAAAAAGTTGTCCGTGGGCTCGCCTACCTGAGCTAGCCTGGGTAACAATAGAGGTGAAGACAGTGCCGGGAGGACTGCAGATTGGATAGTGAGCTGAGTACGTACCCTGGGTGTCTGCTGGGCTTGTATTACCTGTGCTGCGGTGCCCATGCTGCATTGTCTTCGCTGTTATTACCCTTGCTAGCTGGATTCAAGGGAGCTCAGGTAGGCTAGTTGTACATGGCTTTTACTGGGCAGACATACTCTTGGAGTCTTCTTTGCATGCCCCCTCCTTTTCCACCCCAACATATGCACACATGGTCACTCCCTCGCTCTCTTGACTGAATTGAAGAAAGCACTATCCTGCTTCTGACATAGAAACTTGAAATACAAGGTAGCCAGTGAGTTGGAGAGAGACCTTATTTTAGAACTGGGCTAGATGAGATGGGCTTGTGTGATATTTGGGGAAACCCCAAATGCTTCCAAACATGGAGTTTGCCCACTTGCAATGGGTATTTGGTAGCGGAACTATAATAGATTCACTGTCTTTTTTTTAGGGTGATCATGTCTCCCCCTGGTGACAGGCCTCAGCAATTATAACTACCTGCTGATTACAGCTAGAGGAGTTATTCCTTTTGGTCAGGTGCAAGGGCTTCCATTTTTGGTGCTGAAGGTGTTAAGTTTTTGATCCTCACTGGTGATGATGGTTCATGTGTGTGCATGGCCACAGTTTGTTATAATAGGCTAATCTCAAAAGTCTGGGAAATCGGTTTAGACAAGCACTCAGAAGTCTGGCTGCTCCTTCAGACATCTTGAGTGTAAAACTGTGTTGGGATCTTCTGGGAGCACACTTCCTTGTGGCCTGTGGACTCTTCTGATTTTGGTACAGGCTGGATGAAACCCACGGGTGCAGAGACAGTAGCAGAAAATGAAAAACAATGAGAGAAACTGAACAGAACTTTTTCAAACTTCCCAAATTAATTCATTCTGAGTTGGTGCAAAAGCTTCAGTGGGCAGATATTCCCCAGCCTGTCACAATGCTATGAACCATCATGTCATTCATGATATATTACCTCCAAGGAAGCTGGTGCAACAGCAGCTTGGCAGCTCCATGTGATGTAAAAAGACATAACCCCCTGAGTGTTCTAGGTCTCTGCAGGCATTGAATGCCCTAATCCTTTCAGGCAGCAAAGGCAAATGGAAGGTGAATGGGTTTTTGTTTCTCCTGCCTCCCTTTCACTGTACTTAAAATCTCCAGCAGATGGAGGACTGGAGGGAAAGACTGACCTTTCTTTCTCAAGCATTCAAGAGGTAACTCTTTAAGGGTGGGACCTCAAGTGGGGAGGACAGAATTCTGCATGGCACTTTGATGAAGTGCCACTTCTGTGCTCATGTCACCAAGGAGGAACTCTGCCTCACCAGGCGCACAGGAGCTCAACCCTGACTCGGGTGACAGGAGTACCTCTTGCTTGAGAGATGAACCAGGAGATCTTGGTTTTATTCCTGGCTCTGCCATTGACTGCATGGCCTTGGGCAAGTCAAGGCTTGTCTAGATGACCTGTTAGCGCATGGCAAGTTGAGGTGTAAATCTATGGCATCCTAGCCTGCCATGCACTAGAGGTTCCCTGCTGTGCTTTGATCTCCTCTGCCTTGGAATGGGGGTAGATAAGTGTGCATGCACAGTAGGGAACTTCTAGTGTGCAGTAGAAGGGTCCGCATGTCTGGTTAGTGCATGGCAGGCTAGTGTGCTTTAGATCTACACTCAGCTTGCTGAGCACTAATCGTTCATCTAGTCAAGCCCTCAGTTTGCCTTTTTGTGCCTCTGTTTTCCCAGCTGTAAAATGGGGATTATCATAGATGTTAGAGACGGAAAAGACCTATCTAGTCCATCTCCCTGCAAATGCAGGATTGCTGCCCATGGTATATTTGAGTGTTTTACCTGGTCTAGTTCCAAATGTTACATTGACTATTCCACAACCTAACACATAGTATAGCACACACAGGAAGGGTTTCTGATACTCAGTGTATATTTTTCCCATCTCTTAATTTCATCCCCCAGTTCCTGGTGACACCCTTTATAATTATGTTGTGAGGCTTAATTAAAGTGTGTAACATACTTTGAGATCTTGAGGTGGAAGGCGATAGATAAGTGCCTAACTCTGTCCATCCACCTGCTTTTGTAGCTTCCAATTTATTACACAGTGAGAGAATGGAGATGCCAGTGTTAGGGGGCAGGAAGATATCTCTCTTGTGTCGTAATGTGGCTTCACCCTTCTGAGCCCCCTCTGTTCTGGTGAGATATCCCCGCTCCCCAGGCTCGCTTCTTTCTCATAATTCCATCAGAAATAATAGCTGGAGAGGCAAATGATCTCAAAACCTCCAGTTTTCATACCATTGAGATACTTCTGTGTCGACCTCCACTTGGGAGCCATAAATGAGTCAAGGGAGCCATGTACTGGACTGTTATTAATTTGTATTAAAGTCGTGCACAGAGGCTCTGACTGAATTCAGAGTCCGATGGTGTTAAGCCTTGCACATGTACATACTCAGAAGTGGTATCTGCCCCAAACTGCTCACAGTTTAAATAGACAAGGCAGGCAAAGTGTAAGAGGAGAAACAAAGGTACAGCGATAAAGTGACTTGCCCAGAGTCACACAGGTTAATGGCAGAGGTGGGACTAGATCCCTGACTCCCAGTCCAGTGACCACTCCCTGGAAGCAGCACGGGCCAAGGGATTTGCTGGCTGCCCTTCCTGCAGCCCCTGTTGGCCTGGAGCAGCGAACAGCAGCCAGTGGGAGCTGCAATCAGCCAAACCTGGGGATGTGGCAGGTAAACAAACTGTCCTGGCCTGCCAGGCGCTTTCCTTGATGGGCTGCGTGCCAAAGGCTACTGATCCTTGCCCTACTCCCTGCCTCTTCTGGGCCAGGATCCCCTCCCCCATCTCATTGCCTCCCCTCCCAGCCCCATGCCAAATGGGTCAGGAGGAAATAATGCCCTCGTCTTCTCTTTGGGAGGCTCTTAGAGGAGCCAGCCAGGGCAGTTTGATTGAGATGATTACCTTGAGCATCCCTGCCTGGCTGTGGCTTTTTAATGAGCAGAGTGATTGCAAATCTCTCCCCTTTGGAAGCACAAACTTCTATCAATCTCTCCCTCCCCCCGCCACACTTTGTGCCGTGGATTAATGCTGCTCTAGTCCCCCTATCTCAGCATCTTTCCTTATTTAAGAGAGGATTAATTTTTCTTTGTTGGCAGTGCTTTGAAGCTCCTCCTCCCCCCATCTTCCCTTGGTGCCAGAGCATGCATAATACTTCATCGCCAGTCATGGAGATGGAAGCCAGTGTGTGGCATTTACAAAGGGCTCCTGCTAGCAGCCCTGTCACCCCCGTGGCTCCCCGCCATACCCAACCCAACGGAAGAGCACTCTCATCCCAGCAAGGCACTGCACGATCACACTCCAGAAGCCTCGTGCAGTAACAAGACAAGCAGGGCCTCGCTGTTTGCTTTGGCTAATGTGAGCTGAAAGTTACACGTGGCAAATATTTCTCTAATGCAGACATGAGTGCAGTAATGTGATTACACTCCAGCAGCACACGGCTGAGATGGGAAACATCTCTCCTCCCGCCCCGACCTCCCCAGCTCTTCATTTCTTTCAGTGCTTTTACAATCTATCCCCATCCTTCAGCAACAGAAGGAATCAGAGCTCTGGAACTGACTATAAATGAAGTGTGTGTGGGGGGGTGCTTTTCATGTAAAAACGTAGCTCATCACCAGTCATCACAGCTGAACTTGGCTTTGTTCAAACCCAAAAGAAATTGTGAACATCACAGTGTGATTGTTGTGTTTGACTGAATGCACTGGTCCTATACCCTTTCCCAGAGAACAGCAGCCAGACACGTAGCCAATCAAATGACAGATCTGATTAATTTTGTTATATATGTTAAGTAAAGTATTAGACATTCCTTATCAGTGCCTCTCCCAGCTCTAGTCAAGAGGTGGGGATTGTATATTTCTAAGGGCAGGGAGCAGTCTGAATGGCTTTAAAAATAATTAGCTAAAAATGAAACAAAGAAATAAAGAACTAATATAAAGACTCTTATTTGACAGAGAGCGAGAGCACAGTGTGTGAGACTCATTCTACAATAGCAGCCATCTTGAACTGGTTAGCAGAGTGTGATCTTGCAGGCAGGCAGCATACTCCTTTTATTGTAAAATCTGGGTCTGGAGACCTGGGTTTTATTCATGGCTCTCCCACTGACTTGCTGCGTGACCTCTCTGTGCTTTAGCTTCCTCCCGCCTAAAATAGGGATAATTATGCTCTCTCACCTCTGGAAAGCATTTCAGATCTCTGGGTGAAAAATGTGTAGATGCGCTTAGAGACTTGGTATATTCTCTCTTCAAAACTGCCAGCTTCCATGTTTTAAATAGTTTGCTGTGGTGTGACTTGTTTAAAGGCAACAAGCAACACTCCCACAGAAAACCAGGCAAGAACCATGCTAGATTTAGGGTTATGTAACTTAAAATAGGCTGGCTGGAACTTTTCAAAATTGCTTAAAAAAACACTTCCATCTGTCACTCGAGCTGAAATCTGTGCTGTAGCCTCAAACTAGATTTTTTACAGTCGGAGTTATGCAATACTCCCTGAATCAGAGTCTGCAAGGGAAATTGGAATAGACTTAATTATGACAGCACAAATGGAGCCTTTCTGACCAAGACATGCAGACAGTGGGCTGGTACCTAGAATTCCATTTACCCAGACATTCACACATGCGTTTATGTGCAGTGGCAAAGCCACTCACAAGCTCCCTCCCACGGACACACATCCTGACATACAGTTGCACACTATGTTGACATCTTTGTATGACCGTATGCAATCTTGCATCCATGCTTGTGATACTCCGGTAAATAGCCCCCGCACACAACTCATGTACACTCGCACACACCTGCTTCCCTTACACACACACTCACTTTCTCACTCACTCACAATCTTCACACACTCACTCACACTCACAAAGAAGTAGTCAGCATTTTGTGTTCTTGTTGGTCTTCTCCAGACACTGCAGTTCTGGATAAATATTGCTATTTACTATACCTACATTTAGGGTTATTAATTATATCAGTATAAACCTAATTTATATCACCATAAACAGCTATAATAAATGCTGCCAAATGCTAATACCCAGTGCTTGCGAACTGTGCCTATGCTTGATGGGTTTTTTCCTCCCCACTTCCCAGAAGCATTAAATTAAAAATGATTCAGAGTTGCAGGATCATAGCTCAAGCTATGGGTGGGAGCTCTCAGGGAAATGCACTTGTTTTAAAAAAATACTCCACACCAAACAGCCTGTGGATTCTTTGTGCATGTTTTATCTCCTTGTTTCCCCTTCCATCTCTGCCACTCACAGAGCCCTGCTTGGGTGGTGTGGCTAGTATTACCAATGTGTGGCCAGTCCTCGCCAATCTCCAACGTTGCCACCCTCTTCTTTCTTTTCCTTTCCTCCTTTTGTACTGCCTGTCTCTGTTCTCTTCCACCTGCCCCTCTCTTTCCCAGTGTTCTCCTCTCCAGGGCTTGAATCGAAGAAGTACGCGAGCACTTGGTTTTTCTGTGACATTGTCCGTTTTAGGAACACAAAGCATTATACAGATGAGTTAGCCTTCCCAGCTGTATGAGCCAGGAAGTATCATCTCCCATTTCAATGGTAGCAAAACTGAGACATGGAGAAGTTAAGTGATTTCTTCCCAGGTCACAGAGTAAGTCAGTGGCAGAGGTAGGAATAGGGCCCAGGAGTCCTGATTTGCTCTTTTAGGTTTTAGCCACAGATCGTCCTTTCTCTGTTTTAAAAAACCCAGACAAACCGAACCATAAATGCTGATCTAGCATTTCACAGCCTATAGTTATAGGTTCAGTTGAGGTCTGCTTTAACTGAGAGTGTCATTATTGGTTGGGTCCTATTTTATTCAGGCAGCTTTCTCCATCCCAGCTGAGTTATGACTCCTCTTCTCTGAATGTTTCACTGAAGCTAAACTGGCAGGGTTTAAAATCCTTGATAATCATAGGGCTTTTCCCTCTCTACCTTTCTGTTGGGTCACATCCCAGGGGCAGTGCAGGACTGTTCCCAACTGCACATTTTCTGGGTCTCTAAATATCCCAAATGATGGAGTTTCTACCCTTCCTTTCAGAGCCTGCCCCTTGATTTAATAGCAGGGTGCTCAGAAAAGGATAACAGAAGCACATCTCCCCTCTTCCCCCAACACTGCCTCCTCTTCTGGCAGGGGAATTGAAGAGGAATTTATTTCCCTTAATAAAATATTGTGTGAGCAAATGGGTGACATGTGCTTTGCAAATATACTCTGAAGGCTCCCAGCAGTTGGTCCATCTATGTTACATGTGCATGAGTGTCAGTGGGTGTGTGATGGCATATGGGTTGGGGGAGCAGCTAGGTTTCTGTAATGCTGGATCGCAAGGGGCTGTTTAGAGCCAAGTCATTAATTAGTACAGTGAGAGGGTTTCTCTTGTATCATGAAGAAGATCCCCAGGTAGGGGAAGAAGGAAGGAGCATACAACAGGATTATTTTCCCCCTGCACTTTGCCATTTACCATATGACACCATCCCCCAAACCATCCCAGGGAGCCAAGTTTTGAAATTGGCACAGCCAAGGTTTTTATGCCGTCCAAGCCAGCAAAAGTTGTGCTAAACGCCTTTGCAAGCCAAGGTGTATCAGATCCAAGAGAGAATTTTGCCACAGAGGAACTTGTATAGATGATACAGATATGCTGGTATAGCAGGAGGCTATCTTAAATATTTGAGAGTATGGATTAATGTGCTCACTTGCTGGAGAACTAAGTCATGTGTTAGGTTGTGTGCATATTCACCATTGTCCTCTGCTAGAAGGAAAGTGTCCAACATGGAAAATATCTATGATACAGTGACTTGGTTGGAGGCATAAAAAGCAGATATAAACTCTATAGGCTAGAGTCACCCTGCAGAGGGAAGATTTGTCATGGGTAATGATATCCCTGCTGCCGTTCCCCAGGGGTTCTACCAAGAGAGGACAGCTTTAAAGACCATCTAGAGCTTCATGGGCTCTCCTCCAGTGGAGGCTGCCCAGGAGAGGCACTGAATCAATGTATTTCCTAGGCAGACTGGTCCTGCCCCCTTTCATCCTGTTCCCCCCCATTCTGGGTGACTGTATCAGCCAGCACCAGCTCCCCTGGTGGAGTAGGGATTTGAGGGCAGTTTGCTGATCTCCTGTGGAGTGAAATGGACCCTGTTACTGCTATTGACAGCTAAGAGGGATTCCCCGTTAGATCACCGGTAGAGGCCTGTTTGTTTGGAGCGATAGCCAGCAAGCCATGGGAAGCAGCTCTGCTTAAACCTTTCCCTTTGCACTGTGCTGAGGTCACAGTCCACCCACAGGACCTCACAAGTAATTCTCCCTTTGCAGCCAATGGCTTTGGGCCGAAGATACTACAGCCACGATACTGCCTTCTACCTGTACTTCCAGCAACATGTTATTTATTCTGTTGTTTATCTGCTGGCACTGTCTTGCCTCTTGAGTTATTAGCTTTATTTGCTTATTACCAGTGTTTCCTCCTCCGTCAGTGTGTTCCCATACATCTTTGCTTCTCAAAAATATGCTTTCCTCTCTATTTACTGCTTTTCCTGATGCCTCCCTCCCCCAAGCACCCTTCTCCCCTTTCCTGGCAACCCAGTAACGGCCAAGGAGATAAATAAGGAACATAACTCTTCCTGGCTATTATTTTTGTTGTGGTTGCTGGGAACAGTAATATATATAATAACAAGGAAACAAATCTTATTACTAAAGTAATTACAATAAATAAAAAGCCAAGAAGGGAGATGAAGGAAGGGGCTGTCAGGGGAGTGATTGCAGCATGGTTTTTAAAAAATTTAATTTCCGTGAGATGTTCTCTGCCACTCTGGTGATACTCTATCGAGGGGGGTTGTGACTAATTAGCAGCCAGTTGTTGTTGCTGTTGTAATATACCCTTACCTAATGTATATGTGTGCCTGTGTCTGTAAACAGTAGCTTATCTATGTATCTGCACTTGTCACACATCAGCAGTTGGTTTTATTGCCTGGTGCTTTTGTTTCCTTTAAGGTATGTCTACACTACCCGCCAGATCGGTAGGTAGTGATCAGTCTATTGGGGATTGATTTATCGTGTCTAGTGTAGACGCTATAAAATTGATCCCCGATCACTCTGCCATCGACTCCGGAACTCCACCGTGGTGAGAGGCAGAAGCGGAGTCGACGGGGGAGTGGTACCAGTCAACTCGCCGCCGTCCTCACGGCCAGGTAAATCAACCTAAGATACGCCGACTTTAGCTATGCTATTTGCGTAGCTGAAGTTGCGTATCTTAGGTCGACCCCCCGCCCCCAAATGTAGACACAGCCTAAGTCACTGAGGTTTTGGGGACTTGGCCATTCTTCCTTTTCTTTTCTAATGTTGTGAACTTCCAGGATTTGAGGAATTTTTTTCCAGGAGCTCATGGAACTGAGAGCCAGGAACAATTGTGTTCTAATGCCTCTTCTGAAACTGAACTTCTTTCTCTGCTCTTGGACAGATCACTAAACCTCTCTGCCTCAGTTTCCCCTTCTGTACAGTGGTGCTAACGAAACTTACTGTAACATAATGAGGACTAATGAGTTAATGGGCCAAATTAAGACCACATATGAGCAAGTGCCTCTCCCCTTGTTTCAATAGACTTGTACTGGCTTACAGCCAAGGCTGTCACAATGTTTGTAAAACTCTCTGAAACTGTGAAGTACTTGGTAAACAGTGTGGCCATTGACTCCTGTGAGCTCAGTAATAACAGTATTTGGGACCACTAAATGCTTGGAGTTTGTTCAGCCTAAGGTATAGTTTTAACTTGTAAAATGGGAAGTACCTTCAGGTTACCATCAGTATGATGAGTTGAAGAACGAAGATTGGGCTGTATTCCATGATCTCAGAAGGAGAATATTTTGCTGTATTTAAGTGCCCATACTTCTGACTGAGAGTAATTTACAATCTGGTTTCCATGCTTCTTGGAAGACAGTTCTGGGAGCTACGAGACTGGTGCATACAGTTGTAACTTCTTAGCTCTAAAGAGTAAATTGAAAAATATCATTACTGTCATTATTTATCTATTATTACAGTGTAAAGAGGTTATTTTGCTTCTATATTTGGCACTGCTGTGACCGCTGCTGGAATCTTGTCTGGTTCTCAGGCTCACAATTGAAGAAGGATATTGACAAATTGGTGAAGGTTCAGAGAAGAGCCATGAGAATGATTAAAGGATTAGAAAACATGCCTTAAAACAGTGTTTCCCAAACTTGGGACGCCGCTTGTCTAGGGAAAGCCCCTGGTGGGCTGGGCCAGTTTGTTTACCTGCTGCGTCCACAAGTCCAGCCGATCGCGGCCAGTACGTCCTCGGCCTGCACCACTTCCAGCAGCTCCCATTGGCCTGGAGCAGCGAACCGCAGCCAGTGAGAACTGTGATTGGCTGAACCTGCAGACGCAGCAGGTAAACACACCGGCCCAGCCTGCCAGGGGCTTTCCCTACACAAGTGGCATCTGAAGTTTGGGAAACACTGCCTTAGAGTGATACACTCAAAGAGTTCAGTCTATTTAGCTTAACAAAGAAGGCGATTAAGGGGTGACAGTCTGTAAGTATCTACATGGGGAACAAATATTTGATAATGGGCTCTTCAATGTAGCAAAGAAAGGTATAACACAATCCAATGGCTGGAAGTTGAAGCTAGACAAATTCAGACAGGAAATAGGGTGTACATTTTTGACAGTGAAGGTAATTAACCATTGGATCAATTTACCAAGGATTGTGGTGGCTTCTCCATTGCTGATCATTTAAAATCAGGATTGGATGTTTTTCTAAAAGATCTGCTCTAGGAATTATTTGGGGGAAGTTCTATGGCCGGTGCTATACTGAAGGTCAGCCTAGATCAGGGGTCTGCAACTTTTCAGAAGTGGTATGCTAAGTCTTCATTTATTCACTCCAATTTAAGGTTTCAAGTGCTGGTAATACATTTTAACATTTTTAGCAGGTCTCTTTCAATAAGTGTATAATATATAAGTAAACTATTGTTGTATGTAAAGTAAGGTTTTAAAAATGTTTAAGAAACTTCATTTAAAATTAAATTAAAATGCAAAGTCTCCTGGACCGGTGGCCAGGACCTGGGCATTGTGAGTGCCACTGAAAATCAGCTCGCTTGCCGCCTTCAGCATGCATGCCATAGGCTGCCTACCCCTGGCCTAGATCATGGTCCCTTCTGGCCTCGGACTCTGGAATTATGTTATTTTCAGTTTGATTGGGTTTGATTATATCTCATGTTTGTTACAGTTATTGAAATCTCATGGTGTGTATTATTTATTATTCAGGTAGCACTCAGTATGCTTGGCAAAGAGGCAAGAAACAGAAGTCTCTCATTGCGAATCTACACATTAGTCTATGACACTATAGTTGATCACACTAAGGTTTTCTGAGGGTTGGCTGGTATATCTTATTATTGAGCTAGAGCCATCATGTTGAAACTCTCCACCCTCATCCTTTAAATCTTCACCTCCAGTCCTACCTCTCAGCTCTGGCTGCGTCATGGATCCTTACTCAGACCCTGCCCATTCATCCCTCCTCACAGCTCCTTGCGTTCACTTCTCCCCTTCCAACTTTGAACCTTTTGTCATGCTGTCCTCTCTCAAAGCACCTCATTACTATCCTGCTTCTTTCTTCGGGCCTCCTATCAACGATCAGCTATGACCGTCTGCTGCCCTTTTCCTGATTGTGTCTTGAACTGTTTGCTTTGTATCCCCCTAGGTTAGACTGTTCACTACTTGGGGCAGGAAGTAAGACCATAGTTAGCTGTGTGTATCTGTAAAGCACTATGCACATCGATGCTGCTGTATCAGTAACAAACAGCAACAATAACTGGCACAAGTGAATTGGAGCTCAGCGAATCTAGGGCATTATAGGCCAGTAGAAACCACCACAGCTGGTCGCTCAGGCCAGATAACCCCTTTTAGATTTTCATGTAGGCCTCTGTAGGTCACAGTTTGTATATCCAGTTCATTGTATCTCAGCCATGTTTTGTATGTTGCTGTTGTGGTCCAAATCATTACACAGTAGAGTAGCTTAATCAGTTATTTGTCTGCTAGGCTTCCATGCAGCAGCACAAGTCACTGGACATACCAGTTGATCTTGGAAGCCAGAATTTCTTCACTAGTAGTTCTAATTTTACTCCATCCAGTTCTAGTCGACAATGCTAACGCAGCCATATTTGCATATCGCTGTGTCCCATCAGTCATGATGGATCAGTGTATTTGTTCCCCTGATCTGACATTTAAATATTGCCCACTCCATCTAAGGATGAGAAAAAACTTCCCTGACTCCTATATCTTCATTCAACTGATCAAACAACCACTCAGATGGCCACAATGAATGATCCATCGGAGGCAAATGACACTGAAAATCGAAGCATTGTATAAAAAAATCATGTTTCCTTTCTCACTCTCTTGCGACTGCTGGGTCTGTCCATGGGCCTCAACCCATCTGCCCCGAGATGAATCACTCATCGTAGTCTTTGACTGCTCATCATAGTCATTGACACTGGCCTGTGCATTGTAGTTCATTTAACGGAGCATGACACATCTTCTCAGACACTGGGGCAAATAGCTGGCATCCTTCAGAGCCTAGCCTGTTAGGGTCTCTTGAAGAATAGTCAATGACATAGTAGCTCATGAGATGACTGGCAGTTATTGGTCATCCCTCGCCATTCCAAGTCACATGTCAAAGTCCATGCCAGTGCCTGTCCACAGTTCTGGAGCTGGAATCATTTATTCATTGGACAGGAGAAAGAAAATCCACAACTTAACTTTAATAGATGTGATGAGGAACTGCCATGACTTGACTACAATGTCCACGCTACCCAGAAAGCTGAAATTGCAAGGGACTGAAAGGTTTTTGTCTTTCATAATACATCTTACTATATTACATTGTGTCATAAATTAAGCAATATTTCTATCACTTCAAAACTTGGGCATCCCTAGAGTTCACTGTGACATTTCCAGTTTTATAGGACTATTCAGTTCCTTTTAAGTATTAAAACATATCATTTCTTGTAATATATGCACTGGGATTTACATGTACACTGTGGGGGGGGAAAAAAAAAAAAAAAGAGAGAGAAGAGTTACTGGCCTATAGTTATCCCAGTCCAGAGCTGGACGAACTCTTTGTTTGATTTCAGCAGTAGTGAATTCTGCAAAGGGCTGGCTTTGTTGTGGGTTTGTTTTTTTTACTTATGTGTTCTTTAGATATTATGTCTGTCTCTTCCCTCCTCCTTTCTCTTTGGGGATCTATCAGATTGGAGGCTGGCAAAATGCTGTGATGGAGAAGAGTAAAGAGCCCTATGTAAGGTAGAACAAAAAAGGGGAGAAAATAGAGATTTACAAACTAAAACACTGTCTGTGGTGAGGAAGACTTTTCTGCAAAGTATGTTACAGTCATAGGCTGAAAATTGCTCTGCAAAAATGCGCATGCAAGTGATCACCTAGAGATCAAAGTACATACCATGAGCATGATTGCATATGCAATTGTTATAAATATACAGGCAAATTTTGCTACCACTATTTTAGCAAATAGTCTAATTTAAAGAAATAGATAAGTGTTCCAAACAAACAGCAAGAATTCAAACATGAAATAAAGCGAATCAGTGTGGGAATAACTGAGGTGAGGTGAAATCAGCAAACAGCAGCGTTTTTTAACTGGCAGTGCTCCAAGAAGGAAGATACATGGAGGTGCAGTTGTAATGCTGCAGAGCAAGTCTGAGCCTTGGTGGGGGGAAGTGGAGGAATTCCTGTAAAGATAGGGCGCAAGGCTGAGCTGGGAAGCAGAACGGAGTTGGAAAAGGAAAGACGGGGAGCTGCTGTAATGGTGCAGCATAGATAGGCCCTTATAGCAAAGTTCTATGGAATAGGGACCATGTCCCTCTCTGTTTGTGCAGCATCTAGCATGGTGAGATCCCAACCCTGACTGGGACCTTTGACAGTTACGGTAACATAAATAATAAAATAGGAATAATAGGGAGGAAACCAAGAGCATTCTGTAGAAATTACTCTAAAACCCTGTAGAATTAAATATAAACAACTTTTCTATAGGCTTTTGGAACCAGTCCGAGGAACTGCCTAGGGAATACAATGAAATTTTATAAAATGGGTAAGCATTCTACTACAATGTATAGGATTTTCCCACCTGCATTACCTAGGGAAACAGAGTACAATGGAAGAAGTGTAAATAGTACAGTCTGGATTGTACACATCTCAGATCACAAGGCAGGGATTTGGACTGATGGCTTTTAGCTGTCTGAAGGCCACTGTACACACCTGAAGCATCTAAGAATAATAAATGATTATCAAATAACATCTTACTGTGCTAAATAATATATTTAAATATATCAACAAATATAATAAATACAATAGATTGCCATAATCCAGTCACACCTTTCACATAATAGTTTTCTTCTTCCTTTTAACATTTTGTTTCCTTTAACTTTTTATTTATCTATTTCTTTTCCAATCTTTTCATCTTTTTCTTCCTTATATGCCATTAATAAGCCACCATGGGGCTCCATATGGGTGCAAAGATACACCTGTGTAGATCCAGGTGCAGGATTTGCAATAGATATTTTGTTTAGCTTTACTTCCCATGATTGGAAGTTCAGTAGCTCAACTCCTGCTGGAGAAGAAAGTGCCAGAGCTTCCAGGGAACCCTTGTTCCCTTTGGACAGTACTTATAAGCAAGGTGAGAAGTAGCAACTGACTCTTAAGGCAATATTGCCTTCTGCGGCTAGTGAAAATGTCCTTGTTAAAAAATAACAGTTCCATATTCATTTTTTTGTCTTCTAATAATTAATAGACATTGTTAAAATCAGAAGACCAAGGTAAAGAAAGCAGTGTGGATTTTTCTGTGTCCCCGTAGTGGTTCTGGTACATAAGAGAATGCAAGACACTCCGTAGCTGAATAATCATAAACTATTTAAATACAGATAAGATATATGAAGGAGAAAAAGAAGCTGAGGTGGTGAGGTGTTTTGCTGCACTAATCAGTCACCTCCGCGGAGAACTATCAGAGGACATTTAAATCCTGTCTGCAGTGACACGTGAAAAGGAAAATGGTGGTCTCACTCATCAAAGTCTCTAATAGACATTGCTCTACATCACAGGACCGCTAAGCAACATGTCCTAGTTAGCAATGAATCCTCCGCTTAGGTGGATATAACATTGGATAATGCAGATCGGGACTGAGTTATGATGGCTGAGCTGTGTAGAGGCCTTCAGTTCCGGAATAGTAGGAGAATTGCAGGTGAGGACTGAGATGCGTTTTGCTTTGTGTACGCTGCCCCACACCCCAAGATTGGATTAGCAATTGTAGCCAGTGGTGCTGCAGGTCAGGGGAGGGGCAGTGGCTGAGGTGTCTGGGGAGCACAGGACTGGAATAGCAGAAGGTGCTGCATTGGGAGAATTGTACATAGACATCAGGGCTGGAATAGATGGGACTTGCTGTTGGTCAAGATTGAGGTATACTGACAGAGTTGTGCATGGGGACCAGAACTGGTGCTACATTCCATCAGGATCCTGCACTATTCCTTTTTCCATCTATTGCCATCTCTCCTACGGTTTCATGCACATAAAATTCACACACCCAATTTTTAAAGAACATTTTAAAGAGCAGCATCACTATTATTACTCTAGTGGTTATTTTAGTGCCAACAGTATGCTCTGTGCTTCACATGAACAATGCATGAAAATAGAGACTGCCTCCTGCCCCCAAGAGTCTATGCTCTAAAGATGTACATAGCAGATAGGTCGAACTGGGAAATCTAGGAGTTCGGATAACTTTGAGATTGATTTTGTTTTCTCCCCATAAAACTCACTTATTATTAAAAGAGGTTTTGCTCTGAAATGCCATCATGTTTGGGGAAGATCATGCCAAACACTTTTTTACATACATTAATTCTAGATCATCATGAGATGAGTGTTGAAGAGCAGATTCTTTTAAGTCCCATTAATACTTGCCTCTTTCCCTAAATGGCACGTGAGGGCACTCTTGAACAGCGTGATTTCTCCATCTCCTGTCCTACAGATTTGAGCAGCATGTAATCTCATCGAGCATATGTTCTTTACAAAACCAAATAGAGTCTTTATCAAGGTCTGTGAGCTTTCATGCTCACAATGCTGTATGTACATAAAAAGGAGAATATTAAGAAAAAGCACATGTTGCTGTAAGTAGCAGAAATTATCTGAACTAAGTACATCCCTCCATCACACAATCTCTTAGTAAGACAGAAGTCCGGCTGATGGCTAGTATTTGCAAAGAAGTAGCTTTGTCTGTGTGCATACATTCCCCTCTACTGGAAGGAACGTGTCAGACCTGATCTTATATACTCATTAATAATAGCTCTTTTTATATATGGCACCTGTCAATTCAAAGGATCACAGAGTGCTGTGCAAGCATTATTTATTCTATATATACAGGTTTCAATTAGCAAAGTGCTGAAATGCATCCACCTCTGAGGTGCAATATGGCAACTTTTTTGCAGCTCACATGAATACTTACCAGTTGCCTCTCTAGGCTGAGCTAGTGCAACTGCTGGTTTTAAGCTGAAACAAGATAGGTAGAAAGCAGATTTTGTGAGGTGGATAGTGAAACGTGCACCAGAAAGTCTGGAAAATCATCTGAATCCAATCAAAGGCCCTATGTCTCCATATCCTTCTCTAATCATTTTGACCATCTCTGAAAAATCCATGCAATGGGTTTGAAAATGTACTCAGATTTCATATTACAAAGTAATGTTGTGGAGAATATATTTTCAGTGGTAACTTCTGATTCTGTCCCACAAAAACTGTGCATATGTTAGCACGCACCAGATTGTATGCACATCTGGTATGCACCTGATTTGCATGAGCTAACTGAGGTATATGTGCAATTCTTTAATCGCTAACCCTTCCTGAGCTTTATTGTGATCAAAAATACCAGGAGTTTGTTTTGGGGCTAGCCATAAATATGGTCCAATTGAGACAATGCTCTGTGTGCATATACACCTAAAATATAATTGCTATAGTATCATACATTTTGGTCCATATTTTCATATCTGAAGGGATGTGCTTGAAAAAAGTGTGTACATTTGCAAGCACAATTACCCTAGTTGCATGTTAAACATCCAGGTGGCCATTTTTGCGTTCATTTCCTGTGGTTGTGCTCACAAAGGAGGGAATTGCTTGTGCAGATTCTGCACACAAATGTGATTGCGTTTGTTGTGGACTCTTCTGACAACGTGTTGCCTTCATGTATTTATGAAATTGGATTGATTTGTTCTGAATTTTCTATTTGACAGGCACACCCAAGGTATCTGGTTTAGCAATCCAAGAAATATGAGCTGTTCTATCTCACTGCATGTATTTTCTTTTTTTCCCTCATGCTTGTTTCTTTAATGTAAGCTAATGTCTCTGGCAAATAATTATTTAGGTCACTGGCCTTGCCAGTCACATGTCAACCCAGTGGCCTAGGAGTCTGAGTGAAGACCGTGATATGTCTCTAGCTGAGTTGTCATTCTAAACTGCCCTCTTTGCCTGCATGCATAGGGACAAGCTTCATTTCAATGCCAAGCTTGGAACAACTACAAAGGAAAGCGGAAATGATATTGCTGTCTCAGAGCTCCAGTTTGACAGCCTCAGAGAAAGAGTTATAAATGGGGGCTACTCAAGCCAATGAAGGGCTTGTTAGTGACTTGGCCTGCAGGCTTTCTGGAGACTAGCCAGCTAATGTCACTTGTATCTTTCTTCAGTGTCTCTGCGTAAAGCACCCTTTGCAAATCCTCAGCAGAAGCTACAAAGAGAACCGATCTGATCTATAGTTGACAGACCATTCTTACTGATGCTAAACTGCTGCACTGTGGCACAGAGTATGCTCAAGCTTGCAGTAGAAATGAACATTTTAGGCCCAACCCTGGAGATACACCATCCTGTTTGAATCCCCATGGACAGGAAGGTCCAACTATGAAGATGACTAGTATGAGCCAACACCACAAAGCTGTGGAGTTTTGTTAGTAAATCTTTGTCTAGGAAGAAATTAATTTTAAGGTCTTCCACATTAATTAACCTGTGGAACTCATTGCCATGGTATGCTGTGATGGCCAAAAGTATAATTGGGTTAAAAAAATAACTAGGTAAGTTCATGGAGGATAGGTCCATCAATGGTTATTAGCCAAGATGGTCAGGGATGTAACCCCATGCTTGTGTGACCTTAAACCTCTGATTGCTGGGAGGGGCAGATGGAGGTGGATCCCTGTTCTATACACTTCCCTTGATGCTCTGATCCTGGCAACTATCGGAGAGAGGATACTGGGCTAGATGAGCCATTGGTCTGACCCAGTGTGGCAGTTCTTATGTTCTTCATAATAGTGTAAAGGAGTAGTATAATAAAGGTTTATTGACTAATTTTCCAGCTGTAATTTTCCTGTGATTCCTTAGCAGCTATTTTATATTTTTATGAAATGGAAATGCTGTGTACGTACTTTCATGATAATGACATAATAAAGTAGCAAATCATACTTTAAATATCACTTGTGATCCAAAAGGCATTTCAGTTCTTGGAAATTAACACAGTTCTACCTTGAGTGATTTAAAGTAATATGGAAATCTGTCCAACTTTGGAAATGCTAACAAGTAAGAAATGAGTCCATGAAATGGCTCATATAAGTTTGGGTCTGTAGTACTGCTGGGAATCCATGTAAAATGCTGTGAAAACGTCAACAGAGGCTATAAACTTGGCTCTTCTAGGGATAACTCATGGGCACAGAGCAATGGGCAATGTGGCAGCTTCACCTGGTTGACGGTAGATGCTGCACTTTATTTGTTCTGTGATTGTTCAAGGCCACAGAGGTCTAAAGTGTGGGCTGTCAGAAGTAGGAGGAATGCTCTGCAGAGGGGTGCAGGCGCTGGGGGCTCCATGCATACTGGGCAGACCTTGGGGCTCTGAACGAGTCATACAAAGGGGGGATTCCGAATGCAGTGTCAGGGGAAAGGTCCAAGAGCAAGCGCTGTGGGAGTTAGGGCACATCCTTTTCCTCACTTGGAAGAGGAAGAGGCTGTGTGGTGTATGTGATGCTGCTCGGGGCACTCAGGGGTGAGAGTCATCTTGTTAACATTGCTTCCAGCACAAGGGAGTCTTACCTGTACTAGCTGGGTGTTAGCTCCTTAACACAGCCAGCCTGTCAGCCACTCAAGCATTCTTCTTTGAGCTACACCAACCCTGCCTTTGCCTTGCAGGTCAACAATAGATGCACCCCAGCTCTGAGTCACTTCAAAGTATCCCATTGTGGTATCCAGCCCCTGGTTGCTGGATACCCACAGAAATTCCAGATCCTCTGTTCCCAGAGGAAGTATACTCCAGTTTTACCTTAGACCACGCTTTCTCTATTATGCACAGCACTTGAGTTCAGTTGTAAAACAAAAAGAAATGTATTTAAGAAGGGATAGAGATACAAATGAAAACCAGTGTGAGAGATGGAAACATATGATTACATACAAAACAAAATCATCACACCCGTTCTAGAGCTTCAACTTAACTAACAGGTTATCCTCCTGTCTAAAGAAGTTTCTCATCCAAAGTTCTTCCCAGTATTTTCAACCAAGCCTGGCTATGAGATCCCTCGTTCATGAAGCAAACCTGCTGTCAGTTTACTTTCTAGATGAAGGATGCCTGGATGTCTCTTTGCACCCACAACTATACCAGAACAGACCTTTGATAGAAGTTTGTCTCAAGATGCTACTTTTGAATGCCCTGCTTTTAACTACTGACCTAGAGAACATAATTTTGAGTGTGTGCATGTATATAAATATAAAAAGCTCTCCACGTATTTTCTGTGCATACATCTCACAAAGATTAAGATGACCAATGTGACATTGGCTTTCATTAGAGACCTTATGTGACATTCTTTTGGTGAATCCAAGGGATCACTGTACACTTAAATGCCCCAGTACTCTCTGTCAGTTTGCATCCAGTTGGGTCACAGTGTAGCAAGGAGCAAATCAGTGCATGTGCAATGAGCAAATTCTTGACATTCTTGTGACTCTGGGTAGGTCTACATGCAAAAAAATGGTGTATTCTTAACTCAGGGTAGCTCACTTGTATTGAAAACAACAGTGAAGACATAGTAACTTGGCTTTCAACTTGGGTTGCCTCTTGCATTAAAGCCTATAGGGGAGTCTGGGGGTGAAGCTGAGGTTCTAACCTGAGTTAAAAGCTGAGCTGCCATGTCTTTGCTGCCATTTTAACTAAAGTTAGTTAACCTGACTTAAGAACACACCTTTTGTTGCACCAGGGTGAACTGATTTAAATCAAAGTGATTTAAATCACTCATTTTAATCATGATGTAAATCAGCAAGCAAGAACCCTTGTTTTAAATCATCAATTTGAATCATGTTTTGCATTTGCACCTTTTAGTTGATTTCCTAAGAAAAGATTGATTCTTATTAGTTGGTAACCATTAAAACACATTGATTTGCAACTAAATGTAGCCTCTACACTAAATTTGGTGTATCATTTTGCTACACTATATCTATATACATTTATTTAAGCAATTATGTAGCTTAACTTCCATTTATTCAGATTCTTAATTTTTACATTTTGTATTATGTTAGAAGATAGTGAATGATGCATTTATTTACTAAATGATTAATATTTTACTCATGAGTCGCTTCAAGTCTCTTTGAATAGAAATTAAAATTCAAATAAAATGCATAGAAACAGCATTTTAATTTTTTTGTATTAAATACAAAAATACCACAAAAATCTTGAATACATAAAAAAGTTTCTCAAAACATTTTACATTTAAAACCAAGTGATTTGTTTCACAAAAGAAAAGTCATCTGTAGCTAATGCCTTAAACTGATGGTTTCTAGTCACCATGTATTTCATGATTTTAAACCGAGTAGATCTCACGCCTAGTATCCCTGATAACCAGAAATTTCTATGCTTAAACTCTGTACCATTCACTTTTTTTTAAACATCATCTTAATAAAATTTTTAAATTCATTCCAAGGTTGGAAGAGGAAAACAAGCTGTATGGCTTTTTCAATGCCCAATTGATTTTTTAACTGTGAATAAACTAGTCATTGAACTGAACTAGCTGAATAAACTGAAATGAAGAAAATATTCTCTTGGCACTTCCTGAGGAGGCTACTGCTGTCAGAAGCTGGTTTAACACTTTAGCATACTCCAGTTCCAGGGGCTTATCTGGTGACTTCCACCAGTTCAGTGGTTTGACTTCCTTTAAGACTTGGCCGCAAACATGTGCTGCTTAGTATGTTTTCTATTTAATTTAAATGATTTTCATAGCTTATAATAAGTTTAGGCCTTAATGTAAGTTGTCAATTTTAACCTTAATTTTTAATAGGTTTATTTTTAAATAAACCTGTATTTAATTCAAATAAAAAAACAAAGTAAAACAACCTAATTTTTGATTAAAAATAATCAGTTGTTATCCATCCTGTTTGGCAGGATAGACACACCCTCAGACAGTCCAAGTGTAGTAAGTGCAGTACTGCAGACAGAGACTCCTAACCAACACCAGCTTGTTGAAGTCAGGCTCTACACCGGCTCACTGATTAGGGCTGTCGTGTGTAGATCCCAAACAGGCCACTTTGATTCTCATCTGTGCTAACCTGAAGGACACACAACATAGTGACTTTGGTGAAGTACCATTGGTGTAACTGAAAGCAGAACTAGGCTCGAGCAGTCCTCTCTTGGTTGCATTTTTAAGTTACAGCTGGGAGCAGAATTGCCAAAATACTGCAATTAAGCCAGCTTCCTGGTAATTCTTGTCCAACCAGAAGCTGGAAAGAGAATCTTGTCTCTCATATGATTCTCAGCCTGGTTTTGCAGATTTCAGAGGTTTGGATAGTTGAAATAAACTTTCAGTACTTCAGGAAGCTTATCTGCACAGTCTCCAAGCTGTTCCACCATCAGCCCATAATAGAACCCTCTCTATGTCAGGCTGGCACAGAGGTGTGATGTGGTGAATCTGCCTGTAATTAGTCCATGGCTAGTGATGTTTGTGGGCTGCGTTCTCTGGCTTCCTTCTGAGATGCCCCATTTGATTCTCAGAGGAATTAGTTCAGTAATTTTTATCTCTCTCTTCTCCAGCCCTTGTGACTTTTCACTGATTTCTTTCTGTCCTGACCTCGTTGACAAGTTCATTCAATGTGAGTATAAGACAAGGTGAAAATTAAATAAGTGCGTAGATGGAAGAGAACTTGATAGCTGCAAACCTATGACGAGCTGTGACTTAGGAATTACAGCACTTCATATTCAAGCATTTCTTTTTGATGCATTGGGGCAGTGCAGGAGCCGACAGTGACATATGGAGAAGGCCCTGTTAGTGAGATTGAGGCTGTTGTGTGATAAATGACACAATATGTCAAAGGACTTCTGTTATCCATCATGTTGGCTTCCTTCGAACTCAGAGAAGGCAGGGGCGAGAGAATAACTAAGAAGGGGAGCAGCCACACAAACAGCCGCCACAGGATATAAATAAGATCAGCCCTATCCACAGTAGAGTAAGAGAACTGAAAAGTTCATATGCATGTGGGATTTGATGTCCCTTGAGTTTTGTACCTAAAAGCGCTGAGTGAAACCTGGTTGAATCCTCTGTGTTATGCCTGGATTACATCAACTCTATAAACTAGTCCCAGGTTCTCTTGAAGTTGGCTCTGGGGTCATTTGAAAGTTTGTTGAACTCCTCAATATTGAGTTTCTTACTCAAAATTTTGAGTAAGAAATGAGTAAGAATTTTGCCTGGCTTGAAGTTCTGGAATGAAAGGCACGGTTCTACCCACTTACTGTCCCCATCCTCTTCTTCCTTCATCCTCCCCAGACTTTCATTGAACTGGGTACATCTGTGTAGTCCAAGGGGAAAGTGCTTGGATTTATGCTATTAAATGTTTCCATTCTTTTCCCATTGTTATGGAGCCTTGATGCAGATGGAGCATGCAGGAAATGGGCAAACGCGGTGCAGGGATGGGACTTATTTTGTCAAGAAAAGAATGATAGATGTTGGTGATGAAAAATAGCTATTAAGTCAGTCAGCTCTCCAGGGCAGAGCATGTACTTTTAACCTAGCCTAGTCTCCCAGGACCCAACACAGGCTGCTCCCTACAGGTAATTTTCTAGCATTTTGTCCAATCTAGCTATGAGAGTATAAAAAAAATGCTGGGAGAATATTCCATAGTCTAACACAGTGTTTCACAAACTTGGGACGCTGCTTATGTACGGAAAACCCCTGGTGGGCCGGGCCGGTTTGTTTACCTGCTGCATCTGCAGGTCAGGCCGATCGCGGCTCGCATTCGCCGCGGTTTGCTGCTCCAGGCCAATGGGAGCTGCTGGAAGCGGCATGGGCCGAGGGACGTACTGGCCACCGCTACCAGCAGCTCCCATTGGCCTGGAGCAGTGAACCACGGCCAATGGGAGCCGCGATCGGCCGGACCTGAGGATGCGGCAAGTAAACAAACCGGCCCAGCCCACCAGGGGCTTTTCCTACACAAGCAGCATTCCAAGTGTGGGAAACACTGGCCTAACACATCTCCTTGTCAGGACACTTTTCCTGACACACTCTCCCTCCCTTCCTCATCCTCTCCTATGTCATCTTTTAGTCAAACAACCTCTACTTATAGCTTTCTAATCTTTACTCATAAGTATTCACACCCCCATGGTTGTTTGGAGGGGAGACAAGAGGAGGCCTCAGTGCAACACAAAATGGAGATGTGTTCCCGTGAATCTGGTTTAATCTGCCTTTCTTCCCAGCACCACAATGGGCAATCCTTTTGCTGCCTTCCTGCACTGAATTATTGGATTCTCAGCAGCTGTGTAGCCTGGATAGTGAATAGAGATCTGACTCCAGTAATCTCAGGACTCATCCAGCCTGGTTCTGATTCTCCTTAAGAAATGTGCATATGTGCGTGCACTAATAGCCAGCATGGAACAGCAAATGTCACCTTCTGGTTACTGATTCTGATCAGTAGTGCTGAAAGTCAAGGCCAGTTGGTGAGCGTTTGGCCCATGTGAAATGGATTCGGGGTCCATTTTACAGTGTGCAAGACTCAGTCAGCAAAACCACCATCACAATGGGCACAAATTGCTTCTCTTGTTGGTAATTTAATCAGAGTTCAGAACTGAATAGGCCCATGAGGTCTAAAATTCTAGAACTGAGGCCCTCCAGATCGACACTAAGGCACATTGGTGTGGCTGGAAGGTTGCATTGCAGCTGCCTGAGCTTCACCTGTTCTGTGGTTAAATAGAAAACTTCAGGCTCTAAGGCTGTCAATCTGGCAGCTTCCACCAGCATGAAATTCATTAAACACAAACCAACAAAGATATATATATAGACAACTCAGCCCTTTCCTTCCACCCTCTTCACTCTGTTCCACTATATTAGGCAGCGTGGCTTTTTCTTCACAAATTCCTCATATGATGAGACACTTATATCAGCAGTTGACCCCATCAATGACCTCTTGTTGAGGGATCAGGTGTGGAGAGCCAGACTATTATCTGCCTTCCAGTCACATATTTCTGATCAAAGCAGCCAGTTTTGCGAACACCTTCAGTTGAGCTCATGGAGAAGGAGACCCTTCAGAGTTCAGAGAGGAGAGGTGCTAGGAACAGCAGAACCATGGGGCGAGGAAATCTAGGGGTGAAACAAAAAAACCAAAATGTGTCAATCTGGGAGGGAAAATGAGCGGGTAAATCAATGGGAAACAAAATTCCAGGTGCACAACGAATAGTAGAGGCAGCAAGAATGAACAAACATCCCCTAACCTGTCAGAACATTAGCTTCTGATGGACTTCAATCTAGTTTCAGTCCTCCACTACCTCAGTGTATGTCTCCCTTTTCTCCTCTTACCATCTCTTCTTCTACTAAATATGCTTCTGTCACCCTTCCACTCAGCTGACTGTTTGAACTCAGTAAAGCTCTGGTTTTGTACTCCAACTGCAGTGTCTGAGCTAGGGCCTGGACAAGGCAAGACATGCCCAAAAGGCTTTGGACTCAAGACATCTCATCAGACCCGATGTAACAAAGGTGAATGTTTTGTCCAAATATGAGCTCTGTTGATCCTCTCTGCCCTGCATGCGTACCCACCCAGCACTCACTAAACTCCCAAAGTCATGAGCCAACGTGAACTGGGCTCAGTACAAAACCTGGGATGGATCATCACAAGGCAATTTCTGCTTTGGTTGCTCAAAAGCCCAGTTCGGTGTATGGACGGAGTGTTCCCATGATATTATAGTTTACAGGCATCAAATATTTCCCATAAGACATGCAAATCGCTAACATCCTTTTATGCTGGTGGTGTGAAGACAGGTGAAAGGAACAGCAGGAAAGTGTATCAGTTTTCTCAAAAAATACATTGTAAAGCATGTTCTTTGATATTATTTTATTTATGATTTGCTGATTTCCTTGTTTAAATGCAAACAGCAATGGCTCCCCCCCGCCCCGCCCCGACACATCCATGGGACCCAGTCTGCTTTGGATCAGTGTGGTACCCAGGTTAGTGCTAGGGAAAGGCCTGTACTGCTGGAGGTGCAGTCATTTGGCTGAGACATAGAAGGTAGGCCATGACCATCTATGCCCATTAAAAGTCCAGAGGTTTATGTGTATTTTTTTGCACAAGTGGGTGGTTAACCTTGATGATGTGGTCAAATTCCAGTTTCATTCCCTGAATTAGAGCTTTAGTTTCAATTGGATGCAACACCCTTCACTTCCTGTCCTAAACTATGGAGTTATGTTGCTGTGCATCATGTTCTAACCCAGAAATAGCTACACTTCATTAGTGGGCAAAGCAAATCAGTATCATACAACATTGCAGGGCTGGAATTGAATGCCGTATATCACCACTGAAAGGCTGGTAACCTCAGCTTGCCACTGGGACCCAGCATTTTTTGTAGTTTTAGTTGTTCTTGAGCTTTCTGGTCATTAAGTGCCTTAAACTCAAATTGCTCTTAGGACGGGTGGTTCATAAAATGCTTTTGGATCCTTGGGAGTGAGGAGTATTCTATAAATAAAGGATACTCTTATCACTCCTTGTGTCTCTTTGCTGAAGACAGAGAGAGGCAGGTGAGCAGTGCAGAGTGGCAGTAAGAGGATGCTTCTTTTCTCATCTTTTTCATTTTTTAAGTGAGTGTGATTGTGGCATTTTCTCCAATACTGCAGACAGACACTTAACCAGTGCTGTCTGGATTTACTGCAGGGACTATCAGCTAAAGCCATCATGTTTGAGGTTTCTCATGCATGAGAAACTGGTCAATTTATTTTATTAACATCTTTTCCAGTGTCTGGCCCTAAAATAACTAATTCCTCTGTTTACTGTCTCAGCAGGGGAGCTAATGAAGACGCTTTAGGCAAATTTCTCGATATTTATGCCTAAATTAACAGCAGCAAAAACAACCCTGGGAAACCCTCCAAGGGCCTTTTTTGACTTTTTTCTCCTTGTACATCTTATCAGTTATGTGACTAAAAAATGTAAATAGTTTCCTTGTTAGTCTGGGTGTTTAGTCTTTGCTTCTGAGAAACACAGGCTTCCTCCCCATGCAGCCAAATTGAGAGTTAGATCCTCACCTTTGTTCAGTTCAGAATCTCTGTGTCTTTCACTTTAATACTCCCTCTCTCTCTGTCTCTTTCTCTGCATTTCTGTCTTTTTTCTTTCTCTGTCATTCTTATTTTGCTACAGAAGCTTGCTGCTCTTTCGTTTTTTCTTTCGTTCTTTCTCAATCCTTTGGTGGGAAAACCTCACAAAGTTCTTGTGCAGTGAAGTATGGATCAAGGACTATGGCGACTTCAAAGTCCTATGTTAGAAATTGTGGAGATCACTCAGCCCTGTACCTAATGATGCTCCCCATTAAAAAAGAACCGGTATGAAGATGGTTGATTTCACCAGATAAGGTTTGTGGCGGTTATAACAAAATGTTGCAGTGTAGAGAGTCTGGCTCCTACTGAACAGATGGAACAATTTTCAAGTTTCTGCAGTGTTCTCTGTAGACAGACCTAGAAATCCCAGTGTATAGCTTTGCTTCCCAAGGCTTAGTAGTCATTCTGGGACTCATGAATGTTAGGGAACTGGAGCACTGGGTAGAGACAGGTGTAGGCAGATTAGGTGCCTTGACTCCAGCTCTTAATGTGCTCAGCTCAGTCTCAAACTACAAAAGATCTGCCATTTTCGTTCTACCCCAGTCCCCCATACTCTATCTCTGCCAGTGAATTTCAGTCCTGACCTGCAGCATCTTTTGCTATTCCATTCTTTGCCCAACCACAGTGTGCTCTGCCAATACATCTCAGCCTTCGCCTGCAGATACCTCCTCTGTCTGCAGAAATTAAAAGTTAGTGCAATTAACCACCAACCCTGCCCTGAGATCCTGCCTGGATACAGGGCCGCCTGGGGTTGGGGGGGAGCAAGTGTGGCAATTTGCCCCAGGACCTGCAGAGGCCCTCACAAGAGTTTTTCGGGGCCCCTGGAGCGGGGTCCTTCACTTGCTCCGAGGGCTCTGGAAAACTCTCGCAGGGCCAGGGCTCCTGGAGCTTCTTCCACTCCAGGTCTTCAGCGATGGCGAGTCCTTCCGCTCTGAGGTGGAAGGACCCCCCACCACCGAATTACGGCCAAAGACTCGGCTGCACTTCGGCGGCGGGTCCTGCTTCGGCGGTAATTCAGCAGCAGGGGCCCCCGCCATGGGTCTTCAGGGCACTTCGGCGACGGGTCCCGGAGCGGAAGGACCCACCGCCGCCAAATTACTGCTGAAGCGGGGGCCCCCACTGCTGAAGACCCCAGGTCCCCTGAATACTCTGGGCGGCCCTGCCTGGATATGTCTTCCATTAGTTGGTAAAGTGTTCCATCCATTCATATTCCATAGGACCAGCCAAACAACATTATATTGGCCCCTGTTGATCTATGCTCTCACCTTTTTCTTTTTTTTCCTGTGGGTTATTTGGAACCAGTTGCTTCATACTGAATAATAAAGAACGTTAAATGATCTCATTACCAGCATTGAAAGTATCTTTAGTGTAGCTTAGACTCTGCTCAGCTCTGAAAAAAGCAAAAATCCCATTAATAATGTTTCTGAGTTTATATCTTCCAAGCTGTAGCTTTTATTTCCATGGCAGTTTCCCTTCGTCACCAAAAAATAATGAGCAGAGTTTGTAAATTCTTTAGCTAATAATTCAGTGATTACGATATTAACGGCATATTGTTCAAAACAGATGGGGGAAAAGGAACCAGAAGAGAAGAATTATCAATCTTGAAAATGGGAGCAGATTTCTTTGTTTCTCCTTCTTGAAACTCATTTGGCTAAGTGAAGTGGGGAAGACAGATTGGGTTCATTTTAGTCATTTAAAAAATCATGTTACTAATGCTCCATTTGTCTGCGGGATACAAGGAGGGGATCCTGGATTCCACAACTCACTGTAAACATCTCTGCGGTTCCACTCACAGCATCTGCATTTGTTGCCATCATCCCGACAAGGAAAAAGGTGCCTCAGCATGATAGGAAAATAACTTGAAATCATTTAAAAGCCACTCTGTGCATTTTGTTTAGATAAAAATATCATGTGCAGGAGGCTTCTTTTTTTCCCCAAAGTGGTATTATATGAATAAAACATTGTGTCTGTATGCAGCTGTTTGTCATGCTTCCTGTTGCTTCTATTTGGGATCCAGGAAGAAGGATGCTGTTATGGGTGGTCAGGTCTGGAGGTTAAAGAAGGAAAGGTTAAGGTGGGATATCAGAATAGCTTTCTTTCCCAGAGGGTTATTGAACACTGGAAATATTCAGCCAAAGGCATGGTAATGCATATACTTTAAAGGAAAAGACTGATGTTTACCTGGATGATCTAATAGGACTTTCTCATTTCTAGTTTCTGTGATAGGTAATAATTCATTTCATGTTATGTCCAGGAGTATGTAGCTGGTAGATAAGTTAACCAGTCACGCGCAGTATAGATTTGGTGGAGCAATGGTTTTCTCCATCTTTAACATATCGTGTTTCTATATTTTTCAGTTTTACTGGCTTATTATCTCTCTTTCCTGCAAACTTCACAGTCAAGTTGACGGTTTTGTGTAGTCTGATTAATAGGTTTATACATTTTCAAGCCAGAAGGGATCATTATGATCAGCTAGAGTGAGCTTCTGAAACAGAGGACCTCACCAAATAATTCCTTCATGAAGCCCATAACTTCTGTATGAACCACAGCATGTCTTTTAGAAAGATATCCAGTCTTGTTTTAAAAGACTTCAAATGATGGAGGATCCACCACACGCATAGATAAGTTATTCCAATGGTTAACTACCCTCATTGTTAAAAATGTGCCTTTCATTTCTAGTCTGAGGGTTAGTCTACACTGGAAGTCCTGCAGAGGCACAGCTTCACCAGTGCAGCTACACCACTATAACGCATCTGGTGAAAATGCTCTATGTTGATTGGAGAGAGCTCTCCCGCCAGCATCATAAATCTACTTCCATGAGAGGTGGCAGCTATGTCAGCAGGAAAAGCTCTCTCTCTGGCATAGTGCTGTCCACACTGTTGCATAAGTCTATGTAACTTATGTTGCTCAGGAGGGTGGCTTATTCCCACCCCTCAGTGACATGTGTTATACCAACATAAGTGGTAGCATAGACCAAACCTGAATTAGTCTAGCTTCAGGTTCCAACCACTGGATCTCATAATGCCTTTTTCTGCTAATTTAAAGACTCATTCACTGTCAGAAATCTCTTTCCCATATAGGTACTTGAAGACCACGATGAAGTCACCTTTTAATGTTCTCTTGGATAAACTAAATACGTTGACCATTTTTAGTCTCTCACTATAAGACATGTTTTTCAGATCTCACTAATTCTCACAGCTCTTTTTGTGTGTGAACCCTTTCCCATTTCTCAACATCTTTTTTGATGTGTGGACAATAAGAGCTATATGATTAAATTAGCATTGTTTGGTCATGTGACATGTTTGAGTGATGTGGTTTGTGTATTTTCCCTGTGACTTTCTGCAGTTGTAGAATGCAAATAAATTTTAACTGAGATGTGTGCATATAGTTAATGGTGAAAACAGGGATTGGTGACCTTTGGCACATGGCCCACCAGAATAAGCACCCTTGGCCTGCGCCACTTCTCCAGCCCCCATTGGCCTGGAGTGATGAACTGCAGCTAGTGGGAGCTGCGATTGGCCGAATCTGTGGATGCGACAGGTAAACAAATCCACCTGGCCCTGGCGGGCTGTGTTGCTGATCCCTGAGTCAAAACAAAGGTGAAAAAATATAGTTGACTAACTCTAGATAAATATCACATTATAACTGTCCTCCCCAAGAAAGCCAAAGATCCATCTCTATCAGCCTCAGAGGCTGACATGACACCAGTTTTCCCCTCAATCCTGCACTTCATGGACAACACTATTCCATTTTGACTGGGGTTGGTGATAAGGAAGAAAGAATTTTTTTATTTATCTATTGAAATCATTTTTTGCCCTGAGATGTGAGAATTGAGAATCCTTGTAATTTTTGTCATAGATAACTTAATTATATTGGCTACTCTTATTAATACAAATAGTTTTTTTTAAACTTGCACTAAATAATATAATAATAACATCAGTGTTTTCTGGCCTTAAAATCTCTGACTATGAATGTCCTGAAGCTGCAAATTCTGTAGGTTAATGATGCTATCCATCAAAAACAATATTTCCTTGTGTCTTTTAAATTAGATGCATTTTCATTTCATTGTGTATTCTCTTGTTCCTGTGTTATGGGAATCAATAAATAGGATCCCAGCTGGCCTTCTGAGTAATACTCTGTGAAACATCTCTACACTTTTCAGCTTGAAGGTCAATTTGGTTAGAGGCCACCCTCATTTAGAGCCGGATTCTGCTTTCAGTTTCACTGCTGCAAATCCAAAGTCATTGGAGTTATTCTGCATTTACACTGGTGTAACTGAGAACAGAATCTGATCTTTAATGTATGTCTTACTTTACTCCTTCTTCCTAAGAAGAAGCATTCAGCTTCATCTATCAGCCAATCAGAACCTGCCAGTATAACATCTGGTTTAAGCAGCTGCCAAAAGAGGAAACACACTTTGCATTCCCTCAAGCAAGCAAACCTGTGTAATTGACAGACTGTAATTGCAGGGAAGCACTAGGAACTGCAGGAACTGTAAGAGAAAGAGACAGAGAAAGACACACTTACATACAAAGCAGATAGATAAATAGCTAAAACCTGAGAACAGCTGGACAGCCAAGAAGCAAACAAAACAGGAGCAGTTCCAAAAAATCTCTGAGGAGATACTTTCAAGTACAATGGAAAAATAAAACAAAATCAAAAACCAAAATAAGATCAAACCATTCACTTTTCTAAATACGATTAAGGAGGTATGTCCAATCAGTCATTACAGGAATTTTGCATTCAATGAAATCCTGAGCAGTGAACGTAAATATTATTCTGAGGGTAAAGTTGACATGAAGGTCTCTAGGCAAGGATGAGAAACATGTTTTCAAGTCAACTTCAACTCAATTCACTGAATCAGGATTCCCAGGGAAGTGGTTCCTTCTTTTACAGCTCTGGAAAGGAAAAGAAATAAAAATATGTTCAACCTATCTGTCCTGAGCTTTATTGCTGTTGTTTCTCAGTTTGGGAAGATTTACTGACCTCCAGGACAGATGCTTTAGTTGAATCAGCTCCTAGTATTTCAGCATTCCAAGAGCTTCTCCCAAATTGCTGCTGGGCCCACATTGCCTTTCTCAAGGACAGTCTCCTCAACTATCAATACTAGGATCTCAGTAAAGAGCCCACTGTCTTCAATGGGCAGGTGGCCTGGCTTCCCTGGAGATGGTATCTGTGAGAAGAATATAAAATTATTAGCAGAATTTGTAAAAGATGCCAATTAATTTACCCTGGAACCTGCTCTGGAGTCATCATTTCTCCAAATAACATTTCAGCTGAGAGGGCAGCTGGTTCCAGATAACTCAGTGGTTTGAGCGTTGGCCTGCTAAGCCAGGATTGTGAGTTCAATCCTTGAGAGAGGGATTTGGGGATTTAGTTGGGGATTGGACTAGATGACCTCCTGAGTTCTCTTCCAACCCTGATATTCTATGATAACGCACTAGGCAAATTGTGGAAGTGGAAGTTGGCAAAGAGAATTTACAAGAAAGAAAGACCCCCTGAGGCATTGTAATTGAAGCAGTGATGTAACCTGTCACTGAGCTGTGTGAGGGACTGTTAGACAACCTGCTCTGCACCCTGACAGATAGTCCTTGGAGGGCCGGGTAGGAAGAACAGAAGGAGTTGGGAAGAAATCCTGCAAAGATCAGATTCAGTGGGCTGGTGTTGTGCATAGTGTGTGTGGATTTGTGCACGTATCCTGATGATGCTGTTTAAATAAGCTGGACACAGTTAGATCCTTCTCATGAGTAGGGCAATAAAAGGGCATCTCTTTAGACTAAGTGGGGGCATTAGGCATGTATTCTAACCCTAGTAAGTAGTGCCTGACCCTCATTCCTCCTTGCTTACTCTGCCCTTTATACACCATCAGCAAGGTTCAGTATCCAGGCTAAGTCCCCTTTGCCCTGCCCCAGCAGCAAAGGGAAGAGTTAAAGTTGCCTAAAAGGGGCAGCTGAAAATTACCTGGGCATAGGGGAATTCACCAACTCCCCTCTAATATCCACATTGTGTTGTTGGCAGAGGCCAGCAATGGTGAGGAGGGCTGGAGTGTGGTATCCTCCAGCAGTCCTGAACGGACAGAATGGTCACAAGGGGTCCCAAATGTGCCATGTGATAGTTTCAAAGCACTAAGCAGTTAATTAAACTTCTTCTGCAATGTGACTGCAGACCAGGTCACATGCAAACTCCTAGCAAATGACAGTGCACCAAACAAACAATCCAGCTAGGGCTTAAGGGGCAAGAAGACCAGGAGACGCACTAACTTGCCTTGTGGAATTACTAGAACACAGTAAGTATCCTAGGGTGCAGTTTAGAGGAGAGGTTCTCAAACTAGGGGCGCATCCCCCTAGGGGGCATGGAGTGTATTCTGGGGAGGCATGAGAAGCTTTAGGGAAAAAAAACCCTCACTGCGCACATTCAGAGTTGGGTGGCTGGAGAGCAGTGGCTGCTGTCTGGGTGCTGAGCCCTGAAGGCAGCACTGCTGCAAGCAGCAGTGCAGAAGTAAGGGTGGCAATACCATACCATGCTACCCTTACTTCTCTGCTGCTACTGACACCGGTGCTACCTTCAGAGTTGGGTACCTGGCCAGCAGCCACTGCTCTCCACTCTGCCTTCAGAACTGTGCGGCCAGAAAGCGGTAGCTGCTGGCCGGGTGCCTGGATGCAGGGCATAAACCTCTACAGGCACAAAGAATGGGGGGAGGGACACACAATCAAATACATTTGAGAACCAGTGGTTTAGAGTCTGAAGGTTAAAGATTTTTTGTATTTGGTGGCTAGATACAATGGTTATTTTTGCCCCAAAATTGCCAGACTGATTTCACTGTGAGGCCAAGGAAGATGAAGAGGGGATAGGGCCAGAAAACAGATAGTCCTTAACATTCAAATACCATGAATAACTAGAAAAACTGAGAAAGAAACATATAATGGGGCACATTCTGCTGAGTGTAGGGTTGTTCAAATAACTGAATATTGAGTTCGGGTGCAGGTCTGAATTTTTTTTTATACTTTGCTTCAGGTTGACCCAAACTAAAAATGTTTCAAGTCTTTTGGTGAAATGAAATGTCGAAAAACTTTTATTTTGTGTTGATAAAACATTTTGATTGAAACAAAATATGTTGTTTCTAGTTTGAGGTTTTTAAAACGCTACATTTAAAAAATATAAAATTGAGGGATATTTTGAAAGAAAACATACTTCTGAAATAAGTCAAAATGTTTTGGTTGGGGAAATACTGAAATGAACTATTTCAACATTTCAGGGGGAGGGGAAGAGGGTGTTTGTCTGTATTTTCCAACCAAAACAGTCTGCTGATTGATCCGAATTAGCAAATTGTTTAGGCTAGTGTTTCCCAAACTTGGGATGCCGCTTGTGTAGGGAAAGCCCCTGGCGGGCCAGGCTGGTGTGTTTACTGGCCTCGTCCGCAGGTCCAGCCGATCGCGGCCAGGAGTGGTGCCAGGGTTTCTGGCGCCCCAGGCAGAATTCAGGGGCGGCATTTTGCGCGCTCCTCACAGGGCGTGCGGGAGCTTCCAGTTCTGCTCCCCTCGCGCTGCCAAAGAAGGACCCTCCGCGAAATGCCGCAGACTACCGTGGCAGTCATTGAGCTGCTCAATTGCCTGCCACTGTTTTCCATGGCACGTTGGTGGAGGGTCCTTCTTCGGCAGCGCAACGGAAGTGGAACCCGAAGCTCCCATGAGCCCCGTGGGGAGCGCGCAAAATGCCGCCCCCCTGAATCCTGGCACCCTTAGGCGATCGCCTAGGGTTGCCAATGGAAGCACTAGCCCTGATCACGGCTCCCACTGACCGCGGTTCGCTGCTCCGGGCCAATGGGAGCTACTGGAAGGGACGACCAGTACATCCCTCAGCCTGCGCCACTTCCTGCAGGTCCCCTTGGCTGCAAGCGCCGTCCCGTTTGGGAAACACTGGTTTAGGTCAATGAATCTGCATTTGTCAGCAGAAAAAGGTTTAGCATGTAAAATATCGTCCAGCTTTATTTCAGTTACTCTGGAGCAAATCCACTTTAATTGCACTGTACATTTAAGGGTGTTGCCCCAGATTTACTCCACTGTGATTGAGATCAGAGTTTGTCTCTTTTCATTTGGAAGCTTGATGTGCTTGAAAGTATCCACCGGTGTGAAACTCTCACTTTAAGGAGAGCATGAGTTGTGTTGGAACATAAGGATGTAAGAATTGCCATACTGGATCAGATTTTGGGCCACATAGTGCAGTATTCTGTCTCTGGGTATTTCTATACAGCAATTACCAGTTGAGTTTACAACTCAAATAGACATATTTGAGTTAGCTTTAATCAACCTAGCTCAGGGCTTGGAACAGCGATGCTGTGGCAGCACACGCTTCTGTGCTGGCTACTCCTTGAGTAATTACCCAGAGTTCTGAGCGGGCTTGTACAGCTCATACTGCTGCAGCTTGACTACTCCAGGATCAGAGCTAACTAGATTGAAGCTGGCTCAGATATGTCTGCTTGAGCTGTGATCACACCCTGTGATCACAGTATATATATATATATATATATATATAATCTCTAACAGTGATCAACACCAGATGCTTCAGGGGAAGATGCAAGAAACCCCATAGTTAACAGATGTGAGATAACCTGCTCTTCATGGAGGTATCAGCCTAATTCTTAATTGTGAGAGATTAGTTTAAACCTCAAATCATGAGATTTTATTTCCCTTCCAAATGTTCTTGTTTTCTATCCAGTTGACTCAGGGGCTGTCTCAAAACTTAGTGTTTAGGAGGTTAATAATCGCACATCATGTGATTATATAAAAATTCTGTTTGTTGTTTTTATCTGAGCAAGTCCTGTTCACCTGGCTGAACTGAGCAATGATAGAGCAAACCCTCGCTAAGAGGGAGAAAATATCAGGACACATGGGGCGGGGGGAGCAAAAAAAAAAAAGCCAAGTGCTGCCGGTGGAGCGAAATATTGGGACAAATTGCATCTTGACCAAAGATTGGTCGGGATGCGGGACAAACACCTAAATATCAGGGAGGGTCTCGATTTTATTGGGACATCTGGTCACCCTAGCTAAGCAACAGCTGGGTGCTGATGGGGGACTAGCTGCAGTCTGCCATAGCCAGCACTAGAATTGCCTATATATACAAAAAAAGATAAAATGTCCAGCCCTAGGTTCCTAATTGCAGCTCAGATTTTGCTCAACTAAGAAATATATTCAGTGCCACAATTCAATGAAAAAGCATTTCACACCAACAAAACTGCTCCCTGAGCTGGAGAAATAAATATATAAACAAAACCAAAGCAGCCTTACAGACTCCATATCAGCTTCCATTGGAACCCTGGCAACAACTATCATGAGAAGTGGGTTGATTTTGCCATATCTAGCTTGTGGCCTGCATGCTAAGGAATAGATGAAAACATGCATCATGGCATAAGTCTCTGATGGTCAGGAACTAAACCTTTCCCTCCCTGTTTATGACATTGCAAAGTTGACTTCATGAATTACTCTGAGAGCTTTACACCTTCCTCTGTAGCATTTGGTGTTGGTCATTGTAGGAATTTGGCCTTGATATATCTGTGGCTTGAAAACTCATTGGAAAACCCTGAGATCATTGGAATTGGCTTCCTTAGCCACATTCCTCTTCATTTTAGATAGAATGGTCTTATTGTTAAGGCATGAATCTGAGAGTCTATTCATGCTTCTGCCACATACTCAGACAAGTCATTAAACCCTCTGTCTTACTTTCCCCATCTATAAAATGAGGATAATAATCCTTGTTTACATTGCAGGAATATTGTGGGACTTAAAGCTCATCAAAATGTTTCATATCAAATATTTTTTAGACAAAAGATAGTTTTTCATCAGAATTGAGATTTCCTTGGGAAATGACAATTTTCAATATTTTTTTTGAGGATTTTAGTTGAAAAAAATGAACCTCAGAAATATTTATGCCAGTTTTTTGGCAATCAAAAAGTAAAATTTTGGCCTTTGGGGCAAAAAAATTCAGTTAAACCAAAAAGTTTGCCAGACTGGTACATTGTTTTTGGTTTTTGGTTGCCAAAAACAAAAGAAAAAAATGGAAAACATTCTGTTTTCTAGGAAAATATTAATTTGTCTAAAATTTATGTTCAGTTTTTTGGCAGGTGGAGGGGGAAACACTGTTTTCCAGCCCAATCAAATTTATACTCAGGGCTACAGGCAAAATGTTATAACTGAGTTGAAGTTGTTGGTTATGTAGGTGTCCACTGGGTAACAAGTGACTTCTAACTTCTTTATATTTATTTCTAATACAGAAGAGAAGGTATTAAGCTAAGCAAGAAGATGCACTAATGAACTAAATGGAAAATGTGACCATGAATTTATGCTGCTTATATTGGGGAGGAAGAGAAGTGGGGAGCACTTAGAACCCAGATTTATCCCTTATGAAAGCTGGACAAAATTATTCAAATGAATACTTTGTTCAACAAAAAAATACAGTTTCAGTCAACCTGACAAAGGGGAGGAAGTGGTAATGGCTCTACCATCTACTTTTATTGTAGCCTTTAACCCAGTGGTTGAGGCACTCACTTGTGATGTGGGAAATTCAGGTTTGAATCTCCACTTTGGAACAGATCTAAAATGACTTTTTTTTGATTCACCAAAAATTCAAAAAAACTTCAGATTCGGTTCGACCCAATTTTTTTTGGATTTTTCAGAACTGCCACCAAACCGAATAGGCAGGTGAGATAATATCTTTTATTGGATCAACTTCTGTTGTTGAGAGAGATGAGTTTTCAAGTTACGCTGTGTCTACACTTCGCTTTCCTTGGTAAAACTTTTGTCGGTGGAGGATCTGAAAAAAACAGACCCCCTGACTGACAGAAGTTTTACCGACAAAAAGCACTGGTGTGAACAATGCTTTGTTGCTGGGAGACGCTCTCCTGCTGGCAAAGTGACCGCCCCTCGTTGAGGGTGGTTTTATTTTGTCAGCAAGAGAGCTCGCTCTAGCTGTTGTTCTGGCAGGGTAAAAAAAAATCAGTCCCTTACCTCTTTCTCACTCCTTTATGTCTCCCCCACATTTAGGGAAAGCAGTGAGTGTGTAAGCAGGAAACTGGTGAAGAAGATGGAAAAGGGTGAGTCAGACAGGAAGGCTGGCTTAAAACGTACTGCTTTAAAAAACTACCAAAGCCTTTTAAAGACATTTGATGTGCATGCACATGCACACAGAGCAGTTCCATTCAGGGATACCTCACTTCTCATGAAACATTTATAAAATAGCCAATTATCCATTGAATTGCGTGAAAATTAGAACTTACTCATGTTTTGATGTGACTATTGATTTTTGTTCAACCAAAGTTTAGAATTCCTTAGCTCAGAATATTGATAATTTGTGTGGCTTTTGCTTGAAAATAGGACCACTGTAAGTGAGATAAGACCTAGTTCAACTACAACATCGTATTAATTTCAAGAGAATGTGGCTTTATTTTTTTATTCTGCAGGAAATTAGGTCATTTCCAGGAATTTGCAATGAAATGAAATATTCTTCAGCTGTGAGGGCTTCAAAAGTATTGGAATATTCTGGAAAAGGCTGGTTTAAATCCTTTGGTCTTTATTGTGCCACCTTTATTCACATAGCTGAGAATTACTTACTTGAATTGTCATATTGATTTTATTCTGACTACTTTAATGAACCCACCTATCTGAATAAAAGTTGTACAATTATATTTTTAATAGAGCTAAGCAAAATTTTTTTGATAAATAGATGTTTTTTGGTTGAAAAACACATTTTGGGGTTCTCTGAAACTATTTGTGATTTTGCATATTTATGCATAGCTTCAGACAAAAAAAACTGAGGAAGCTGAAACATTTATTTTTTACCCATTTGAAAACATTTTATTTTGACTTGTTTGTTTCAACTTTCATTTTGAAAGAATGTTTTGAGTTCAAATTTGGTTAATTAAAACACACACCTACACACACCAATGGGGAAAAATACAAGAATATGGATGAGTCAAAACAAAAATCTCTCTAAAAAAAGAAAAAAGAATTCCTTTGAGTCTACTTGAAACATTTTGGCCAATTCAAACATTTTTGAGTGTTTGAGCAATAATTTTTTTTAATGATTTTGGTTCAAATCTAACCAAATTTTTTTTTGGGGGTGGGGTTTCAATTCAGTCCCAGATCTGAAAAATCTATTATTTGCTCAGCTCTAGTCTTTAATGTCTTTGAAGTCTTTAGGGAACAAGGTATGTGGAAGGGCACAGAATCCTAAAGATATACAAAAGGAGAAAGCCTTCTGTGTTATATGGTAGGCGATGTCCCCAGGGTCAAACCTACCTCCCTTTTTAAGCATTGTTGTAATTCCAGTCAGGCAACAGAGTCGTTTCTGGGGAGCAGTTGTTTCATATGGCAACAGGGGTATTTCTCTGAGCCATGAGAGCTTCACTCTTCCATATCTCCCCCTGCATGCCATTTTTTTTACATTTCTGGAGACAATATGGATACAGCTCTGTTGAAAGTAACACAAATAGGTAGCAACCGTTGCCTCTTTTCATCACCAGCAGAGTGTGTGAAGACTGCCTTCTCTGTGGATGCTTTACTTTCTGAAAGTATCCTTGCTGCAGTGTCTGCAGAGGTTTACACAACATCTCCTCTGAGCCATGTGGCACAAGACCCCGTGCCCGTGTCTGTTTGCAGCATTACCATTCTTTGTTCCTGTATTTTAAGTGTTACAATGTGTCTGGCTCTCTAAGAGACACAGATAAGTGCATCCCCTGCCCAAGGAGTTTACAGACTAGAAAGAGTGTTCTAGAGGGGACCAATTGTGGCCTTTAGTCGCTGATCTGAGTAAAGGCAGATAGTGCCACACAGCTCCATTGGGATTCAGCACTGTGAGCCAGATCCTCAGCTGGTGTACATTGAATTCAATGGAGCCATACCAAATTACACCCACTGAAGAGCTGGCTCTGTAAGTGATGAGACTACAACCATGGCTAGTCCTTGTATAGGGCTTTCAGGTTGTGGTGGAGATGAAAACCCGTGCATAAAGGAGCATGACAATTTGGACCTGGGACAGAGTGCTGAGAGCTAGCACTTACTGAAGTCCTGGGGCCTAACGGGAAGAGCAACTGAACTCAGGGCTCAAGCAATTACTGGGGACAACCAATGAGAAAAACAGGGACAGGAGTGAGGGTCACAGGTTCAAAATCATCGATCCAGAAGGGGACACTGAGCAGAGAACCCGGAGAGTGCCTGCTGCTCCTTGAAGGTGTGTAGGGAGCCAGCAGATGTGGCCCAGATGAACTCTGCCAGGATACATGAACCAAGGGAGGAACAGAAATAGGCCCCACAGTTGCAGTGCACCTCCCATCCAGTATCCTCCTCCTGGTTTTATAGATGGCCACTTTGGCAAGTGCCAGGAGAGGTTGATGAGGAGGTCTCATGACTGCATGGGGCCATGGACAGGGTGTGTATAAATCAGGAGTTGCAGGGAAAAGTGCAGCCAGAACCTGAGGAGAAGATTCTGGAGGAGCCAGAAAAGGGGCTGAAAACTGGTGCACTCTAGGTAGACGTGCTCCAGGGTTCTCCCTGACACTGCAGAAGGGGCAGGTGTTGGGGAAAGGGGGTGAACCGTGCCAGGTACACACCTGTGCTCCCGGCCCCATGAAGGAGCTGCCAGCTGATATCCCTGGCAGGCCGTGGGACCAAGGTGGAATACAGGCCGGCCCATGGGGGCCAGGGGTGGGAGGTCCTCACTCTCCACAGGTGCCAGCACTCTGATTACTCTGGCACTAATTAGTTTCTCCAGAAGACTGATTGAGGAATGGAAAGTAATTAGTTCATCAGGCTGGGTAAAGGATTAATTAGCCCATCAGCTGAGGACTGATAAAAAGGTACAGGCAAGAAATGCAAGGGGGAGAAGCAGAGCTCCGTGTGAGTGTGATCGTGATCTCAAGGAAGGGCATATCTTCTCCTCTTGGGCCCTGCGAAAAGGGATGGTAATACAAGGGGTTCTGGAAATAGTATTGCTTCGTGAAACTGTAGAGGTGTTGGTGGAGGGAACTTAAATACCCTGCATAGTGTGGGTACCTAACTGGTAGAGTCTGAGTGTCCTGGGTGATGCTTGAGGGCGGGAAAGGATCATGCCCTGTTGTAGGCCCTTATCTTTTTTCTGAGTTGTACCAAATGGTTCTTCTGATTTTGCAATTTTTTCAGAGGTGTAAGCTAGAGGTCTTGTAGAAGTGGCTGGAAAAGTTTGTGAAAATGTTCGTTAACTTTATTTTCCATACAGCTTTGGAGTTTTGTTTTGATGAAAAAATTCCTGCAAGATAGAGGGGTCCTAGACCCCTCTAGCGGGTGGCATTTATCAGGCTCTGTTTGGTAAGACAGTCCCATGAAGCTCTTCAAGACTAGCCCTGCACCTAAACTTTTTAAATGAGCAGAGTGGGAAAGTGATTTTTATCTGCAGGATTTTCAGACTCCTTGTTCTTGTGACTCTATGCAGATCACCAGTCTTTTTTCAAAATCTCCTTGAACCTGTCACCATTGATCACAACACACACACCATCCTTTCTCTTCTGATATACGTCTCCTGAATTATATACCTTTCAAATCTCATAGACTCATAGACTCATAGACTCTAGGACTGGAAGGGACCTCGAGAGGTCATCGAGTCCAGTCCCCTGCCCTCATGGCAGGACCAAATACCGTCTAGACCATCCCTGATAGACATTTATCTAACCTACTCTTAAATATCTCCAGCGATGGAGATTCCACAACTTCCCTAGGCAATCTATTCCAGTGTTTAACTACCCTGACAGTTAGGAACTTTTTCCTAACGTCCAACCTAAATCTCCCTTGCTGCAGTTTAAGCCCATTGCTTCTTGTTCTACCATTGGAGGCCAAGGTGAACAAGTTTTCTCCCTCCTCCTGATGACACCCTTTTAGATACCTGAAAACTGCTATCAGGTCCCCTCTCAGTCTTCTCTTTTCCAAACTAAACAAACCCAATTCCTTCAGCCTTCCTTCATAGGTCATGTTCTCAAGACCTTTAATCATTCTTGTTGCTCTTCTCTGGACCCTCTCCAATTTCTCCACATCTTTCTTGAAATGCGGTGCCCAGAACTGGACACAATACTCCAGTTGAGGCCTAACCAGCGCAGAGTAAAGCGGAAGAATGACTTCTCGTGTCTTGTTTACAACACACCTGTTAATGCATCCCAGAATCATGTTTGCTTTTTTTGCAACAGTATCACACTGTTCACTCATATTAAGCTTGTGGTCCACTATGACCCCTAGATCTCTTTCTGCCTTACTCCTTCCTAGACAGTCTCTTCCCATTCTGTATGTTTGAAACTGATTGTTTCTTCCTAAGTGGAGCACTTTGCATTTATCTTTATTGAACTTCATCCTGTTTACCTCAGACCATTTCTCCAATTTGTCCAGATCATTTTGAATTTTGACCCTGTCCTCCAGAGCAGTTGCAATACCTCCCAGTTTGGTATCGTCCGCAAACTTAATAAGCGTACTTTCTATGCCAACATCTAAATCGTTGATGAAGATATTGAACAGAACCGGTCCCAAAACAGACCCCTGCGGAACCCCACTTGTTATACCTTTCCAGCAGGATTGGGAGCCGTTAACAACTACTCTCTGAGTACGGTTATCCAGCCAGTTATGCACCCACCTTATAGTAGCCCCATCTAAATTGTACTTTCCTAGCTTATCTATAAGAATATCATGCGAAACTGTATCAAATGCCTTACTAAAGTCTAGGTATATCACATCCACCGCTTCTCCCTTATCCACAAGGCTCGTTATCCTATCAAAGAATGCTATCAGATTAGTTTGACACGATTTGTTCTTTACAAATCCATGCTGGCTATTCCCTATCACCTTACCACCTTCCAAGTGTTTGCAGATGATTTCTTTGATTACCTGCTCCATTATCTTCCCTGGCACAGAAGTTAAACTAACTGGTCTGTAGTTTCCCGGGTTGTTTTTATTTCCCTTTTTATAGATGGGCACTATATTTGCCCCCTTCCAGTCTTCTGGAATCTCCCCCGTCTCCCATGATTTCCCAAAGATAATAGCTAGAGGCTCAGATACCTCCTCTATTAACTCCTTGAGTATTCTAGGATGCATTTCATCAGGCCCTGGTGACTTGCAGGCATCTAACTTTTCTAAGTGATTTTTTACTTGCTCTTTCCTTATTTTCTCTTCTAAACCTACCCTCTTCCCGTAAGCATTCACTATACTAGACATTCCTTCAGACTTCTCAGTGAAGACCGAAACAAAGAAGTCATTAAGCATCTCTGCCATTTCCAAGTCTCCCGTTACTGTTACCCCCTCCTCATTGAGCAGTGGGCCTACCCTGTCCTTAGTCTTCCTCTTGCTTCTAATGTATTGATAAAAAGTCTTCTTGTTTCCCTTTATTCCCATAGCTAGTTTGAGTTCATTTTGTGCCTTTGCTTTTCTAATCTTGCCTCTGCATTCCTGTGTTATTTGCCTATATTCATCCTTCGTGATCTGACCTAGTTTCCATTTTTTATATGCCGCCTTTTTATTTTGTAGGTCACGCAAGATCTCAAGGGTAAGCCAAGGTGGTCTTTTGCCACATTTTCTATCTTTCCTAACCATCGGAATAACTTGCTTTTGGGCCCTTAATAGCGTCCCTTTGAAAAACTGCCAACTTTCCTCAGTTGTTTTTCCCCTCAGTCTTAATTCCCATGGGACCTTGCCTATCAGCTCTCTGAGCTTACCAAAATCCGCCTTCCTGAAATCCATTGTCTCTATTCTGCTGTACTCCTTTCTACCCTTCCTTAGAATTGCAAATTCTATGATTTCATGATCACTTTCGCCCATAGGCTGTGCTCCTGGCCTTGGAACTCTGCCACAATTCTCTTCACAATTCAGGTAATGGTTCCCTGGTTCACTTTAAGACAGTGTAAAGATGAAAGCCAAAATGTTCACACCTTGGTGCATAAGGTTAGGGTCCAAAGTCCATTTTTAAGTAGCTAGATAAGAGTGGTCTGATTTTCAAAGGTTCTGACCACCTGTAGCATTCACTGAACTTTAGTGGCAGCTGCTGGATAACTCAGTACTTTGAAAAATCAGGCCACTGATTTAAGTATTTAAATAACTTTAGGTACCTGGTTTGAAAATTTGTGCCAATAATTGTGCAAAACCAGCTGAGTTTTGCTCAGACAGGCCTCTGTGAACCATTTTCTTATTTTTGCTTCCATTTGCATGAGATCACATTGCCGTAGTTCTGTTTTGCTTTGGATTTTGGGTTTGCAAAATTCAAGACTGCCAAAATTACCAAGTTTGGCCTGGTTTCCGGGAGAAGCCATTCAGTGCCACTGAGTTTCAAGTGGTTCCTATCAGGAACCATAAATATCTCCCTGGCCTGTGAATCTCAGCCCTGGCTTCACTCAGCACTTTGACACAAGCTTTCTCAAACCTCAGCTGAGGTTTGTGCTATGGCTGGGAGCCCTTTGGGGGACTCAAGTTTCAGGTTTGCAATGATTTTGCCTGTTCATGAAATTTTATTTATTACAAATGTTTTGCAGAGCTCTACAAACCCATCAGGTTTCTCTAGCGGATACTTTGTTCTAATAAATGTGTATTGAATGCTTCGTTTAACTTTACTGTTGTGAAGTGCTCAGAGATGCTGTGCTTGGATGAGCAGTTATGTAAGTGCAATTTGTTGTCATTTTTTAGTATCAGAATTAGCATTCAGTCGAGGTCGGGAGCCTCCCAGTGCGTGTGTGTGTGTGTGGGGAGGGGGGAAAAGCAAACAAATGAAAGAAAGCTTAGTCCAGTGGTCGGCAGCCTTTCAGAAGCGGTGTGCCGGGTCTTCATTTATTCACTCTAATTTCAGGTTTTGTGTACCAGTTATACATTTTAAAGTTTTAGAAGGTCTCTTTCTATAAGTCTATAATATATAACTAAAGTATTGTGGTATGTAAAGTAAACAAGGTTTTTTAAATGTTTAAGAAGCTTCATTTAAAATTAAATTAAAATGCAGAGCCCCTGGAGCAGTGGCCAGGACCCGGGCAGTGTGAGTGCCACTGAAAATCAGCTCGCGTGCCGTCTTTGGCACACCTGCTATAGGTTGCCTACACCTGGCTTAGTGCATCCTCAAGCATTACCCAAACCTTTTGGTTTATCCCCAGCTGTTGGTTCTACTCACTTGCAGATCAATCTCCTGAATGTCCTTTTAGCAGCTCCCAGCCAACTCCTGGTGTCTCAGCTCTGACAACACACTGAAAGCTTTGGGCCATGTGAGTGAATGGCCTATTAATTCAATTTGCTTGAAGTTACAAAATGTAGAACTGCTCTCTCTTTTCTTCTATGGTGAGGGTTAACATTTGTTTTAATTAAGTATCATTTGAAATGAATGTACTGGTGAGAGGTGCCCTATTGACAGCCCTGGAAACTGAGGTCCTCCAGTTATCCACAGGATGGGCACAGCCCTGCAGTGTGGTAGCGTCACATTCACAGACATGAATCTATTACAGCTAGCATGGCTCTCCTTGAACATGGGGCTCTGCACCCAGGGTTGTGAGGAAAGTGTAGTTTCCTTGGCCCACTCAGTCCTTAACCTCTCAGCTACAGTTGTCCATCAAGGAGTGATGATGAGGTTTATGTATGTAATATTAGTATCCTATTTGTTAGCAACTGGACTGGCACTGTCTCCGTAGAAGTTATCCTGTACTAACAAGGGGTTCACATGGAAAGAAGTATTTAACTGAATGGAAAATACATGCATCCCAAATTTGCTTTCCGTTATGCATCTGTAACATCTCTTCATGTCACACAGTACAGAATTGCCCAATAGCCTTTTCTGTTTTCTGGTTCATAGGCTCTGTTACACACAGGCCTGATTCTTTGATATTGCTTTTCTCCCACAAAAAAAAGTCTGTTGGGAAAAAAAGAAAAGAAAAACATGCTTTTTCTGGAACTCATGATTATTCAGTGGAATTCACCCTGCAGAGGTGGAAATCCCCTGCTCGACTGGAGCAATATTAACAAACCAGGATTGCTATGTAGAATTACTAGTTTGGTTTTACCCAGTAAACTGCAGGAAAGTATTATTTCTCTGTAGTGAGAGAGTATTTGCCACTCAAAGAGCCTGTGTATGCTATATGAGGTTAGCAAACGAGGTTTGCTTCAGTAAAGCACACACCAGTCTGGGAACGAGAAATTCCAGTGACACTATAGATATTAGCAAAAAGCTAACCACCATTATAATACTGATTTCACATAATGGCAGATGGAAAACCCCACTCTCAGCCTGGAGCAAAACTTGGTTTTTCTGCTTTCTTTATGCAGTCTCCCTGCCTTCCTTGCAGAGGAAGAGTGTGGGCAAATGATGCACTTCATTGATTCATTTTATTTTGTAAGACACCACTCAGCATATTTCAGTTAATGCTGCCTTGTCAGAGCTATAATTTACTTACAGGGGTAGTGTACTGTGTCTTTCTATATGTCAGCCAGTGGCTAATTCTGCTATAAATCACATCACAGCCCCAAATACATCTCTCTGGGAAAAACGGAGACCCTTTTTTCACTCCAATACTAAGTTGGATAACTGACCAGCAAAAATACAACAACAGAATCAAACCACCGCATGCCTATTCCTGCTTTGAGAAGGTAGAAGGCATCTGATTTGACTTATGGGCATTGATATCTCATTACCCTCAATATTAGATAACCTATTAGAGCTTAAAAGGTCAGGCCTCTCCAGGAGTTCAATAAAAGTTTACCTATCCGCCATCACAGCCTTTCAGTCCAAGGTGATCAACATTCTATCTTTGCTCACCCGCTAACCAAACGTTTCCTCAAAGGACTCAGCAACATTTACCCAGAACTATGTGAGTCTACTACACCATGGGACCTCAGCCTGGTCCTTTGGGCCCTCAACCATTCCCCATTTGAACCTATGGTAACATGCTCACTACTACAGCTTTCCGTGAAAGTGACATTCCTTGTGGCAATTACATCTGCCAGATGTGTAGGAGAGCTGGGGGCTCTCATGGCAGATCCCCCCTACACAGCCTTTTTTAAAGACCTCACCTCAAGTTTTTAGTGAAAGTCATCTCAGTTTTCCACCTTAACCAACCCAATTACCTACCAACATTCTACCCCAAACCTCTCACACATAGAATGCAGTTCACGCTTCATACTCTTGATGTACGGAGGGCATTGGCCTTTTACATAGACAGAACAAGGCCATTTTGTAAATCACCCAGGCTGTTCCAAAGGGAGTGCCATATCTAAACAAGGATTCTCCAAGTGGACCTCTGATTGCCTAAAACTATGCTCTCATCAGTGTGACTGCCAGCCCCCCAAGGGGATTCACATGCATTCCACCAGAGCCCCATTAGCCTCCACTGCTTTCCTGAACAATGTACCCATCATGGACATTTGTAGAGCTGCTACCTGGGCATCAGCCCATACCTTCACACAGCATGATGCATTAGAGCAACAGGCAACACCTGATACCTTGTTCGGACTCTCTGTACTATCATTTGTCATGACTTCAACTCCAAAGCACTCTCTTTCCACTGGAGGGCACTGCTCTGAAGTCACTTAAAGGGAAGCATCCACAGGGCCAGCACTCAAGTAAGAAGAGAAAGTTACTCACCTTGTGCAGTAATGTAGGTTCTTCGAGATGTGTGTCCATGTGGGTGCTCGTCTACTCTCCCTCCTCCCCTCTACTTTGGAGTTTCTTACTCAGTCTCTGCAGTAGAGAAAGAACAGAGGGGGCATTGGTCACACAGCGTCAGTTAACTGCCTGAAGCAGCATGAGATGGGGACCATGCATGTGTGACCCAACCTGGCACTGCTACCGAAAGTCTCTGAGTGCAGGGGCGCACGAACACCTGAAGTGGAGCACCCTCAGGAACACACATCTTTAAGAACCTACATTACTGCACAAGGTGAGTAACTTTCTCATCCCATGTTCCAGAGCTGCTTCTGGCCTGCAATTTGACAATGTACCCCTGGGCTGGACAAAGGTTGGCTCTCCCTCCGTTAGGTCATTTCTACTCTGCTACCTAATCCAGAGTAGTTGCCAACAAAAGTTTTGAGAAGGGGGATGAACTTGATGGCTTGGAGTGATACTACTGATAAAGTTATCACAGTGCATGACTGGGCTTACCCAGTTGACAAGTGGTGACTTTAGCTTCTTCCACTTCTGTCTCCTCCTCCTTCCTGGTCTCTCTCTGCTCTGTTGACTGTTTTCAGTCCCAGTTCACTGCCCTGCTCTGTTGTGGGATGGCATCTCTCATAACCCACTGAAACTTTCAGTCAGGTTGCAGTGCAAACCCTTGGGGCACCTATTGAGAACTGCAGGTTTCCAATCTGTGCTCTTCTATTGGATGATGATCGGGATGAGAGTGGGCTGGTACGGCATATTGGTAAGAAGTGGCCTCCAGTACTGGCCCATACGCAGCTGACGTTAAAGTGTTGCCATGACAGCACTTTAATGTCGCTGCCCCTTTTGCCCTCCCCTCCCCCTCCTGTCATCGACCCCGTTAGTGGTGTGTGTGTAAGGGGCAGCTGCTCCAGGACCTTTTAAATAACCACTGAAGCCCTGGGTGGTGTGGGCCAGGCAGTATGGCTGGGGGAGGCTGACCTCCCAGACCCGCCCCTTCTGCCCGAGGCCCATCCTATTCTGGGGGCCTACAGTCAGGCTCCCTGTACCAGTAAGTTCTTTGTGCTACTTTCACCCCTGGTGGTGATAGGCTTAGCCTTTGCTGGATCATGGAAATTAGAGATAGGACAAAAACATGCTAGGTCACACCTAGCGCATCCCAGCAGAGGCCCATGAAGGAGTTGGTTCTTGCATATTTCTCATTGTTGTGTTCTGTGCAGTGTCTTACCCTTCGCTGTTGAACCAAGGACAGGTTCTGACTGGTGTTGACCCATGTATATGTTGAGATATTCTGGCCCTGTGGTTTAGTGGTGGCACATCTTTAGAGGTCTGAGATTGAGCTTTGTGGTTCCCAGGAACTGCTGAGAGAGCTTTGTTTCCTTTCCAGTGACCTGTGAAACTCCCCAAAGAGGATTAATGATTAGGTACTCCAGAGGGAGTCATGCCTCTGGGGCTTCTTGGCTGGTTTGAAATTTTTGATCGAGTGAAACGAGATCTCAGCAGAGCTGTCATCAAATCCTTTTTTTTTTTACATGACTTTAGAGTGTAGCCCTTTTCCTTTGATCTCCTGTATACCTTTGCTTGTTCACCTTTGATAGACTGCTTTTCTTTTCTTTATTATTTAGTGTGGACTAGGATTTAAATTAGGGGTCTAGGTCTCACAATTCTTAGGAATTATCTACACACACAAATTAAACTGATTTAACCAATAGGTTTTAAAATTAACTCAGTTAAATTGGTACAACCCAATGTATGGACAATTTAGCTTAAGCCTATTAGGAATCATGTAAAGGTAAATGGATATAAACCAGCTATAAATCAGTTTAAGAGTATTCACACAGGAGTTTGCCAGATTTAAGTAAATCTGTTTAAAAACACAATCCAGGTTGAACCTGTACAACTCTGTGCTCCCTGGTCTTAGGTTCTGTTCCTAGTTTTATGACTGGCTGACTTCTGAACCCTGTGTGTGTCATTTGATCTCTCACTACAGCCATCTGTAAAACTGGGTTTTGCTTGCCTGTCTTCCATGAGGGTTAGAAAGACAAGTTGGGTGAAGTAATATCTTTTACTGGACCAATTTCTCTTGGTAAGAGAGACAAGCTTTCGAGCTCAAGAGGAAGAGCTTTGTGTGGCTTGAAAGCTTGTCTCTCTCACCAAGAGAAGTTGGTCCAATAAAAGATATTACCTCACCCACCTTGTCTCTCTAATATCCTGGGACCAACACGGCTACAGCTACACTACATATTCCAAGAGGGTTATAAGTAGAGCTGGTTGGAACATGTTTTTGGGTTTTTTTCATGGAAAACTTTAACTTCTCAGTGAAAAACTGAAAACTTTCAGCTGAAAACATTTGGTTTAAATCCAAACATATCTATTCAGAAATGCGACCATAATGCCTCATGGGAGTTGTAGTTTGGATGCCTCCTGCCCCCCATTCTCGTCTGTGGGCCGGGCTCCTGAACCAGGCTACATCTGTGATGGTGCACCACAATATTCTCTCCTGCTGAGCCATGATCATAGGAGTCCCTGACTGTGTGATGTATCATGGGAGATGTAACCCAGTCAGGAACTCAGTTCAGAGAAAATTGGAGCATGAAGCACCTTAACTACAACTCCCATAATGTACCATGGCAGCATTTCCAAATCAATTGTTTTGTGTTTGTTTGTTTTTTCAACTGAAATTGTTTGGGATGGGGTGTTGAAGGGGTTGGCCAAAAAACAAAAATTATTTTGGTTACAGGTGTTTAACTGTTTCTCAGTTAAAAGTCAGAAATTCCTGCAGAAAGCAGACACTTTTTATGAAAAAAATTTGTTTTCTCGCAAATCTAGTTTTCTGTCAAAAAGCAGTTTTCATCAAACACTTTGTTGTAAGGCTTTTTCAGTTATGATGCAATAAGCACTTTGTGACCCTGAGAGGAGAGGCAGTAGAGAAGTGCAATGTCCAGTTATTATCAGTGGGGTTTTTTGTGTAGCAGTTCAGCTGCATGGGAAGTACAAGAGATGCATGTATGGAACTTGTTTCACCATTACCCTACATCTTGTATTCTCATTTTCACCCCTGGAAAGTGAGTGCTCAGTGGATGTAACACCTTGCCACTTGGATTTGGTAATGATTTGCAAATTCTTTGTCCAGGGTGCTGAACCCAATGCATGAATCAGCCCCACAGTGTTTAATGCTCAAGACTGTTGTCCATCATTCAGTGAAATAAATGTGAGTTTGATGGACAAATCTTGTGAGAACATTTGCGTGGGCCTATGATGTAACATTACCAGTCTGTATTAATACTGTCAACTCACCTTTTTAGCCAATCAAATCATCTGTACTGTTGCCTCATTTGATTATGACCTTGCTAATGTTAGCTGGGGGTGAAGCAGATCTCATTCTGTATCCCTAACTGGTTTGTAACAAAATCCGACTTAATAAAATGTGTCCATCAAGTCCAAAGGAGGGTTCATAATAGAGGAAGCTGAACAAGGACAGTGACACTGTTACATGCACCAAGCTGAAAGAGCACAGATTCTGTATCATTTATCTTAAGAAGAAAGGATTGTCCATTGTGACAAAATTAGTCAGATGTAGAAGATGAAACACTGAAGGCTCATTAAGCTAATTAGTGGCAGTGCTTAGTTGTAAGGAGGCAAGTGGAAGCTGGCAGAGTGCTGCTTTAGAAAAGCATTTGCCCAAGAGGAAGCATTATGCATAGTGAATTCATTAGTGTGTGCCGAAAGGGTAAAATCGTGCTGCTGCTGCCACCCCAACTGGGAAGGAGACCTTCAATGGCATCATTAAACGGTTGGCAGCCAGATGGCACAATTGCCATTCAGGAAGATAAGTACAGATTTGTTCACGTGTCATGTAATATTATTGAGAAGGGAGCACAGAAAATCTTCATCCTAAAGGCCTAGCAGTAAACCAGCATGTCAACAGGAGGTCAATCTCATAACCGGCCTAGAAGAAACAGCCACTCTGCACTCTGTGTGAATCCCTTAACTGTCCATTGTAACTAAGATAAACTGGGTTGCCTCTTAGACTATTGATGGTTGCCAACAGAGGAACTAGAGATTACTGAGGACTATTGAGAAGTTACATTCACTTTCCAGCCTTTGGTTTCATCACCTATTTCCTTAGTATTAATCCTAGTCCCTAAACAAGTATGAAAGTGAGTGTGATTGTTGATCATTATAAAAGCAGGCCTGACAGTAGGGTATGCTGCAAGCTGGTATAAGGGACATTGCAGAGCTGTAGGTGGTGCTCCCAGAAGTGGAATAACAGGGTGACTGCAAGTGAGGATTGAGATACATTAGTGCACTTGTAGGGAGAGCTGCAGTTTAGAATAACAGGGGATCCCGCAGGTAAGGACTGAAGTGCATTGGTTAGAACTGTGAAGGATCTAAGCCATAACATAGAAAAGGGTGCTGAGGGCCAGGTTGGAGGTTTGTTTGTTTAGCTGTGTGTAGGAATCTGGTACAGTGGCTGCCTAAACTAGGAGTGCTGAAATCTGCCACCTTTTTCAGCACTGGAATTCACTGATTTCCCCAGGAAAATGTAATGCTGAAAACAGAAAGGAAGAAGAAAATGCCCGACGTTCCTACGGTTCCTGCTGTATTCCATAAGTAAAGGTTATCCAATTTTCTGAGTCCTCCTCTCAGTTGACACTAATTTGACATCACACTATGTCAGGAATCGGCAGCCTTTGGCACATGGCCCATCAGGGTAAGCCCTGGCGGGCTGGGATGGTTCGTTTACCTGCAGAGTCCGCAGGTTCAGCAGATTGCAGCTCCCACTGGCCATGCTTTACCGTCCCAGGCCAATGGGGGCGGCGGGAAGTGGCAAGGGCCAAGGGATGTGCTGGTCGCCCTTCCCACAGCCCCCATTGGCCTCGAGTGGTGAACAGTGAGAGTTGCAATTGGCCAAACCTGCAGATGCTACAGGTAAACAAACTGTCCCGGTCCACCAACAGAGTTCCCTGATGGGCTGTGTGCCAAAGGTTGCCGATCCCTGCACTATGTGTTGCCATGCTAGCCCTATTAAAGCCAATGCAAACTGAAGATGTAATGGGAGGCATACTCTGAAGGTCCAGCTTGCCCCCAGAATAACCTGGGCACTTTCTCAAGCTAGGATAACAATGAGAAGGGCTATCAGTCCTGGAGCTTCATGGTACAACTGAACACCAGACAAGGTCAGGAACAGGTCCTCTTTCCATCTGCATAGGTCTATCAGGTGTAATGTAGGGTGTGAGAAAGAGGGGTTTTGCCTTTCCCTGAAATATCTTTCATTGGCCACTGTAAGAAACAAAATTCTGGACTTGTTGCAGTATGGTGACTCCTGTATTCCACTTCTTATGTCTTTTGAGCACAATGTCTATTTTGCCAGCCATGTTTCCAGTCAGTACTCTGAGCCCACACTGTGTTGGTTGTTTGTCCTGAGTGAGAAATGAGTCATCCTTGCAGAATCATTGTTAGCTGCCTCTCTATTATCTGCTGTGACACCCCACAACACACCTCTGTCTGTCTCTGCAGTGCATTTCCCTGCTGCTTTAGCAGTGCTGAAATGACTAGCCAACTGGCTTCTTTTTGCCATGATTATGTAAGGACATTTTATTACTCTCATTTCTTTGAGTTAGAAGGAAAGTGAATGGTTACTGGTGAATTGCTAGCTGCAATAATGATGAATGGAAGGGATTCATTCAGCGGTGTCTCTATTCATGCCCTGAGGCTTTTCATCTGTGTTTTTATTTCATTCAATCTAATGCACATTGATATCTCTTGGCAAACTGAGAGCATCACCTTCTGTATTCCTTGGACTAGCGGGAGGGGCGTCACCCCATGGCTCACTCCAGTGAAGCTCCCTAGCTAGCCCAGGTGCAGCACTGATGGGTTCCATAAGGAGCTGTAATCAGCCCTCCTACTTGGCTGGAAGGATGATTTTCCCAATGGAAAGAAATAATGCAGTATTATACAGCGATGGCCCAGAGCACAGCAGGAACACCCAGATCAAACTGTCAAGTCTTTGATCAGAAAGGTTCCCCTCCTCACGTTCATGGGACACAGGAGCCTCAAAGCACATTCAATCAATTGTCACCCCATATTGGACCTACCAAAACACACCCAAATACCTGATAACCACATACTCTGCTGCGCGTCATTTAATATAGCTCTGCACTGAATTACTTTCAATATAAACATTCATTTTTTTCCTCGCTATTCTGTGAATTCAAGGCACAAAGATCAAGGTGAATTGTATAATTAATCACCTCCCCTGCTCTATGTGATTGCTCAGATGCACATACAACAGCCCTCTGAGGGTATGTCTACACTGCAATTGGACACCCGTGGATGGCCCACACCGGAGACTCAGACTCAGGGGGCTTGGGTTGCAGGGCTGTTTAATTGCAATGTAGACATTCCAGCTCGAGCTGCAGCCCAAGCTCTGGGACCCTCCCACTTTGCAGGGTCCTTGAGCTAGGGGTTGCAGCCTGAGCCAGGATGTTTACACTGCAATTAAACAGCTCCACAGCTGGACCCCTGTGAGCCTGAGTCAGCTGGTGTGGGCCAGCCTCTGTTTTTTAATTGTGGTGTAGACATAATCCTAGAGACTAGAAGGGTGTGCCAATCCTACCCTGCTTCTAACTCAGCATAAACACATGCGATCTGGTCCAAACTCAGTTCCTGGCTTTATTTGTTATTTGGCTTTATTGTTAACTTACCAGCAAATACAAAACTCCATGTAATCTTCTTCCTGAGCATGGGTGTTCCTAGTGTTTTTCTTCCATCCCCAATTCCTTCTGCTTCAGAGAGACCCTTTTGTATTCTTAGGTTGGAGTTAATAGGATCCATCCCTTGGGCTTTCTGGGTGTCAACAGAATAGCTCTCCATCTCTGTGCGGGGTCATAGCGCCTGACCACCCGTCATAGTCAGGTCAAACAATGCAGGCTGACCTTTGGGTGCCAGCCATCCTAAAATATGAGGATTTGTCCTGGTTTCCTCAGCCCAGTCCCACTTCCAGTCTTGCAGGATAATGAAAGAGCCCTGAAGTTAATTGGGGCTGTTGCATGGTGCTAAGTGACATCTCATTGCACCACCAAGACACAGCATCATTGCAGTGACACAGCCTCACAATGCAGATGCACAAATGTTGAAGACAGTTGTGCTCTTCCTTGTGTGGAGACTTAAAGAGAGAACTGGGAATTAGAGCGAAAGAAAATCCATGACCTATCATATTCCTCAAGATCACGAGCAACAGTCTTACTGGAGATGTCCCTTTCCTCCGATTTCTTGGGATCTGTCTCACTGGAAACACAACATGGAAATCTGTCAAGCAGAATTATGGATTCCTGCATTCACAGCAACAACACCAAACCACCGTAATGCAGATTCTGTTTTTGTTCTTCCTTCTTGGCAGTAGTTATTTATAAAGCCCAAGATGCTGTGCCTGGTTGAGGCTGTCCCATGCTGCTCAAAGGCATCCTGCTCTTTATGTGCATCTACTTCCCTTTATAGAGATTCTTACCCTATATCAGCACTGCCTTCTGTTATTAGGATGTGCAATGAATGGTGTTGCTGCTTTCTAAATATCAAACACAATGCGTCCCTTTATATTTTATAGCTCACTGTGCCCCAGGTGTTGTTCTTATCGGTCCTGACATCATTCACACAATATACTGGGCCCTGTCTTTCCAGTTATCTGTAATGGACAGGAGATTTTGAGTCATTTTATCTTGAAATTGCAGCAACGTTTTCTCTTTAAAAAGTGACTTGTTTCTTTCCATCTCCATTTCTTCCTCTCTCACCCATTTAATCTCTTTCACTTTATTCCCATGTGTCTCTTTCCTTCGTGTCTCTATATCTCACTCTCTCTGTATTTTTTTCTTTTCCTTTCTTCCTTTCTCTTTACCTCTCTCCTTCTCCATTTCTTTCTCTGTCTCTCCCTTTCTACCTATAGGCCTGATCCAAAGGCCTATTAGTGTCAGTGGAAGGACTTCAGTGAGTTTTGGAGTGGAGCCTGTGTATTTCACTGTCTTTCATAAGAGCATAAGAACGGCCATACTGGGTCAGACCAAAGGTCCGTCTAGCCCAGTATCCTGTCTTCCAACAGTGGCCAATGCCAGGTGCCCCAGGGAATGAACAGAACAGGTAATCATCAAGTGAATCTCCCCATCCTTCCTCTCCATACAGCCAGAATGCACTGCAGTTAGAAGCCAAGGTGCTTAATGGCTTTCTTAAAGAGAAAGATGGTTTAAACCAGTACAGTAGACATTAAGTACCTCTGCTTATGGGGTGTGTAGAAGAAGGTTTGATCATACTTTAGTTTCTGTGATTGACCATCAACATACATGTCCAGCCATGGTAGGGCCATGTTGATTTCTAAACGTATTACCAAGAAGGTAGGGTCTTTATGGCCCCCAGGTAGGACCTCGTTCCTCAAAACTTGCTGCTCTTGAGGTCAGCATGAGTAGGTTTTGCACCTATGGCCATGTCACTTCCTATTCCCTGGTTTCATTTTTCTGTCTGCTCATCTGCTTGAAAATTTCTGGGATGCCTAAAGAAGAAAATCTGGAACCGCTGCCCAAGAGCAGACCCAGTGATTGGTGTGTTGTGAGGATGGAGAATGAACTTGTTCAGATCTACCTTTTCCCATGGCACCTGCCCTTTTGTTATTTATCAAGGAAACAAGAGCTAACTCAGCACTATGTCGAGGCAAAGCATATCTGAGAGAGCAGACGTGATTGTCTTCATAGGAAGTTGTGGCTACTGGAAGCTTTCTCATGTTATGTGTCATTGCGCAAACACCTTTGCATTATGTCTTATATCCATTCGCAGGCACCTCCATAGTAGGAACCAGAGGATCTCTTGTCTTCAAATGCCTCTATATACTCTGTTGTATAAATTTTCACCTGTGCTTTCTCATGAGTCACATAGATACGCCTACTCCTCTTACAGCCCTCCTTACAGACGATGAGGAGTGGGTTTTGTCCTTCACCAGTGGCATGAGCACACACTTATCACAAGGGGGAGGAAAGGAGAAATGGTGCCTCTGAGACTGTCTTCTTTCCCACAGCGCCTTCTGGTAGCTATGCACTGCCCCTTATTCAATGGCTCTCTCTAGACCAGTGCTTCTCAAAGCTGGTCCACCACTTGCTTGGGTTTGGTTTGTTTACCTGCCCGGTCCGCAGGTTTGGCCGATCGCGGCTCCCACTGGCCGCGGTTCGCCACTTCAGGCCAGTGGGGGCTGCGGGAAGTGGTGCAGCAGGCTGAGAAGCACTGCTCTCTACCATAGAGATTCCCTAGTGTTTAAACATAGAAGAGCTAAAAGAACCCGGATCTAAAGCCAACGCATCACATAGCATCAGGTTTGTGAAGAACAAAAGTGTGTTTACCAAGGATTTAATGTATGGATAACACATCTGATTGAAACTCTAACAAATAGCTGAATTACAGCTAACCTGTACAAAGACACAGAGAGCAGACTTTTCTTTTTCATGTTGGAAATCTTTCAGCGGCAAATGCTTTCGCTGTTTCCATTAAGTTCCAGCTAGTCCTAGCCAAGGTGGCAAGGACTCTTGCTAAGGGAAGAAGACACAAAGCATTTACAGCAAATCTAGTAGCTTGGAGAGGCAAGGTAACGAACACCTTTGATCTGAGAAGCGAATTTCATTGAATCCTGGCAAACACTCAAAAGCCAATCTTGACTTCCTACTCCTTTTATTTGTTATCAGTACTTGAGATCAGCTTAATATTTTACCTTCACCCTTGGCTGCTGAGCGTAAGGGACAAATGTCATTGGTAGTAGGAGAGGGAGAGAAGAAAGGAAGAAAATAGGGAAGAGAGATGGCATGAAGCAGTCACTGAAGTAAACATGCTTTAATTTAATTAAAGCTTTGCAGCAACCCAAAGGCAGTGACTATGGACTGACAGGCAATAATGCTAATATTTAAAGACGGTTTAAAAGAGCAAAGATAGTAATGATTGAAAAGAGGAGACTGAATTCCACTGTCCCACTCCTGTCCCCATGCGCAGGCCCTTATTGGTTGGCAATGTTTTGTTTTACATAGTCATGGCATAACTATCGCTTTGTAACTAACTACCATGGAGATGCATGCTATCCATTGAGAACAGTTGTACTGAGCAAGGGCTTCTGGATTCACCAGGAGGGTTGTAAATTTGCTGAGCTCAGATAATCTTGAACTCAGATCTAAGAAAAGCCCTGACTTGTATCAGTGCAAGACAATTTGTGAGTTGCACTCTTGGTGAGAGTGAAACCTTCGCAAGGATGTAAGAATATTCTGAACTAAAAGGACTTCACTGCAGGACGGTTAGCTCAGAGCTGTATATTTGAACTGAAATATACAAAGTCTGCTCCACACAATCAAATAGCTTAAGCGATAAATTACAAACAAGGCCCTGTGTACTCTGAGTCACAGTGGGACCAGATTCCATGGCAAGAGCTACTAAATTCTGTGGTTTTGTGTTACATTCTCTCCTTGGATTTGGCGAGCTGCTCCCACTGATAGAAGGGATTGGGAGTTTTTCATAGAAATGTTTTTTTTCTTTCAATAGAAAATGTTATTTCCATTCAACTGAAATGTTCTGTAAGAAACATGTCCATTTTGCAGAATGTTTTCTGACAGAAAAATTGAAACAAAATATTAGTGTAGAGGTGGTTTGACATTAATCTCTGCAACTGCTTGATCAGCTTCTTTCCCTCTTGGGAGTAGTAGTTCAATCGTATCATGATCCCCTTGTTCCTTATGAGCTGAGCTCTGCTTGTTGGACTTCATCATCCATGATACGCTATGCTCATGGGATTCCCTTCATGCACCATGGTGGCTCAGCTAGAGGAAGAGACTATGGCAGCTCAGGCAAACACAGATTATTGTTGACCCAACCTGAAATGAAAGGTTTTTCTTTGGGAACTTTGAAACATTTTGTTTAGACTGAAAAATTTGAAACTATATATTTCAATATTTCTAAATTCAATTTCTTTTGGCATTCTGTGAAAATTGATTTTCATGCGGATTCGAAATAAAAATAAATGTCCAAAATATTGCTGTTTCCTATAGGATGGAAATTCTATTTTTTTTTATCAGTTCTACTCATTGACTTAAGTGGTCCATGGGAGGACACGCCACTCAAGGAAGAATCTGGATCTTATTTTTCCACAGTCACCTGCAAATTGAGTGAATGCCATGCCGTGCAACCGGTGACTTTTTGCGTGGTGATATCACTCTTCAGAGGTAGCCTGCTAGCAATGCATTAAGCACCCAGGGGGAAAGTGTGGTTGTTCCTCTTAGCAGAACTGCCACTGTAGAGAAAATGAGGAAAGGTGAGGCTTGGGTTAACTTTGTGTAAGGCCACAAATAAACATTACACTAGATTGCCAAGTTTTGAGCTAGAAGTTTTTCAGCAGCCATTATCACACCAGCAAATTCTCGCTTCCAGGGTGTTAGCTATTGCAAATGTTTTGCAAATTGCAGAATGAGTAGCAAGGGAACTGTGAATTCAAGGGAAAGGGGAAGTTAGGTGACAACAACAGCAAAACTGGAATGGATGTTGTGATGTCACCAGAAACCCCAAGGTGGCATCAGAGCCTTGTTTTTCTACATTGTATGTGTGTGTAAATATAACATTCTCTGTGGATTCTACTATTTCTATACTCTCTTTCCTGCTGTCAGACTTCCATTGCTTCTGCTCCTCTCCAAAGGCTCTGAACAGACTTTGGAGCCTCTTCCCTCCAAACATGTTCTATCAAGCACTGATGATGCTGAAGGTGTGTGCAACGCAACTTAACCGGTGAACTTTAACAGTGTAAAGTCTTGCCTGTGAATTATGAAATCTCACTCATACACACATGATGGTAGTGTGTTTCTACATACTGTGTTGTTAGAGGGCTGGAACATTCAGTGTAGTGGGAGAAATGGCGGAACATAGTATCTCCTGTTAAAGTCAGACGGAGTTGTGTGGCTGAAATTCCATGTGATGTTTAGAATATATACCTTCGAGCACACTCCAGTTCTAGTTTACTAAGCTAACAGTAAGTCTTCTACAGTAGATGTGGTTGATTTGAATGTGGTAGATCTTATCATGAATGCAGATCTAATGGAGGGCATAAACTTTATCAATGCATCACAATTTGCGAATTGCAATCCCAGTTAGAATGAAGCCTTTGTGTAGAGTGAGGTTGCTTGGAACTTAAACAAAGTCACTATAAAGGAGATCACTCAGATATGCATAATTGCACTAAAATATGCAAATTCCCTTCCATGCAATAAACATCTAGCACAGTATATTAGCCAGTGAAACAGAACCAGAGAGGAAATTCGACTGAGGTAAGGTAAAAGTCTCTTTAGTCTAAACCCGAAGTCCTTACTTAGGTTTTACTCAGCACTTACAGTGAAGTCAAATTCCCACTAAAGCCAATTGTTTTTTATAACAGTGCTGCATAGCATAAAGATCTTATTGGTTCTTGATATGTGTTTGAGATGGCTGCATTTCTCATGACTGGAGAAACCAGGCATGAGATATTCTGCTCATCTTATGCAGGTGCCTATAGATTTTCAACAGGGCCTGACTAATTTTCCAGTTCCAATCATAATGACTGATGTTTGGGCATTCCTATGCCCCATGTTGGCTTTGGAAAATCCACCATTTATACCTACACAAACCATGATGGATTCTATATGTGACATCAGACTTTAGCAATTTTTTAGAGAGTTTAAAATAAGAGTCTTAGTCCTGTTTAATATGAGTGCGTGTGTAAATCAAAACTGCATTGGTTACCTAGAATCTAACTGAGCAGGCCCTGTAGGGAAATGAAATTGATAATTAATACTTTGCAGAACCCTCTAAAATAAGCTTCTGTGGAGTTTTAGTTCATTCAGGCCCATCTCTGAAATCTAGATATATATCTGTGAATTAGTCTCACAAGCCAAGCCTGTGCTAGTACAGGGACTATCCAGAAACAGCAGACATTTTGAAACCACGGAGTTGTTTTGTTAGTTTAATTGGGGTGTGTTTTTGTTCTGTAATTCCAGCCACCGGTGCTCCTTGAGTGGGGATGACCTGAATAGACAGTGGCTGGCTCCCAGCTGCCAGCTCCATCCAACCATTTACCACACAAAAGGCCTCCTCTACTACCTGTGCAATGTTGGACGGGCTCCACTGGTGAGTCATTTCTGTCTTCCTTTGTATTAATACCCCTGCACTCCTCATTTGTTGAGACTTCCCAAAAGACTCCTGTGCTACACAGTTCAGGAGAGAGAAGGGGTCTGGGAAGATCTGAAAACATTCCAGTGCTGCATTACTCGGGAAGTGGGGAAGAGCTTGGAGACCATCACTTCAGTGGGATATTTTACTGCTTATCAGCCCTTCTAACCAACAATCCTATGTTCTGATGCCCTTGCCCAGTCTGGAGAGCAGACTGGCTTGGGGGCGGGAGGGGGAATTAAGGTTAGGAGAGCTGAAGTTGGGATGTAGTTTCTGGAAGTTCTGTCCCCAAAATCCATGCTATCTGGGATAGCAGAGCACTGAAGTAACAAATTTCCTGATGACAGGATGCCACTTTGTACCAGCTTGGGATCCCCTAAGTATTTTAGAGGGTTCCTGCAGTGTTTGCTGTGGAGACAGGCATCTTAGTGCAGTATTTAAAGCAGGGGACTGCAAGTCAGGAGATCTTGATCTGATTTCTGAGCATGCAACTGGTTCTCTGAGTGATGTTGGGCAAATAACCTCGCTCCTCTGGGCAAAGTGTTCTCTTTTGTAAAATGGGGATTATAATGCCCACTTTTCATAAAGCTCTTTGAGTCTTCAGATAAAAGTGCTAGATCGGTGCAAAGTATTATCTGCAGACCATTTCTGGTGGAGTGAGGAGAGAGTTTGCAAAGATCTCATGGCAGCACAGTAACCAGCTCCAAAAGGGAATGAACTTCTGTGCTTCTCTGTCTTGGGAAGGAAGTCTCCTCTTCTCCCCGTTGGCTGAAAGCCCTCAGCATGAAACACAGCAAGGAGTGGAGAAGAAACCTCCACCAGACTGGCATTCAGATTGGGCTTGTGATGAGTAAACCAAGGATTTCGGCTTGTGCTCCAACAGCCCCTAGTGGAAAAGGAAAAGATTTATGTGAACATATGACAAGTGGAAGGCTTGTTTAAAAATATAAATAAACACTAATTAGCCATAAGTATGGCAGCATGCTCTGGTTTCCAGCTGGGACCATCTGAAAGGCAGCTGAGAAACAGCTGAATACTAAATGTTGCTCACAGAGTAAGAAAGTCGTGGAATGGGCCACTACGTCATCTTCCACCTGCCTAGTGTGATACTGGATATTCAGCCCAGTCAGTGTCGTCAGCCACGCTGTCATCTTTTACATACCTCATCTGATTTAGTCCCTGTTTCAACACATCATTTTTTCATGTGTATAATTTTATGCACAAGTTTAAGTCCCATTGGTTTCCGTGCTTTTCTGACTCCAGGGCTAGCTCCAGACACCAGCATTCCAAGCTGGTGCTTGGGGCGGTATTCTGCAAGGGGCGGCAGACCCTGTTGTTTTGCCCCTAAGCAGCGCACAGAATTGCCGCCACAGGCGGCGGGGCCAGTCCGTATGCCCTTAGGGCGGCAGGCGCGTTTCTGCGGTGAGAGCAATTTGGCAGCAGCTTCTATGTTTAGCTGTCCGGGGCGGCTTCAGCTAAACATAGAAGCAGCCACCGAATTGCCGCCGATTCGGAAACACACCTGCCACCCTAAGGGCACACAGACTGTCCCCGCAGCCCGCGGCAGCAATTCAGTACGCTGCTTGGGGCGGCGAAAACTGTAGAGCCGGCCCTGGCTAAATCAGGGCCAAATGGCTCATCCTGCTCCCACTGAAGTCAAGGATCATTTTTGCCATTCACTTCAATGGGAGCAGGATGTTTCATAGTTAACAACCAGCCAGTAGCTTTGGGACTCTGGAAGGGTATCGTTAGCTCAAAACTCATCTGTTAACCAGAGACTTAAGCAGCTCTTCCCAAGCCTTATCTCTACAAAGAGCTCTGTAGATGAGTGGAGAAACTCCCTTGTGATGACTTTATGGAGGAGTATAGTTCATGACTTTGCAAGCTGAAAACACACAATCCCCACAATTGCACTGCACATGTGTGTCTCTGGTTAATCATCTAACTGGGTATTTGAATATGCAATCATGGTAACTACAGGTGCATTTTGGCATGACAGTGAATAGGATGCCCTAGTGTAGTGTTTCCCAAACTTGGGACACTACTTGTGTAGGGAAAGCCCCTGGCAGGCAGGGCTGGTTTGTTTGCCTGCCGTGTCCACAGGTCCGGCTGATCGCGGATCCCACTGGCCGCAGTTTGTTGCTCCAGGCCAATGGGAGCTGCTGGAAGTGGTGTGGGCTGAGGGACATACTGGCTGCTGCTTCCAGCAGCTCCCATTGGCCTGGAGCAGCGAACCGCGACCAGTGGGAGTCGCAATCGGCCAGGCCTGCGAACTCAGCAGGTAAACAAACTGGCCCGGTCCACCAGGGCTTTTCCCTACACAAGCAGAGTCCCAAGCTTGGGAAACACTTCCCTAGTGTAAGTGCTTGATTTTCTAAAGTCCCTGGTAGAGATGTGCTAATGATTGATTTTTCAGATCAGTAGCTGAACTTAACTTTTTTATCGTGGGTCAAACAAAATGTTTCAGTTTTTTAACCTATTTAAAAAAAACTGCAGTAAAATTTGAAACAAAAAGGTGTTTCAAACTGAAAAATCTAAACATTTTGCTTAGAAAATGTCAACACATTTGTATTATTTCAGATTTAGTTTAAAAAGGTTAGTCCAAAAAATTTTGCCCAGCTCGTCCCTGGTTCCTCCTCTCCTGTGGTTGAGGTACTCAAGCTAGTTCATACGTAAGGATTTTGCATTGATTTTTTTAAAGCTTAATACTCCAATCACCAGAGCCTCAAATCCGATTGATGGATCCCTTGTCCTCTGGGAATAGTCTAATTATTTTGCACTGTGGAATTCCTTTTCTGCTCATTTGTCAGTCAAGCTATTTTGGTGAAAAATTGTGTTTTTGCTTTTGAGAAGAAAAGAATTCCTTTTCTGCAGGTGGCAAAAAACTCAAAAGGATTCTGGTCCTCTGTGTATCTGGGAGTTTTCACTCTGCCCAGGGTCACTGACCAGAAAAATGTGAAGATGGGTCCAAGACCTGGAGGAAAAAGTGCAAAATGGTTCAAATATTACCAAACAGATCTAATGCAAATTCCAGAATGATCTTCAGGCTGCAAGAGCCTGATGGATAGGCACAAACAACCTGATGGGCAGGGAGAGTTGCAGGATGGAAGATTTCCCTTGTGCTTCATGAATGGTGTCCAACGGAGGAGACTCACAGTCTAACAGCAGGTAGAGATGAAAAAGTCTGCAGTCATCCTGACAATGAAACTCCCTGGCTTTCCAATATAGGCCAGAGTGCTGGAGCTCAGCAGCTGGAGACATTGAAACCTGGGAGACTTGAAGGACACCCAGGCCCTAGAAGCTCACTTTTGAGTTAGCTCGTAATCATTTTCGGTGGTGTGGCGTTGCATGAGCTATCCTAATCTAATCTAATCTACTTTTCGTTATCATTCCCAATCTTATTCAAATATATTTTTATCTATCTATCCTTTCTTCTTCTCTTTAATCTGTGTTTTTATCCCTTGCCCATCAATGTGGTATCTGGATCCTGAGGTTGTGCCCATATGCACTGCAAGCTGTTAGTATTCTTGAGTTAGGAGAGGCTATTGATTTCATCTTCTCTCTTGCTCTCGGCCTGAAGTATGACAGGCTGTTGATAAACTGATTTTTCTCTGTCTTTGAAGAGCACATTGATTTTAGTTTACATACATTCAAAAATACCTTTCCTTGCTCTGAAAGTAAGCTATGGATTCAAGTTAGCTGATAGCCAAATGATTTCTATGGAGCGATTTGGTCTCATTTATGCTGGTGATCTGTGAGCAGTTTCTTCAAAGCAGGGCATGACATCTTGAAGGAGAAAGGGACAAAGCTTTAAAGCTAATAGCCTTTCAGACCAGGCCAGTTTAATTGGCAACTGCTTTTCCAGTAGAAAACAGTATGCAACTGCGTCTTTCTTTTCCTTCTTCAGCTAGGAGAATCGCATTAGAATAAAGAACAGCCAGATGTGTGTCTTCTCTGCCCTCTACTGTGTGGAATTAGAATAACTCAGCTGTGTGTCAAAAGCCATCTATTGCTAACAGCAATGGGAGATTTAACGTTAGCTCGGTGGCATGGTCCTGTGGTTTTGAAGCAACAGGATCTGCACTGTATCCATTCTGTCACTGTGAAGTTCGAGTAGCCCCTTGTATTCGGACAGCTGTTGCATCCAAGCTGGGCATGAATTTACTACAGTATTTTATATTTTAAGTGATTAGAACCTTCAGTCACAAAGAATCTCAAAGCACTTCAGAACCTATAAACACACAAGTCCCATTGGAATGCAACCTCTTCTCAAGAGGAGATTGGCAAACAGATGGAAGGACAAATGTGTAACAAGGAAGCCAAGGCAAACGCCATCTCTAAGGAAAAGTCCCTCTGGATTTTAATGTCCATGCAGTGGGGATAGGATGTTGGCATTTAAGTCTCATGTGAAAGACCTCTTACTAATTTGATTTAGGATTGAGTCAACTCCAGAGGGGGTTCAACCAAAAACCTGGGACTCACACTACTAAACCAGCCCCTTCATCTATACTGTTGTGACAAGGTCGGATGGGCTCCTTCTAGGGCAGGCCCTGACTCCTCACGTTAGCCTCCAAGAGCCCACAGGCTCAACACTCACCATGTGTCGTTTCAGAGGAAGGATGCTTTTATGGCTCAAGTAGAAGAGTAGCACTCGAGTTCAGTTCCTATCTCTGCTACAAAAACAGTGTGTGACCTTGACAAGTCATACAGGGCCAGATTTTTAAAATATATCGGCACCTAACTCCTAGTGTTTTCAATGGGAGTTAGGGCTTAAAGACCTTTAAAAATCTGGCCCGTAATCTCTCTGGAGATAATAGTACTTCCTTTCTCCTGCTCTGTGCCTGTCTTGGCTCTTTAGATGGTAAGCATCTCAGGGCAGGGATTGTCTCTTACTGTGTGTTGGTCTGATGTGGTTCTGGTCTCAGCTGGGGCTTAGAAATAATAACAAATGGCACTGGAGTCTGAGCAGTAAACACCACTCTGGCATCACAGCATCATTGTCTCAGCGTACCCTGTGCAAGACCTCACACTGCCCTGGACAAGCTCTGCTATAGAGCTACTCAACATTATTCAAATATATAAATGAAAAATGATCTTTTTGTGAAAATGTTTTTGATTTTCTCTTGTTGTTTGCAGTGTCAGCGTAGCCATGTTGGTCCCAGGATAGAGGAGAGAGAAGGTAGGCTAGTTAATATATTTTATTGGACCAACTTCTGTCGGTGGAAGGGACAAGCTTCACAGAGCTCCTCTTCAGGTCTGGGGAAGGAAACCAGAGCGTCAGAGCTAAATACAAGTTGGGACAGATTGGATGAACACTTTTTACAAAGCAATTGCTCTATATCTGACTGCTCAGTTCTTCTCTTCTAAGGAATCTGCACACCTTCAAAAGATGAATTTGGGAACTTAATAATGCTAGACACTAAAAACCATAGACTAAAGAGAAACACTGGTTTTATGGCTCATTACAACAATTTGTGATACACTCTGCTGCTGGTAAACCCTCAGTAGCCCACTTTATTTTAAGTGTTTTCCTACAGCATATCTGAACCCCTTTTGCCTAACAATCTGTCCCAACTTGTATTTAGCTCGCACACTCTGGTTACCTTCCCCAGACCTGAAGAAATGCTCCATGGTGTTCAAAAGCTTGTCCCTTCCCCCAGCAGAAATCGATCCAATAAAAGCTATTACCTCACCCACCTTGTATCTTTTTGATTTTCTCGATATTTTTCATTTTTTGACAAAATTGCTTATTTAACATTTTTGGTTTTAATTTTCCTCTAAAAAAATTGACAATTTTCATTGGTCTTTTAATCACAGGGCAGGGGGGTTTCAACATCAAAACCAAAACTTGGGAGATAGAAAAAAAATACTTTGAAAATTCCAACCTTTGAAAATGTTTACCAAAAAATTGGATAAGTTTTCCCTGTGGAAAAGTTTTGAAGAACAACAAAGAATTGGCCCTTTTTGAAAAAAGCCATCTGTGAAACTTGGTTTCTGTATTCTGCCCAGCTGTACTGTGCTGTCACCTGACTCTCCCTATGAGCCTACTGCCAGAGACCTGAATGGGAGAGTGCCCAGGGTGGGCGGGCTGGATGAAGGTAGGGCTGTGAGAAAGGGTTGGCAGGAGGCAGAGATACTGCAGTGCTTTGGCTCCTTTCTGAGCCTCAGAAGGAATTATGGAGGAGTAAGACATAATTCTTCCCTCTCCTTCTAGCTCTGCTGCTTCATGGCTCCTACCACCAAATGTCTTAAAGCCACAATCTGAGCCTTTATCATTCTTTGAAGCCACTGGGCTCTGCCTGAAATTGATTGAGTATTGCCAACCCAAGTGCGATGAGTCAGGCTCCCCCAGCCATGATAATATTTAGGAGTTGCCTTTTTATTTGCCTCAGGTGTCACATTTTCAAGATTTTCTGTGGGGCCACGAGGGCTAGAAACTTTTCTTTTTCTCTCTCTTTTTTTAATGAAAGCTGAGAGTTGCAGGGAATAGCTTGACTCTGGCAGCCAGTGTCATAATAAAAATATAGTGAGACTTGTGATAAAAGTGTGAGAGTTGGCAAAAGTGAGTGTGCTGCCAATTCTTACCTTGGATTTGAATAATTCCTTGGGGGGTGAGAAGGATGACACGTTTTGGAGTCTGATTGTGTAGCATGAGTTACACTGTTCTAGCTAGAGCAGAGGCTGGTTGCCTCATAATTCCAGGTTCATTCTCTGTCCACTCTTAGATGCCTCAGTGAGAGCTCTGCTATCAGGCTACAGAGTCCAGCACCTGGCTTCTATGTTGGCTGAACCAAGAAGGACACCCCTGTGCTAGAAAAGGTGGAACCATCAGGGGCTGATAGGAAAATGTTGTAAAGTCACAGGAACATAGGCGGGAAAAAAACCCGTTGAAATCACAGGACGAAGTGAGTTTAATCAAAATGAAAATAAGTTTTCAGTGCCTTCTGTACAACTTTCAAATGGAACTGCCCATAAATAGCTACAGTGATACTGACCCTGCTGCCATTGGAAGCTAATGGCAACAGAAGGGGATAAGGCTCCGTGGGCAGATACTGCAGACAGTCCCACAGCAATCAGTGTAGATGATAATCTTGCACTGATGCAGGTGGGTGGGAGTGGATCACCTAGCAGGCCCATTTCAGCCCTACCAATTAGGATTCATCTGTGGGATTCTCTAGAAGCAAAATTATAGGGCTAGCACCACTCAGGCAATGTTTTTGTCTGACTAGCTCCATATCCCTCAGTGCTTTCTAATATGTAAAATAATATTTTAAGCAGATAATGTACGTACCTTTTGCACGTTAGTAATATGCAGGTAATTGATATCCAATTGAGCTTGGAGTTCTGCCTCAAAATAGGATGGAAACTATAAAATCCTCTTTAATATTCATAGGAATAAATTCCACATAGTACCTGTGGTTAACCTAAGCTATGACTGAATGTCGCTGATAGCTTAGATGAAAAACTAGCTGGAAAAGTGTCTCTGTTATTAAAGGAAGTAGTAAATGCAGCCATTTGGATAGGGCCATTTTAGGGTAATTGAAAACATTGCAGATGGAGTTACTTCACAGTGCATGGGTTACATATAGCTCTGCAAAACATGTGAGCAATCTGAGCGGGCTGTGTGTCCAGGGTCTGTGCAAAACTGGGTTTGTTTAATTGGAAATGCTGCTGTTTGTGGATCTGCATCTGATTTCACAGTGCCCACAGTCCTCCCCTTGCCTTCATCATCTAGTGAGAATGGTGTAAATAATGCAGTGGACTCACTACTGGGAAACAAGCTGATCTCCATGTGTCAGGAATGAGGGCACAACACTCTGAGGACAGGCGAGCGTAGGTGCAAGCAATGAAATTCTGTAGGCAGCAGAATCAGGGAATGGACAGGACATGAGCAAGCTTTGGCTAACAGACCACCCATGTAAGTTGTTACCCGGGACATTACATTTAATAAGCCAGATAATTAGGGGCTGGTTGAGGGCAGCTGGGTGTGGTTCATGCATATTTACATATTAACCCACCACCCCCAATGTGTGCAAGGCTGGGCTATTTTAAGGGGCTGTCAGAGGATAGCTGGCCCTTTGACAGGGCCAGGGGCCTACCTCTGACAGGCTTCACAAGGGAGAATAAGGCAATTCCAGGTTCACCTGGGATTGGTCAACTCATTGGGTTACTGAGAGGCAGTTAATTAGGCAGGGAAGCACCTGGCCAAGATAAAAGGAAGCTGATCCTGGGGTGTCTTCTAGGGGAAAAGAGACTGCTAGGGGAGAGAATAATTCCCAAGATGTAGGAAAAGAAGGTTCCTATGGTAAAGGCTTCTCAGGGGGAAGGTGGTGAAGGGTTCACCAGCAAAAGAAACCAAGGAAGAATGCTCCCGGGTAGGAGCATTTCCAGAAGGCAGGGACTATGAATGCTGAGTCTCAGAGAATCCAGGCTCCCAGGAAAGAATTCACCAGGCAACAGCAGAAGCCTTAGGAATAACAGGAATGATATGCTGTCCTGAGGAAGGATTGTCATGATTTGGTCTCTGTGGGGACTTTGGCCCAAGAGGAGAGAACCTTCTCCAGCTAGTCACAAGAAGTCCCTGGCTCCAGAAGAGCATCCTGGCTCATGAAGGCCTCGCTGGTAAGGGACCTTGGGCATAACTGGGGTTGACACACTAAGGCTGACTCAGCCACTTCTCCGTCCAGTTACAGAGAGATACGGACTCTTTGTGTGACGTTCTGCCTTTGGAGTAGAGTAGACTAGACCCCTGAAGGGATGCTGTTCAATATACAAGCCTCACTGGACTTATTAAAATCCCCTCTCTCAGAAACTGAGGCAGAGATGCAATAGCAAGTGCTGCACCAGACTGCTAGGGGGAGGGCCCCCATTCAGGGGCCTATGAGAATTAGGTCCCCAACTCCTACTGAACTAGGCTCCTTTGAAAATCCCAGTCATACTGTGTGTAAATACTGCATGCTTTATTTGTATCCTCATTGCCTGCTCTTTGTAGGCTGCATGGTGCTGAATACTCTGGCCCTGATGCAGCAAAGCCCTTAAACATATGAGTAGTTCCATGTCTCCCTATAGTTTAGTACAATGGAATTTAGTAATGACTCGGTCCCCTGGACACCACTTTATGAGAAATAGTAACAAAGTTGTCTAGTGCTGGATGCTGGAAGAAGGAAGTATTGGAGGTCTGGTTGAGGGTGATGGGATCAGCAGCACTACTGGGTGGTGTGAGTTTGGTTGACATAGCAGGGAAAGCTGCATAAAACTCTAATGGGGGGTAGGTATTAACATTTTGTCTTTGCCATATTGTTAAATCCTGGCTCCTCACTGGCTGAAAACATACCTGTGTTGAGACATAACAGTAGGCACACAACTACTTCCACCCTGATAGTAGTGAGCTCGGTTGTTCCATGCATTATCCGCATTATAAACTGGGGGAATGATCCTTTTACTTAATTCCCTGCTATTGTACCTGTGTGCACCAGGTGTCAGCACTATTGCTATTTCATTATGGATCTGAGAATATGCTTCTAGATTCACATGTCCAGGTAGGGTGACCAGATGTCCCAATTTTATTCGGACAGTACCGATTTTGGGGTCTTTTTCTTATATAGGCTCCTGTTACCCTCCACCCCTTGTCCTGATTTTTCACACTTGCTGTCTGGTCACCCTTTGTCCAGGACATGCCTACTTTTTTAGGGCTTGTCCACACTGGGAACTTGCACTGGAAAAATCTACCCCCTTGCCCCTCAGACAGACATGTTATGAAACAGAACCAACCAATAATAATAATAGTAATAATCCATTCCAGTAGAGCCAAGCAATCCTAATCAAGGATGGCGGCCCTATTAAGATAGGTGCTGTACAGACATGTAACAAAGACAGTCTGCCCCAGAGAGCTTACAATCTAGGTGTTAAACAGGAGGCAGCAATTGGATGAAACAACGATGTTGGTGAGAGTTAGGTAAATAGTTTACCTGGAAATCAGAAGTTGCAGCTTGCTGCTTAACTAATCAGTGCCGGAGGTAGCAACCTATAAGCTTTATGGCAGAATTTGGTGTTAAGTAGAGATTGAAAGAGGATGAGGTGGTGAGTTTAAGAAGTTTGATGTGGAGTTTTTAATCATGCATGGGAGGAAGTACGGAGGTGCTCATGAGAGAAGCAGATGTGGGAAATTGAAGCTGAACTGGCTAGCATAGCTGACAGAACCTCATGTGCAAATAATTGCATTCTGAATGGCTGCAGTTAAATTCAGTAAAATTTAATTGTCTCTAAAGGGCCAAAGGTAAATAAATGATCAGGTAGATAAATATACTGGGTGAAATTTTGGCCCCTTGAAGTCAATGGCAAAACATCACTCACTGTGATTGCATCCACTGCTTATTTCTTCCTCCATCTTCCTGCTTCTGTCTGTCTGCCTGTCTATTCTAAAGTTTCTCTTCTAGTGGTATCTGGATGCTCCTCTTTGCCTTCCAGTTGGCTTATCAAAAGTGAATAAAACTTTGCTGGACCGCTATCTTCTTCTGACAATTTAGAATGTTGGCTTAAAAAGAACAATTGCTCTTCTTTTGAAATTCCTTTCCTCACTGGATTTTCCAGTATTTCTGATGAAGACATGGAGAATATGTATAACAGTAATGCATATCTCGCCAAGCATCAAGATTGATTATTCTGCAAGGCCTGGGTCAATATTTACTTCGTAGGTCAATAAACCCTGATTTTCATTTGTAGAGGACTTGATATGTGCTTATAAAGGCAATCTAAAATTCCACTGAAAGTGGGAATATGCTTAACGCCTAGCTACCCGAAGACTGATGCTAAAGAGATGGATTAGATTGATTGATTAGACTATGTAAAATAGGTCACGTATTGTGCTTTGCTTTAGGGGGATATATACAATGTCATAACAATATGCAATAACTACTAGTTTAATAGCATGGATATGTTTTTCTGCAAATTATATAGTACAGATTTCAAACTTAAAGAGATGAAGATTGATTGCCTGGTAGGGTGCAGGTTTTAGATCTCAAGAAGATAATACTGAAGTTTAGAAGTAAAAGGAATTTGACAAACTTCCCTTCGATTGAATCATAAGATGCATATAGGATCCTGAACTGCCATGGATGGCAGTGGGTGGGACACAGTTCTTTGTGTTTCAAACAGAGCAACAAAACCTCCCTCTCTTCTCTGAATCCTCCAGGATCAGGTGGACTGGTAAAGCCTGGGAGGTCTGATCACAATTGATTAACAGGGTTTGGCGTTCATTATAGGCAGGCCCCATAGCCTGAGAGCCTCTGAGAAGTTCTGAAAAATGGGTGTTTTTTTAGCAATTGGTCAACCCACTACTGTTGCACATTGCCATTTAAAGGGCTAGAATCCTTCCTGTTTTATGGTCAATGTTGTTCCTTTTTCTGATCTCCAGGTATTCTGCGACTATCATGGCCACTCCCAGAAGAAGAACGTGTTCCTCTATGGCTGCAGCATCAAGGAAACATTGTGGCAGGCAGGCTGCACCGTCAACACAGCAGTTGTCACAGAAGATGTTGGCTACAGGGTGAGACTTCACATTACAGTACACACATACTGTGCACATGTGCACACACGCAATTCATTCTTAAGACCGTACTCAGAGTTGTTATAGTTTGACAGCAAACCACTGATATCTAGTGGGATCCCACAAGAGTCTGGCCGACGTCTGGTATGATTTAGTATTTTCATGAATGACTTGAATCATGGAGTGGAGAGTATGCTTATATAATTTGAAGATGACATCAAACTGGGAATGGTTGCTAGAAATTTGGGGGACAGGATTTTGAATTCAAAATGATGTTGGAAAATGATCTGAAATCAACAAGGTGAAATGTAGTAAAGACAGGTGCAAAGTAAGAAATAAAAATCAAATGCATAGCTACAGAATGGGAAAAAACTGGCTGCATAACTGAGGAGTAGTACTGCCCAAAAAGATCTGAAGGTTATAGTGATCACAAATTGAATAGGAGTCAACTATGTGCTGCAGTTGCAAAAAAGGCCAATATCATTCTGGGGTGTATTAACAGGAGTGTTGTATGTAAGACACAAGAGGGAATTGCTCTCTTCAGCACTGATGAGGTCTCGGGTGGAGTACTGTGTCCAGTTGTGGGTATGACAGATTGGAGAGTCCAGAGGAAAGCAACAAAAATGATAAAACTGATTTCTGAGGAAAGGTTAAAAAACCTGGGCATATTTAGTCTTGGAAAAAAGACCAAGGAGAAACCTAATAACAGTCTTCAAATATGTTAAGGGCTGTTATAAAGAGGATGGTGCTAGATTGCTCTCCATGTCTACTGAAAGTAGAGCAAGAAATCATGTTTAATCTGCAGCAAGAAAGATTTTAGATTAGATATTAGGAAAATCTTTCTAACTATAAGGGTAGTTAAGGTCTGGAATAGGCTTCCGAGGGAGGTTGTGGAATCTCCATCATTACAGGTTTTTCAAAACAGGTTGGATAAACACCTGTCAGGGCTGGTCTAGGTGTCCCTGGTCCCATCACAGTGCAGGGGGCTGCAAGAGGTGATCACTTGAGGTCCCTTCCAGTCTTATATTTCTATGATTAGGAATGGGCTCAATCTACAAAGTTTGGAGCTGAGTCTGAACTTCCCCAGAGTCCAGAGCCTGGAATGCAGTCCTGGGAGGCTGGACCCATCTCTAAAATCTAGATGAACTGAATATTAGCAGAAGTATCATCTGAATGAACATGCCCCCTAATCAATGGCCACAAATAGTTTCCTACCTGGGCAGCTACCTTTTTTTGTGTGAGTAAACCACACGCATGCGTAACATCATTCATATAACCTTTATGTACCATATAATAATGGTAAAAGGCCACAGGTCATGTTGCCATGTTGAATTCAATTGCCTTATTGTTAAAAGCACCATGTCAAAATAAAAATCAAGAGCCTAATTCACCACTATGCTACTTCAGTTTTACCCCAGCATGACTTCATTGAAACCATGGAGTTACACAAGTGTCAAACTGGAGTAATGTAGCATTGAACTTATTTGACCCTGTATTTTTAAATAATATGTTTATGTAGAGAGCACCTCCATGAATAGATGGTGCTATAGCTTTATCATGTATTAAATTGTTGTCTTGTATGTTGTTTTTTTGTTGTTGTGACCTGGGGTTTTAGCAGGATGTTCATTCCTGCCTGTGTGTGCTGGACTTGGTACTTGCGGTGTCCCAATAAATCTGATTCGATAATATTACAGTTTTCTTCAGTGTTTTTCCTGTGACAGGATTCTTAAAATAGAACCAATTGGAAACTCCTACTCTCTTTAACAGACCATTTGTTTCCCATTTCTACTTCATTCCTGTTAGAAAGTGAAACTAGATTAAATTATTTTTGCTCTGTGTTTAGTTAGCCTCGCTGTCTGGCTCTCAGGCACCAGCATCTGGCTGCTGGTTTGTAGTTTCTGACAGTTAAAGGGAATGAGTAATAGTTAAAAATCTCCCATTTTCAATGAAACTTTTTAAGTGTCTTGAAAATAATTCTGTTTGTATTAGGGAAGGAGAATTGTTTAGTGGTTAAAATAGGAGACTGGTATACAGGTCTAATAGGTTCTATTCCCAACGCTGCTGGATTTGTGTGACTTTAGGCAAGTCACTTCACCACCCTGTATCTGTTTCCCCATCTGAGATGAAATTATCTCTAATTATAGTTTTAAAAATTAATTTTTACGAAACCTAAGAAGTATTCCTAAACTGGTTTAAGAGGCACAGATTAGTGAGATCTGGCACAGAAGAGGTTAAAATATTCTTGTATAGTTCTTCACTGTTGTATGACTTGCACCTCTCCAAGACAATCTGCAACTCCCTCCCTTCCTTTAGATTACCACATCTTCCTCATTCATCTTCAGGCATCGTCCCAGGAGCATACTTTCCCAGGAGGAAAGTGCTCCATCCAGGAGTGAAAGTAACTTAAGGGACTTACCGGTAAGCAGGGACGGGGTCCTGAGCAAGGTATGGGGGTACTCAGGGGATGGACTCTTGAAATTCCCAAGCCCTTTAAATCACCGCCGGAGCCCAAGGGCTCCTGGCCACTGCCACTAGCCTGGGGGCCAGCTTCCCTGGGTTCTTTTAATTGCTGCAGGAGCCCTGGGATAGCAGCAGCGGCCGGGAGCCCCAGGGATCTGACAGTGATTTAAAGGGCCAGGGCTCCCTCTTGTTGCTACTGCAGCTGGACCCCCAGGCCCTTTAAATTGGCACCGGAGCCCACGGTAATGGTAGCAGCAGCCAGGAGCCCTGAGGCTTTGGCAGTGATTTAAAGGGCAAGGGGCTCTGGCCGCTGCCGGGAGCCCTGGGCTATTTAAATTGTTGCCAGAGCCCCAGGGCTCTTGGCTGCCACTACCCCATGGCTCCCGCAGCGGGGCTCTGGCAGCCCGGGGCCCTTTTAAATTGTTGGCCTGGGGAAGCTGCCCCCTGCTGGTATGGTCGGCTGTGTATCAGCTGTGTACGCTGTAGTGGACTGTACCGGCTTACTTTCACCTCTGGCTCCAGCACTCCTTGCGAGACTGACCTTAGCCAAATCTCCCTGTTTCACAAGCGGAGGAGAGAGAGTGCTCATAGTCAGCACAACTTTTGAAGTTGGGTTCCATTTGGATTTCAGAAGCTGGAGAAGGCTGGGGAGAATCAATAGATATACAAGCAGAATTCAAACCTCACCTTCAGGCATCCAGAGAGTGTCCGGAATCTGCAATTAATCAATCCTAAGCAAGCCTCTGCTGCCATCCAAGAACGTGCTGCAGAGGCATTCTTCAGTCCACAGCCTGCATGTCTATGCCCCAGATGATAGGTGTTCATAAGTCCCTTAGATGGTATCATACGGGAAGTTATTCTGCTAAATCAGAGAGATTGGCATGTGGCTGCAGGATAAGACAGTGAGGTTTGGCTTTTCAAAGCAGAATAAGAGAGTTAGGTGCCCAAATCCCATTAAAAGCCAGTGGAATTTGGATGCCTAATTCACTCAAAGCTTCACGGAAAAGTAAATCTAAATGTTCTCCAACACTGGATTCCCCTTCTAGAATTCTAGAAAGCTAGGCTTATATCCACAATAGGATCAGGTATGTGGACCCGAGCAAATCCTTGATTTTTTGGTTCTGTAACCGAATCAATAAATTCTGTGTACTTCAAACGGAAACTACAGTTTTTTAATTTCTCAACAAAACAAGAAAATGAAAAGTTCATTTGGGTCAAATGAACGGTGTTGAATGGCAATTCAAAATGAAATGTCGAAATGGTTCAATTACAAATAACATGAATTGTTTTGACATTTCCAACATTTTTTTCAGGTTTTTTTCACCTGAAACTATTAGATGATAGGTTGGATGCCCTGAAAAAGGTGTTTTTTGGCAAATTTACTGTTGGCTGAAAAAATCTTGCCCAGCTCTCGTGTAGAGAAGCTAGTGGGTAGTGGGACTGAGCATTGATTTGATGGCTGACTTAGAGCAAAGCTTCCTCTGCTCTCGTCCCCAACGCCCCTACTCTACTTGCGCTACACTGATGACATCTTCATCATCTGGACCCATGGGAAGGAGGACCTTGAAGAATTCCACCAGGATTTCAACAATTTTCACCCCACCATCAACCTCAGCCTGGATCAGTCCACACAAGAGAGTCACTTCCTAGACACTACAGTGCTAATAAGCGATGGTTACATAAACAACACTCTATACCGGAAACCTACTGACCGCTGTAATTACCTACATGCCTCCAACTTTCATCCAGAACACATCACAAGCTCTAAGATGCAACCACATTTGCTCCAATCCCTCAGAGAAAAGAAACACACAGAGAATCTCTATCAAGCATTCTTAAAACTACAATACTCACCTGGTGAAGTGAAGAAACAGATTGACAGAGCTAGAAGGGTACCCAGAAGTCACCTACTACAGGACAGGCCCAACAAAGAAAGTGACAGAATCACCTACAGCCCCCAACTAAAACTTCTCCAGCGCATCAAGGATCTACAACCTATCTTGAAGGACGATCACTCACTCTCACAGATCTTGGGAGATAGGCTAGTCCTCGCTTACAGACAGCCCTCCAACCTGAAGCAAATACCCACCAGCAACTACACCCCACACAAACAAAATCACTAACGCAGGAACCAAACCCTGCAACAAACCCCGGTGCCAACTCTGTCCGCATATCTATTCAGGGGACATCATAATAAGACCTAACCATATGAGCCACACCACTAGGGGCTCGTTCACCTGCACATCTACCAATGTGATATATGCCATCATGTGCCAGCAATGCCCCTCTGCCATGTACATTGGCCAAACTGGACAGTCTCTATGCAAAAGAATAAATGGACACAAATCTGACATCAAGAATTATAACATTCAAAACCCAGTAGGGGAACACTTCAGTCTCACTGGACACTCAATAACAGGCTTAAAAATGGCAATTCTTCAAAAAAAACTTCCAAAACACACTCCAATAAGAAACTGCAGAACTGGAATTAATTTGCAACCTGGACACCATCAAATTAGGCCTGAATAAAGACTGGGAGTGGATAGGTCACTACAACAACTAATTTCCCCCTGCTGATACTCACACCTTCTTGTCAAGTGTTTGAAATGGACCACCTTGATTACACTGAACTCATTAGCACTACAAAAGTGATTTTTCCTCCCTTCTTGTCAACTGTTGAGAGTAGCCCACTTCCACCTTAATTGAATTGGCTCTTTAGCACTGCCCGCCTCCCCCTGCGACTTGGTAAGGCAACACCCATCTTTCCATATGCTGTGTATTTATATCTCCCTACTGTATTTTCCTCTCTGTGCATCTAATGTGGTGTGGTTTAGCCCACAAAAGCTTATGCCCAAATAAATTTGTTAGTCTCTAAGGTGCCACAAGGACTCCTGGTTGTTTTTGCTGATACAGATTAACACAGCTACCCTTCTGAAACCCGGATTTCTTGTGACATTGCTGCAAGGCAAACAGCACTCATGGGTGTGTCTACGCAGCAAGCAGAATCCCATGGCAGCGAGTCTCAGAGCCTGGGTCTGTGAGCCTGGGTCTGGATCTGTGGTTGTTGGTTGGTGATGGTGATGGTTGTATGTACAGATGTAATGTTAATGAAGATATAATCCAAATAGTTAGGCCAAAAGTTTATAGTTTCTCTAAACATATTTTAGAAAACCTAATAAGTCTTTTTTTTTTTCAGTTCCAGTTAAGCCAAATATTCCCCTACTCAGTGTTGTGAACCCAAACCCAATAAGACTGAGCTATAATAGTTCAGAATTGGACAGTAAAACTGACTTCTAAACAGAAAGTGAAAGGGACTGATAAGATTTCACCACCCAAACTGAACACAATGGAAAGTAAATGGCATCAGTGTAGGAACCTGTTCAATTCAACGGTTTAAGGTGGTGACAGCTATACAGGCAAAGAAGATGTGCCCTTTATTTTTATATTGTATGGGCCAAATACACTGCTGGTGTAAATGGTGCTCATTTACATTAGCATAGAATTTGGCCCATAATTTCTAATTTGATGGTCCAACGCTCTTTACTTTGGGCAGGGGGAGGAAATGTATACATATCCAAAGGTCCAATTCTAGCCAAGTGCAACTCTCATTGAACTCAATGAACCCATTACATGTATGTTTTTATGGCACATTACCTCATGGGATCTGTAGTTCAGGCCTCCATTTTCTCCATGGGCTGGAATCCCTGAAGAATTATATTTCTCATGATGAAACACACTCTCCTGTAGCCGACCTGCATGGTGCATCATGGGAGATGTAGCCATTCAGGGAATGTGACTCAGAGGGGACCCTGGCACATCAAGCTATCAGATGAAGTATTTCAGGTCAGTTCAAGAAACAGAGACTCAGCCTTTTGATCCATGAATGTCAAAATGTTTCATTTCAATCGAAAATCTTCAGATTCAGTATTTCAACTTTTGTTCCCCATTTGAGACAAAAACAAACAATTAAATTTTGGAATTTCCCAAGGGATGGAAATTCTGAATTTTGCTCAGATCTACTGGTGCTCTGTAAATAATAACTATGTAGCTCTCTGTGATGGATTGGATCACAGAAACCCGCTTGGGGCAGCCAGCTGATGTGTCAAGACTACTTCTGCCTCAGCTTTCCTTACCTTCCCAGCTTGGGACTTCAGTGCCCTGCCTGATTTGAGCCTGACCCGCTAGCCTGCTGAAACCCAGACCCAGGTCTGAACCATGTCTCCTAACAGCTGTAGGGTTAATTGAAAGCAGGTTAAGAAGTGTTCCTGTCTTTAACACTGAGATGTCCAAACCCCAATTAAATCCGTTCATAAATTGTTCACCCTCTGTAACACTGATAGAGAGATATGCACAGCTGTTTGCTCCCCTCCCAGATAGTAATACATACTCTGGGTTAATTAATAAGTAAAAAGTGATTTTATTAAATACAGAAAGTAGGATTTAAGTGGTTCCAAGTAATAGCAGACAGAACAAAGTGAACTACCAAGCAAAATAAAATAAAACGCACAAGTCTATGCCTAGTGCAGTAATAAAACCTAAATACAGATAAAATCTCACCCTCAGAGAGATATATACATATATGTACCTGACCCTGGAAATTTCCACTACATGCATCTGATGAAGTGGGTATTCACCCACGAAAGCTCATGCTCCAAAATGTCTGTTAGTCTATAAGGTGCCACAGGATTCTTTGCTGCTTTTACAGATCCAGACTAACACGGCTACCCCTCTGATACCCTCAGAGATGTTTCAGTAGGTTTCTTTCACAGACTGGACACCTTCCAAGTCTAGGCACAATCCTTTCCCCGGTACAGTCCTTGTTCCAGCTGAGGTGGTAGCTAGGGGATTTCTCATAATTGCCACCCCCTTTTTTCTGTTTCACAAACTTTTATATATCTTTTGCATAAGACGGGAATCCTTTGTCCCTCTCTGGTTTCCCACCCTCTTCTTCTCAGTGGAAAAGCACCAGGTTAAAGATGGATTCCAGTTCAGGTGACATGATCACATGTCACTGTAAGACTTCATTACCCACTTGCCAGCATACACATATACAGGAAGACTTACAAGTAAAACAGAGCCATCTACAATCAATTGTCCTGGTTGATGGGAGCCATCAAGATTTCAAACCACCATTAATGGCCCCCACTTTGCATAATTACTGTAGGCCCTCAGAGTTATATTTCATATTTCTAGTTTCTGATACAAGAGTGCTACATTTATATAAATAGGATGACCACACTCGGTAGATTATAAGCTTTGTAATGATACCTTACAAGAGACCTTCTGCATGAAGCATATTTTAGTTACATTATGTTCACACTCATCAGCATACTTTCATAAAATCAAAGAGAGTGCAATGTCATTCTCTTTATCTAATTCATGTTCTTATTCTTGTTTGATTCTTTTTTTGCAGACCCTCCCAAAAATCCTGGATAAAGTGGCACCTGCATTTGTCATGAGCAGCTGTAGCTTCCTGGTGGAGAAGTCACGTGAATCGACAGCACGGGTAGTAGTGTGGCGGGAGATTGGTGTGTTGAGGAGCTACACGATGGAGAACACCTACTGTGGCTGCAGCCATGGGCTCTACAAGGTGAGTACCTATGTCTGGGAGCCTATTCTTATCCTCTCTTCTCTTACAGAGCTCGCTTAGACCTGCAGTGCAGGGATGAGCAGTTGTGTAATGGTGGGGTACTGTTTTACTGCTCAAGAGCCTTTGCTTTCCTGAGCCCTTCAGTGGAATGAACTCTGAAACATTTTGCTATAATTTGTTGCCACTGCTCCTGAGAGTAGAATTGCCTCCAAGTTTGTACTATAATAGTCCCATCAGACCTCAGTCTGCTGTCTACAGTGATACAATAGTCATAGTGTATCTCCTATTTTGCAGCCTCATTCAACAGTGGACCGAGGCCTGATTCTTCTAATTTACCCTAGTGTAAATCAGGACTTGTTCTGTGAAGGCTGTGGAGTTATGGTGGTGTAAAACTGCTGTAAGTAGGCCTGGTTCTCCTTTCACACAATAAACGTTTCCTTGGTTCTAATTTAACTAAACCAAATCTACTCTGTCCTACAGAAGCTATATTAAGAGCAATCAGGTGTTCTAGAGAGATGTATGCTGCCTCTCCTTATTAAACTTTGTGACCTGATACGAAGCTCCATTTCCAGCAGTTGTAAGCCTGCATAACTCCATTCGCTGCATGAGACTGGTGTAATGGAGTTCTGAATCCGGCACTGTGGCGCCAGTGGTTAGCATGATGTGATTGAAATGATTTGACATCTCTGTGCTCTGTATTATAATCTTACTGTTGGCAAGGGATTTCTAACAAACCAGTGGGAAATAAAGCCATCATATAAATCACGAGACATTCTCAACTATATTATTAATGACACCCACAGCTAGAGAGAGAAATGTATACTCTGCTGCTTGCTCTGTGCTTACACCCTGCAGGTGTCGATGAAATAAAAGACCCTGAGACAGTGGGCTCTGTCAAGGGAAGCTGATGGGCTGATTGTTTTAGTTTACTGTGAGCCTCCCTAACTCAGGGAGCACCAACTGTTTTCCCTGCCACAGTCTGTAATGACTCTTTGTACTTGCTGAAGAAACTCTCTGCCTCCAAAGCAAAAAGTGCAACCTTTGAGTTTGTTCCTAGAGCACAGACATCCAGCATCCAGTATTAAATAGCTGTAAGATGAAAGAGCATTCTGGGTAATGCAATGCAAATGAGAACACCTGACATGTTCTTGACACACATGGAGACTTTTGTTTAGCATTAGACACGCTGTAGTGAACTCCTCCTGATCATGTCAGGCCCATGCGAATACCCAGGGCTTGGTCTTATAAAGATATTTCCTCTGGGATACCTCAAGAAAACTGCAGCTTGCTGAAGGTCTGGCAGGAAGTGGTGGGGTTGGGTCAGTCAGGGGTGCTCTTCTCTCTGAACCTGTTTTGCTCTAATCTCGCAGCATGGGGCTCAAAGGGGTGCTATACCAGAGGAAGTAGTGTTACTGATTCAGTAGGGAGACTTTTCTTTCTAAGTCAATACTGACTAGTCCCAAACAGCATGAAGGGGGTACTCGTGTTGGAGGTGCTTTGTGATCTGAATGAGACACACATGCTCTGACTACTTGTGGCTGTTAAAAATATTGTGGCATTTTTAACAGGACTAAGGTTATTAACCCCAGTAATTGTACTCTGCTGATCTGAGCTCTCTGTTCAGTGTCAAATGGTGAATTCTTCCTCTCCCAAAACAATTAGGGAGTGTTGCTAGGGCAGAAAGGCTGCCATGTTTCAACCCATTTCTGTCGGAGGGGGGGTCAGTGCCCCTATACGCAGAGTGTTAATAAAGCAATTAGGGGTCCTAAAGGTCCTTCAAGATAATTGCAATGTGTTACTATAAATGAATTAATTAGTAAATTACTCTCTGAGCAAAGAATCTCAAGGATTTTGCAAACCTTATACACTAATCACTTTGCCCTTCAGTTAAGTGTAGTCAGAGGAACTCAGCAGCTGCTTTACCAGTCCGTAAACATATAAAAGTCCAGGGCAGGAAGTGAAGAAATAATTGCAGAGAGAATTTTAGGAAAGAGAATATGATTACCCAGATTGGCCAGAGCCGCACAAATGATACCCCCTTCTCCTGAGAAAAGAGCTAATGGATTTTTAATAAGCACCAGAGAGCAGAATTTTCATCCTACATTTTATCCAGAAAGACAGTGGTTGGAACCCTGACTCCAGGATGCCAAATCTCCTATTGATTTCAGTGGGGCCAGGATTTCACCCAAATACCTCTAGCAATACAGTGCGCCCTAGCACCGTGCTGGAGTATCAGACTCAGGATCATTATCCACTCAATCACTATGCACGTCAGCTGTATCACCTAGGTGGTCCTTGACGCAACACTGCTTAGTTTGTGAGGTCCGATATGATCACAGCTTGAGGTGGTAGAACAGTAATGTGAAAAGTCCTGTATAAATGCTTTATTCAGGGAATAGCTTCAGTGCATTTCTTTTGTTTTCTCAATGCCTCTTCTCTATTTTGGAGATCTTAAGGGATACACAGAAATATCCCATGTGGCAGGACCTGGGCTTTCTTTTACCATCCTTTGAAGTATATGAAATGCATCTCTATTTTTCCCTCTGTTTTCTTTTCCCGTCGTCCTCACATTCATCACGAGCAACTAAGCAGAACTGTAGGCAGCCAGCAGGGGAATCGGAGTAATTTTACATGTGGGCGCCTGTTGCAGGAGAGAGAATCAAATCCACGTTTTTTGTGACCCAGAAGGAAGTCTATGAGCTATAAAGCAGGATAGAAATTTCCGTTCTGAACATATTGCAAATGATTTCTGTATGTTGGAAAGCTCAGTCCCAGTTGGATCATGAGGTTATTATTCTAAGGTCATCTTTCCATTTTTTGTTTATCATTACCATTTATCCCAAAGACAGAAGACTCTTAAATAGGCCCGCGGGGGCATTTCTTCCTTCCATCATACGAATATAAATATTTTTGCAGTTTCTCAGGTTAAGGCAGCTTTAAAGTAGTTCCAATAATTTATCCTGCAGTACACTAAGTACCTGATTGGTTAGAATTGAAATGATGTATCATTTCTTACACTGACATTTATTTTGGAGCTGCATAAAAGATCATAAGCTATTACCTTCAAATAACTGATATCAATAGGAGATTTCCCCTTCTATTTAGGAATTTTTAACTAGGGTACTACTTGTTTTTGTTCTTTTGGATTTGGGTTCCTAGGAGAATATTCTCAACATAGTAAGGCAAAGATTCCATTGCATAGTTCCATGTAATACCCAAGTCCCACCCACCAAAGACTCTCTCATTAGAATCTGATAGTCCTGAAGCTCTTGGGTATAAATCATTTTTATAGGGCCACATTTTTCAAGAGGCCACAATTTAGATACTGGTTCTGGGGCTACAGTTTTGGACCCTCCAGCTCCCATGTATGAAAATGACATAATTTAGAGAGGTACCTGATTTGCGGATGTAATCTGTCAGTTAGATCTCTTCATCCTGTGACCTCTGCTCTGAGTTAACAGTATCTGCAGTTTTGCACTCACGTTTGATTATAATTAGAATCTGTTTTTTAAACCATACGACAGCAACCCCCTACAATTATATCCATAAACTCACCTGGACAAACAGGCCCTTTGATTTTTTTTTAAATGCTTTTACTTATATAGCTTCTTAATGCACTTTACAAACAGCAACTAAGTCTTCCCCCACCGCATTTTACCAAGATGGAAACTGAGGCTCCGATGACTGAAGACATTTGCCTGTGGCCATATCAGTAACTTTTCGGCTACCAGTCTCCCCATCTAACAAATAACTCATACTTCCTTCCCTGTTGCAAACATTAGGGCAACACATTCTGCTCTCCTTGTTCATGCAACTAGTCCCTTTGCCCACTGTGCCTGCTAACTTAGTTTATGTAGTTACATAGAGAGTTACTAGGGAGATGATAAAGGATTGGGCAAAAACAAAAAAGCCCTGCTAGATGCCATTAAAAAAAGCTGCCCTAAGCTGCATGTCAGTGGTAGGTGTGTCCTATGACATCAATGTGGAGGAGGGCTGAATTAAAATAAAACCCAGTACTTCCTGGTACTGCTGAATCCAGCCAGAAAGAGTTTTCAGGGAATGTTGCCTGGCTTGCATTGAAATTTACATTTTAGAAATGGTTCATTGTGTCAAAAATAAGAGAGATGTTTGGCACTTGTGATATTCTAATAAGAATCAAGAGTGACCCCAACCTCATTTAAAAGTCATTTGACTTCAAAAGGCTGGGAATATAAAAGATGGTTTATCTCTGTTGAATCTCTCTGTCTCTGTGATCAATGGAAATACAATAAGCCAGTCGCCCTTAAGGAAGAGAAACATAAAACCAAAGAAACTATCTGAGATTTTATTCAACCTAAGGAAGATGAAGAAAAAGCCAAACCCCAACTCATTCTCATTTCATCTAGATTGCCTGATGGAGTCTTACAGGAACTGTGTCTCTGTTGTAAAGTGTTGCTAAAAAAAGGAGTAATGGATTTCATTGGGGAATTCTCCCTCCCACTCCTACCTCTTTAGAAACCCTATGGTCGAAAGAGAAAAACAATCAGAAAATTGAAGAAGCTCACAAGTTTGTTGCCTCTGTGAAGGCTGAGTGTTTGGTGAGCTGGTGGACTAAATCAAACACTCTTCCAGCCCACAACATGGGTTTTATTGCAACAACGTCTCTGATATTCAGTTTGTTGAGACCATCTTTTGTTGGTGTGAAAATGAATTCTGTGTGGCACCTTTTAAAGAAGTTTTACCCATTCTGACTAATTTAGTCTCCAGTGAGCTCTCTCTTGATACTTAAGCAAGTTTCTCCCGGGTTTCATTTCCTGCCCTTATATATAATATAACTTTGCCATGACCATCCAGTACCAGGCTATTCAATACCATGCTATATAGTATCATATCACAATTTATTATACCATACTATTCTGTTCCATTCCATACCATACTGGAGAATATTTAGTACTGTACTGTACCATACTGGGTTAGTCCATTCCATACCATGCTGTACATAGGACTGGAAGGGACTTCCTGGTTCACTGTGTCCAGTCCTCTGCGATTGCAGCCAGTGCTCTTAGATAATCATGTTAATAAATTTATTAAGCTCCATGTTAAAATTAATAAGGTTGTTTGCCCCACTTCTATTGTAAAGTGGTCATAGAATCACACTTTTCTGATGTTTGGAAACTTTCTTCTTATTTCCAGCCTAAATTTACTCATAGTCAGTTTATACTCATTCATTCTTGAGCCAGCATTGTTCTTTAGCTTAAATAATTCTTCTCCATCTCTAGTTTTCAGCCCTGTGGTGTATTTATAGAGAGCTACCATATCCCTGCTAACCCTTCATTTTGCTAGGCTAAACAACCCAAGCTTTTAAAGTAAGTCTATACTGCATGCTCCTTTTGACAGCATGTAGAATATACTGCGTATACCTCTAAGCATGGGTATAAATAGCAGTGAGGCACTGTTTAGACAAGTAAAGAAACTCCTGAACCCTGTGGATATGTACCCTACAGGGCTCTCTACATGCCCAAGCAGTGCCTCCTCTTCTGCACTGCTATTTTTATCAGCACAATGTCCCACTGCCTTCCTGCTGCCGGAGACTTTCCTTGCTCCAGGGAGCTGCTGGAGCCTCTCCCCTCCCCTCGCTGGAGTCTTTTCCTGAGGCAGGGAAAGCTCTGGTAACTCCACATAGCTCTCAGCTGCAATGGGGAAAGGTTCCAGCAGCTGACCACTGTTGAGCCTTTCTCCTCTGCCTCTCCCCTGCCAGAGCTTCCACTAACATGTGTAGCTGCACACCATAATGAGGACACAGTGTCTACATGTCACCACAAGACACATCCTCATATGCTACATGTCTCCACAAGAGGTGTGCAACATAGATGTAGCCTTAGGGCTAGTCTATGCTAGAAACACCGCAGTGGCACAGCTGTAGCATGTCTGGTGAAGATGCTCTGCCAGCAGGAGAGAGTTCTCCCATCGGCATAATAAAACCACCTCAGCAAGAGGCAATAGCTATGTAGGCGGGAGAAGCTCTCCCACTAACATAGCGCTGTCCACACTGGCGCTTAGGTCTGTGTAACTTACATTGCTCATACCCCTGAACGACATAAATTGTACTGACATACAATTGTAGTGTTTACAGACCCTTTAGTCTCCTCTCATCAGATATGTTCTCCATTCCTCTGATCATGCTAGTAGCCCTTTTCTGCACCTGTCCTGCATTATATTATTCAGTACCCTACTGTATCATACCACTGTTCAATTCATATACTGCCCTGTATTTTTCAGCTCCATCCCATGCTACACCTTGGCTTACCATTCTGTACCGCACCATGCTTTCAGTATCATGGTACAGAATTTTGTCCGGCATGTGTGCATGATGGAGGAAATAAATCAGTAAGGAAATTGATTTTAGCCTCATGCTACAAAGGGCTTATTATAAACAACAAGGAGTAACACAAATGAGTTGTAAAATGATTACAGATACCTTGACAGTGCCCTTTGAAGTGGATTTTACTGGTGATATAGATCGTTCTTTGAAGAGAGCCTTTGGGAGTGGAGAGGGAAACAGTTTTTTGTTGCCCAATCTAATGCTTCTAACTTGAAGAAATTGAACAGTCCTGATTTTCTCATCAGACTTGAGTGGAAGAGGGAATAACCACCACTTCCCAGATGACTTTGGGTACAAGGATAGCAGTATCAGGCAGAGTGCTAACAGACAAGTGCTCGAGACTTTGTCGACAATCCTTCAAAAGCTCTCTGTCAAAACTAAGATCCATCAAAGACCCAACATTTCCATCACAGTCTCCCACTATAATAATGTTAGTCGCTCAGCTCACTGGGTGAAGTCATGAAGCCAAGTATGGTGGGTGAACTACGAGGAACATTTTAGGGTAAAAAGGGGTTTAAAAGACTCCAATCCTGATTCTCCACTTCTCTGCACTGGGTGGAGTCATTTACACTGGTGCAAAGTGAGTGTAAAATGCCACTGAATCAGAATAGCAGTGGTTTTCCCTCACTTTGCACTGTTGTAAATAAAAACCTAGAGTGCTGGCCAATATAGAATCAGGCTACAGTAATTTGCAAAAAGTAAAAGCAACTGGGAAGCTCAGCATACCTCAATTAAATCCCGGGAGTCTTCAATAGTTACAAATGGCAACCATCCCCCCTCACGGTGACACCAGGAGCCACACATAGTGTGTACCATTGGCAGGGCTGAATTAAGGCATAGGCAACCATGGCATGTGCCTAGGGCCCAGTTCATGGGGAGGAGGGGCAACCTGAGCTTTCGCTGGTCTGCTTCAGGAGCTGGCCTTGTGGCTGTGGCAAAGAAGAGCAGCACTGGCCACCCCCTGAACACTCGGGTTTGGACCTGCTCCTCTTTGCCACTGCTGTGCAGCTGGCACTGGCACCAGGGCTTCCTGATCAGAGGCCTGGCCAGCCTTCTCTGTGACTTGTGTCAGCTGAAATGTTTTAAGAAAGTATCATGCTGGTGAATGTGGCAGAGTTATGGGAAGAGAATCATGATGAGTAGGTCTGCCCTTCCCTCAGACAGGGACTTCTTTCATGATGATTCTCCTTTTTTCTGCTTTTTTTTACGACCAGAACTAGCCAAATTATTCATAATGAATAATTTGTTCAGTGAATGTTGCCTTTTTTTCTTTGTGGGTCACCTGTGGGCAGCTCCCAAAGCGTACCCGTTATTTCAAATTACTCACTGCATAATTTCTGTGAGCAATTCTTGGTCTGATTGTTACAGGTATTTGATAGTCATAATTTGGGTTGCTTCAATAGGTCACATGGTTTTGTTTTTGTTCCCTGATAAGATGGACATTACTTTAGGCTTCTGGGTGCAGAAACTGGATTTATTCATTTGAAATCCTCTTTTTGCCAGTATCCTGCAATATTTGCCAAAAAATGTTGTTTCAGCAATGTTCATGCAACTACATGCCTTTGCTCAGTATCTGTGGGAATGGAGGCAAAGAGGATGGGCTTGAAATCTAAAAATTCAAATGCACGTTTTGTAGAAAATGTTGGCAATGTTCACACAGCTCTGTGACAACCACAGTTCATATCACAGTTTACTTTTGTCTCCCAAAGCCTGTATTTATAGCAAGTAGGGCTGTCAAGCGATTAAAAAATGTAATCGTGATTAGTGGCATGATTAATCGCACAGTTAAACAGTAATAGAATACCATGACTTGAAATATTTTTTGACATTTTCTACATTTTCAAATAGATTGATTTTAATTACAACACAGAATATAAAGTGTACAACGATACTTTATATTAATTTTTATTACAAATATTTGTGCTGTAAAAAACAAAAAATAGTATTTTTCAATTCACCTCAGACAAGTATTTTAGTGCAATCTCTTTATCATGAAAGTTGAACTTAGAAATGTAGAATTACGTATAAAAAGACCCCTGCACTCCAAAACAAAACAATGTAAAACTTTAGAGCTTACAAGTACACTCAGTCCTAGTTCTTGTTCAGCCAGTCATTCAGACAAACAAGTTTGGTTACATTTGCACGAGATAATGCTTCCCGCTTCTTGGTTACAGTGTCACCTGAAAGTGAAAATAGAGGTTCGCATGGCACTGTTATAACAGGCTTTGCAAGATATTTGTGTGCCAGATGCGCTAAAGATTCATATGTCCTGTCATGCATCAACCACCATGCCAGAGAACATGCGTCCATGCTGATGACAGACCGAGGCATGTTTACTTTCATCATCTGAGTCAGATACCACCAGCAGAAGGTTGATTTTATCTTTTGGTGGTTCAGATTCTGTAGTTACCCCATCGGAGTGTTGCTTTTTTAAGACTTCTGAAATCTGCTCCAAACCTCCTTCCTATCAGATTTTGGAAGGCAATTCAGATTCTTAAACTTTGGGCTGAGTGCTATAGCTATCTTTAGAAATCTCACATTGGTACCTTCTTTGCATCTTGTCAAATCTGCAGTGGAAGTCGAACAACATATGCTGGGTCAGCACCCGAGGCTGCTATAATATGAAATACATGGCAGAATGAGAGTAAAACAGAGCAGGAGACATACTATTCTCCCCCAAGGAGTTCAGTCAAAATATAATTAACGCATTATTTTTTAATGAGCATCATTAGCATGGAAGCATGTCTTCTGAAATGGGAGCCAAAGCATGATGGGGCATACAAATGTTTAGCATATCTGGCATGTAAATACCTTGCAATGCCGACTACAAAAATAAGAAGCCAGCAACATTATCTCCTGTAAATGTAAATAAACTTGTTTGTCTTAGTGATTGGCTGAATAAGAAGTAGGACTGAGTGGACTTGTAAACTCTAAAGTTTTACATTGTTTTGTGTTTGAGTGCAGTTATGTAACAAGAAATCTACATTTGTAAATTGCACTTTCACAATAAAGAGATTACATTCTAGTACTTGTATGAAGTGATTTGAAAAATACTATTTCTTTTGTTTATAATTTTTACAGTACAGATATTTGAAATAAAAATAGTAACATAAAGTGAGCATTGTACACTTTGTGTTCTGTCTTGTAATTTAAATCAATATATTTGAAAATGTAGAAAAACATCCAAAAATAGTTGATAAATTTCAGTTGGTATACAGTGCAATTAAAACTGTAATTAACCATGATTAATTTTGTTGAGTTAATCCTATGAGTTAACTACAATTAATCAACACCCCTAATAGTAAGTGTGGGGGACTCAGAGGCATCTTTGAAACTTAAACTGCCAAAATGTCAACTAAAAAATTACACCCTCTACAGGGAAAAGCCTTAGTAAGCAGCTAGACCTTGAAGGTCTGCTAACTATGCTTACCAATAGGAGAAGCAAATCCCAGAGTTGTGGGATTCCACAGAGAGAGTCATGATCCTAACAACCTCAGGAGATATGGAAATAGCCAGTGGGTGTATTCTGAAAGGTCTCAACTCCCATATTGGTGAAAAAGGAGAGATATCACTATGAGTCATGACCCAAACCACATAGGGCTTAAATGGTTTCTTCATAGTCCACAATTCAGTGATATTTACTAGATGTATTTCTAAGATGCTCACCACTGTTATAGACTCATAGGTCAGAAGGGACCAATATGATCATCTAGTCTGACCTCCTGCACAAGGCAGGCCACAGAACCCTACCCATCCACTTTTATACAACCCCTAATCCAGGACTGAGTTATTGAAATCCTCAAAACTGGTTTGAAGACCTCAAACTGCAGAGAATCCACCAGCAAGCGACCCATGCCCCACGCTGCAGAGGAAGGTGAAAAACCTCCAGGGCCCCTGCCAATCCCCCCTGGAGGAAAATTCCTTCCCAACCCCAAATATGGCGATCAGCTAAACCCTGAGCATGTGGGCGAGACTCACCAGCCAGCACCCAAGAAGGAATTCTCTGCAGTAACTCAGTTCCCATCCCGTCCAACATCTCCCCGCAGACCATTGAGCAGACTTATCTGGTGATAATCCAAGATCAATTGCCCAAATTAAACTATCCTATCATAACATCCCCTCCATATACTTATCAAGCTTAGTCTTGAAGCCAGATAAGTCTTTTGCCCCCACTACTTCCCTCGGAAGGCTGTTCCAAAACTTCACTCCCCTAATGGTTAGAAACCTTCGTCTAATTTCAAGTCTAAACTTCCTAATATCCAGTTTGTACCCATTCGTCCTCGTGCCTACATTAGTACTAAACTTAAATAATTCCTCTCCCTCCCTAACGTTAACCCCCCTGATATATTTATATAGAGCAAGCATATCCCCCTGCAGCCTTCTTTTGGCCAGGCTAAACAAGCCAAGCTCTTTGAGTCTCCTTTCATAAGGCAGGTTTTCCATTCCTCGGATCATCCTAGTAGCCCGTCTCTGGACCTGTTCCAGTTAGTATTCATCCTTCTTGAATATGGGACACCAGAACTGCACACAATATTCCAGATGGGGTCTCACCAGCGCCTTATATAACGGTACTAACACCTCCTTATCCTTGCTGGAAATACCTCGCCTAATGCATCCTAAAATCGCATTTGCTTTTTTAACAGCCGTATCACATTGTCTGAGCACCATTAATTTAAAAGTCTGTATATCTCAAGACAAAGAAATAAGACTCTCCATATTCCTCCCCCCACCCCCTACTACCAACCTCTCTGCAGATAACAACCTCTTATTTAGGAGAGATCATAATTGGGTGGTGTATTTCTTCCAGGTTTCCCCTGGATCTATTTTAGGAGAAGGCTCATAGAAAAAAGATGTCTTGTATTACATTGCACCCTCCGTGCACAATAGTCATCTCTGGCATTAGTGTATTCTACCATCCCAGGCCTTGTGCTGAGAACACTCTGCCCCATCCCCTGTGATTTTGAACCTGCACCGCCAACCTTAAATGCCCCCTCCAAGCCTAACCATTCTGTGAATGAACCCGAAAACAGCAGTGCTCTTCTTGTAAGTTTGCCGCTGTGAGAACAAATGGTCATTTCCCCAGGGGTGCCAAATATTTCTGATTTCTTCCGGGAAGTTAGTACAGGGGGTAGTTGCTTGTCAACTGCCAAGCAGTGGCCCATCTGTTGAAGTGTCCCAGGGATGCCTCCTTGAAATGCATTTTGGAGAAAGTCCTCCCTTGGCACCTGCTGTGGTGGAATTCAGCTGTCACTCGATCCATCTGCTTCCTGTTGCTGTGTTGAAAGATTCAAGCGCTGGGGGACTGGGGGATGTACCATTGTGTGTGAGCTCAGTGCTACTGTGTTTGGAATAGAATGATACCTAAAAGAGAAGGATGGCATTTTAGTCTTCCTTTCCCTCCCTCCCCCAACATGCTCAAGAAACAAATAGAACCAAAAATTAGAAGTGTCAGAAAACACAGGGCAAAAGTATTTGAATCTCTCTCCATGGCAGTGTCCCAAAAACATGACATGCTTAAAAGTTCTAGACATTTATGTAAACAAAAGGAAACTGTTGATTCAAATTTGAATCAAGACTGTGTATTTATTTTAAACTACATTTGAGTTGTTGAAAACCTGTCCTGTTTTGTTTTATTTAGTTTATTTCCTCTGAGACATTGAGTGGAATTCACTCCTGATTTCATTTGTTGACTTCAGTGGAGCTACAGCCAGGATGAATATGGACCTATAGTTTTAGGAAGATTCTCCAGAGACATTCCTGTGCTCCAAGATCTGTGCATGAGGAAGATCAGAGCAAGGGCTTCAAGCAATCAGTGCACAGGGACTAGATATGTCTCTGGATAGAGCTTGTATGGAAGGGAATGGGAACCCCAATGCTAGGTCCCTGACTGAAGACCAGATATCTAGGAGAGACACTAGGTTTTATCCCTAGTCATGTACTACCATAAATGGTTCCAGTAATCCATATTCAGTTAAATAGCGTGGGAAAAACTGTGTGAAGAGGAGGTTCCAGTGGGTGGATTTAGTGGTCATCAAACTGAGAGGTAGATGGCTCTGGTTAGATCCAAGTACAGTGCAGGCAGGCTCTGGGTGTGCTTCTCATACACCGCACTACCACTCTGCTTAAATATAACCTGCAACATACTCCTGTCCTGGGCTACCCACAACGATTAACCAGTGTACTTCACTCCTGATGTCTATCAACCTCTGGTGTTCCAGTTCCACATTCCCCTCCACCAGTGCAGCTGAGTCCTGAGATGCTGCATCTCTGTATGAAGTGATCAGGCTTTACAGAGCAGAGCTGTGCAGTCATCATCAAATGATGGCCAAACTGTACGGTTTCTGATATGGACAAGTAGCATAATGATTAGGCTGAAACCACTGCATTCAATTCTTGTTGGCTTGTTGCTATGTAACTATGTGCTGTGACCCTCTTAGATTCCACAAAGCAAGATGAGGATCAGGGTATGGCTTCAAGTGGTGCTGATCCTACGATGGAATTCTTTCCTCTGAGTCAGTACTAACATTGGCTTCCTGCTAAGGTCAGGAGTTAGAGTTAGTGAAGATGCTGAGGAGAGGATGGGATATAAAACTGCTGAACATTTGTGGTTCTAAATACCACATGGCCGTTGTTGTAACAGTGGACTAGTCCTGTGTAGTCCTGTATGTAGTCCTGGCCAAATTCCAGTTTGGATAATTATAGTCTACCTACAACATTCCTTCCTCACTTTCAGTTAGATATGAGAGTGCTCCTCATAACCTACCCTGTACTCTGTTGTAGTGTTGCTACAGTTGGTGTAAGAACTCATGTATTTTACTGCAGGAGTGACTGTATTTTACTGGTAAAGGAAGTGAATTCCTATTTACTCTGGACCTGCATCAAAGAAGTATTGTGGGGCTTCATAAATGAAGTGCTTGCCAAGTGCTCTCTTCCCATAAACTGAACAGGTGAACTCAGATCCCCAAGGAAGCAGCAAAGGTCACCGCAGGTTTTGGAACACAAATAACAGGGAACAGATACAATATCAGATGCTTCTTTGTTGAGCGTTGTGCAGCAGTAGCCATAGCATTTTTTTGGCTGTCTTTGAAATGATGTCTCTTCACTGGAATGTCAGCACCTGAACAGATGCAGCAGGCACGCAGGACAGAAGTGTGTGTGGGTTTTGCAGATGGCCGGTGGCTGCCATTCCAACCCACAAGATGCAATAACAGCTGAGGAGAGGCTGCATTCACCCCCACAGCCTGTCTCTGGGTTTTCATGGGGCTGAATTCCACTGGGCCCCTGGTAGTTCAGCTACTCAGGCTATGTGCTAGGATGGAATGAATTTCATCCAAAGAGGGCAATTGGTAAGTAAGAGGACAGGGGTTTCTGCTCACATTGTGACATAGCAGTGGGAAAAGAAGGTCAGGGTCAAGGATGTTGATCAGTAGCACTTGAGGTCTAGACATCACTGGGTTTGCAGAACCCTCCCTCTCTGTTCCAAACTAAATGTTTTTAAAGGGTGGTACCTCTAAAAACTGATGTAGGTTGTAAGCTTCTTTGGACAGAGTCTGTCTCTTCCCCTTTATGCAGTTGTAACGCTGACAGACCCCGGTCGTCAGTGGGCAGGATCGAACCTGGGACCTCTGGAGCTTACTGCATGAGCCTCTACAGCAGAAGCTAAAAGCCAAGTGGTTCTTAGCTAAGGCTGTTGAACAGACTCATTTAACTCTCTCGGTGCCACTAAATGGGACAGAACACCACACCCAGGAGGTGTGTGGGTTACATGGTGCAATGTGTGTAAGGTTGGCATTCAGCATGAATGAAGATGCTCTGTTGTGAGGATTGACAATGAATTTTTAAACTCCATTAATACCTAAGATGGGGGGAAGTGAATTACCCTCTCCTTGATTGCTGCACAACCCTGGGGTAATACAAAGTAAAATCAGGGTACCAAATGGATCCAAGTTCAGAGTATGCATCTGCAATGGCAAAGCACAGTCTAAAGTCAGGGAGAGTATAAAGCAATCCTAGAAACTAACCTAGATGTAAAGCCCAAGGAAGTGGGGTGAGAGGGAAGAGGTTCTCATGTCATTTTATGCAATGCACCCCAGCCTTCCAGTTTCCTGCTCCTTTAGAATAAAGATGCACATCATAAATGTGGGTGGAGTGGGAAGGATAGTGTCTGAAGTACAGAGTCAGACAAAAGCCTAGAAGGCAGCAGCCTGCTGGATCCTAACCAGGACGCATTGCGGGACCTCAGGTCAGCCACTTGTCCTTTCTGTGCCTCTGCTACTTAATCAGTTAAGCTGGTAAATAGGATACAAATCAGGCCTTGGCTGAGAAGTGTGTGCTGCATCTCAGCCTGGCTTTCCTGGGTAGAAATATGTTACGAAAAGAGAAAACAATGGTCCTGAACCACAAAGAGATACAAACTCCGCTGGCTCTGCCTTTTGGAGCCAACTTCAAAGCTCTCATTAAGTGTAATCTCAGGACCTCTGCTCCCCTTGCTTGCTAAGCAAAAGGCCTGACCCAGCAAAGACCCCTTCAGTGGGAGCGGCACATCTTAAATCAGTTCCTTCGGCTCCTCTGCTGATGGGTTCTTGGGTCTCGACCGGCCTCAAACTAGAGAATGAATCTCCCACCATATGGTTAAATTACAGCACAATAAACAACGACTATAGGGATGAGATCATGATAGATGTGAATCTGCAGAGCTGGGAAGCCTCCAGTGCTGCTGGGGTTCCAGCATGCTTGGCTGTATTCAGAATAATGAAGCAGCACTCTCCCCCACGCTGATTGGAATAGCTTTCTCAGCATTGCCGTCAGCCCCTCCTCTTTTGGAATCAATCTCTGGGCTCTCATTCCAGCAAATCCCTTCAACCTTCTGCTCCCCTTTTGTCCAGTAAATGCTGTTACTGTTTGCTAGTGGACATTAGGCTGCAGGACACAGTAAGCCTCTTGTGGGCAGAGAGGTGAGAGAGGGGCATTGCCTCCGCTCCTTCCTGCCCCTGAATCCTGGAGGATTTTCTTCTGAACTGAATTTTTTTGTGATTTTTTTGGGCTAATTTTCACATCGAAACAAACAATAAAAAATACTAAAAGCTAAACGACTTACGACTTGTATATCTTACCAACTATTGCCCGTTTCCCACGGATTGCAAATACAGATATGCAATTATGCATCCTTACACCTTGTCAAAGCTGCAAGACTAGACAATACAAAAGCTCGCACTATTATGCAGACAATACATATTAAAATGGGGATAACAAAACAAAAAGACACGTACAAATAGGCAGAAAAGAGTGAAGGCCGGTACTGGAAGAGGGAGGGAAAAGGTGGAGAGGACAGGAGGAATGGAAGTTTGGCATTATCTGAGGTATCTCAGCATTCTTTATCCAAATGTATGAATAAACAGGGCCCAAATTTCTTCAAATTCATATAATTGCTCTTTATGCTGATAAGCTGTTATTTCTGGCGCTGCTAACTCAGACAGGTCTGAATGCTGTTGCTCTGCTCTGGGCATAGGCCTGCTCCTCCATTTTCATAAAATCATACACTTGGTCATCATAGTGGCCCTCACAAACCAAAGTCCTTGTGGTGAAGTTAAACCCAGCACAGTAGGTACATAATCTAGGATATAATTTTTACCTGAGGTTTGGTTACTGAAGGGAAGCACTGACTCCCTTTCCCACACTTTCACAAAGAACTCCAGGCCAATAGAGTTCCTCTTTATTACCAAAGCATCCATAAAGGACAGGGGCCTGGGGAGTTTATGAAGCATTTCCAAGATTCCCAGTAGCTCTCTGGTAGTCTAAGAGCATCTGGACCAAACTGATACATTAGCAAATGTCACTTGTAAATACTGCCACTCCAATGAGGGTGTGTTGCTTTAGTGTTAGAAAAGAGACAAAGCTCACATCCTAGACTCATTGGGAAATCATGTGATGCCCTGGCTCTGCCAGTTCTTCCAAATTATAGGTTCTCCCTCCCCAATTTGCAAGTCTGGGTTACCCCAGATAGATGATTTTGTATGACAGTGAGGATGAAATTGGTACCTCCTAGGATAGCTCAGACCTTTCATGCAGCCACCACTGAGTTCACCTTATTTTTCTTCAATAGACAAAAAGAGGCACAGAGTAGACCCGCAGAGGGAATTGGATGCATTAACATCTGTTCCATTTCTGCCCATGTGGGCATACGGTTTGTAACATGCTGGAACCAGTTTGACATCAGTGACATGGTAAAAGGGATAATAGTAATTCTATAGGTTTGGGAGCCCACACACTGCCTGGGCTGTATGGAGGTGGAGGTTTTTAAGTGATAGTCATGAACATTGACCATGGTCGCACAGAAAGACACTAACACAGGTAGATCACTTAGAATATAGAGAAGCGTAGGCAGAATATTCTTTTTTATTTTATTAACCCTTCTGCACAGGCTCAGGGAGAGAGGATGCCACCTATTTGTATCACTAGTTATTTGAGAGAGTACCAGATCTATATTTATCTTTACTAGTTTGTTAATGTTTCTTGGTACTTTTATACCTAGGTAGTTCATTGCATCATTTGCCTATGAAAATTCTGTTAAGAGAAAGCCCCACTACATGACAACCAGGAGATTTCCAATAGTTCCAGTTTTTCCCAATTTATTTTGTATAAGACGTTGCTCTGAATTTTTGAATTAGTGATCGGAGGGCTGGAATAGTGGTTTCTGATTTGGAGATAGACGAAGGGGCATCGTCAGTATATAATAACATCAATTAATACTCCATGGAACCAAGTTGTGTGCCTCAGATATCTGGATAGTTGTTGCCAGGGGCTCAAGAGCCAAATCAAAGGGTGGTGGAGACAGCAAGCACCCTTGCCTAATGCTCCAGAATAAGCTGAACATATCCGAGGTCATATTGGTTTTTCAGAGAGGTTTGGTGAGAATATCACAGTTGGATCTAAGAACTAAGTATGGGTCCAAATCCAAATTTTTGTAGGGTATCAAATTTATATGGCCCGCCCTCTCTATCGAAAGGCTTTGGGCATGTAAGGCTAATATGCATTGTGGATCAGGGTTATCATATTTCATTCCTGTAACATGAACAAGTTGTCAAGGGCTGTCAGAGCCATGATGGGCTCTGACAAACGGGACTTGATTTGGGTGTAGCATAGTACCCCAAACTTTCATCAGTCTCGTTGCCAGAAATTTTGCTATCATTTGCCATCACTATTAAAAGTGAAATTGGCCTGTAATTGGACCATAGTGTGACCTCTCTTCTGGTTTAGGAATAACTGATGTTAGGGCTTCTCTCCTTTTGAAATGTATGTTAAACAATAATGTCTTTGCATCACTCTAAGGCAGTGTTTCCCAGACTAGGACCGCCGCTTGTGTAGGGAAAGCCCCTGGCAGGCTGGGGTGGTTTGTTTACCTGCTTTGTCCACAGGTTTGGCTGATCGCGGCTACCATTGGCCTGCACCGCTTCCAGCAGCTTTCATGGGCTGTGGTTCGCCACTCCAGGCCAATGGGAGCTGCTGGAAATGGTGGCCAGTATGTCCCTTGGCCTGCACTGCTTCCAGCAGCTCCCATTGGCCTGGAGCAGCGAATCACAGCCAGCGGGAGCTGTGATCAGCCGATCCTGCAGACGCGGGAGGTAAACAAACTGGCCTGGCCACCAGAGGCTTTCCCTACACAAACAGCATCTCAAGTTTGGGAAACACTGCTCTAAGGGCCTCCTCCCTCAGGCTCCTCCTTTCTGCCCTAGCTGGTCATTTACTGCAAGGGCTATTCTACCTTTTGACATGACAAGCCGGGCTCTGGGAAGAATGCATCAGGGATTGTCTTAGAGCAGAGCATGGAGCTGGATCCCTAGAAGCAGGGCTGGCTTTACGAAGTGTGTGGCCTGATTCGAACAGTTTTGACGGGGCCCCGGCACGGATGACTCATCCAATGGTGCTCTGGGTCTTTGCTCCCGGTCTTCTGCAGCACTGAAGGACCCGCTGCCGAAATGCCGCCAAAGACCCGGAATGAGTGAAGGACCTGCCACCAAAGTGCCGCCGAAGACCCGAAGTGCCACTAGGTGAGTAAAAATTAAAAAGGCACCTAAGTTAAGCAATCTTTTTTAGGGTGAGGGGCCCTCTTAGACACAGGGCCTGATTTGGGGGAATTGACCTAAAGCTGGCCTGCCTAGAAGGTAGTAGAAAGAGAGAGGTGAACGTGGAGAGAGGCTGAAGGGAGTCAGCGGTGTTGATGTTTAATAGATTCTACTGATATGGAACAAGAAGGGCCACAGTTTATTAATCAAAACAAAAGGTTCCTTTCCATCTAGGGACTTAGCACCCAATCTCCCAACCTTGCAAGTATGAGAGACCAGGAGTTAAAGAGCAAATCCAGGTACCTTCTGCAGCACTGTAGAGCACTAAGCATTAGGATGCTACATCCCCAGAAGAGTAAGTGTGTGTGCATTGAATCCTGGTTCCTTGCATAAATGGGGTCACTTAAAGCAGATCCAGGAGGAAATGCATTCATAGCTCTGTGGAAGAGTAAATCTGTGAATTAGGAGAACAGAGGTTGTGTTTTGCTGGGGAATAGGACAGGAGTTCAGGGCGGATTATTAATTACTCATAACCAACATTTGCATGTGCAGTCATACAAAATCAATAAATGGTCACACTGACATGATTGAGGAGAAGAAACTTAGCATGCACATGAAGAAAGAACATTATCCTCTGCTCTTAGATTTAAAAATGTTTCCTTGCAGTGCTACGAGACCAGACTCATCAGAATTGTGCTAGCACCTAAAAAACAGAAAGTGAAACTGACTACCATTGACTCATTGGGCTTGTCTGAGTGTAACTGAGGGCAGAATTTGGTCCCAAATGAGAAACTGACTATAATTCAATCTAATTTCACTGTCCAGACTGTTAGAACAAATGTGAAACCAACAGCATAAATGAAGCAATTTAGATTTTAAATATTACTTCAGTTTTACTAACGCAATGTGTTAGTAGTAACACAAGAAACATGTGTCTGTGTGTGCATGCATATATATTATTTATGTGTATGAAATTGTTTTCAAGCCTACTAGACTGGTTTGAATGGCATGACCTTGAATGTTATTGGGTTTGCATTCTACTTAGGAGAGACTATTGGGAAGGTGTAAGGCACAGAGAGGGGACAAATTAATTCTAATGGAAAAATTAACTGCTTTATTTTGATAGTGTCCCTTTAAATGTCCAAATATCATTTCACATCATCCTTTCAGGTTTCCTGTGGAATTACCACAGCTAGCTTTTTGATTTCTGACGTCTCTCTTGCTCATTAATCTGGCCCCGTGTGGATTTATTGTACAAATCTATTTGGCAGCTGAAAATTGCCCTTTGATGAAGCTCATAGTCTAATCATGAACTCCTCAGGCATGAGAAATAAGAATGGTGAGGTGGCAAAAGCAGAGACTAAAGGAACAGCATTCGTGTTTCACTCTGCCTGGATTTTAGAGGCATCTAAATTTCAAATATCAGAGGGGTAGCCGTGTTAGTCTGGATCTGTAAAAAGCGTCAAAGAATCCTGTGGCACCTTATAGACTAACAGATGTATTGGAGCATAAGCTTTTGTGGGTCAATACCCACTTCATCAGACGCATATACCCACTTCGTCAGATGCATGCGTCTGATGAAGTGGGTATTCACCCACGAAAGCTTATGCTCCAATACTTCTGTTAGTCTATAAAGTGCCACAGGACTCTTTGTCGCTAAATTTCAAAGCATTTCCTACATATAATTTTCTGAGAGGATCGATTCCCCTCCTCTTAGGGATCTTAGAATTTGCCAGGCTGTATCACACCACTAGTCCATCCATCCAAGTATCCTGCTTCCTCCAGGGGCCAAATACCTGATAGTTCAGAAGAATCAATACTGTCCATAACACAACTTATTAATTATGACAAGACATGGGAGGGGAATAATCCTTCCTGTCCTTCCTATCCACTTTGTGTCCTTTGGTGTGAGACTTGATCATCACTATCACAATTGTTGACTAATAAATTACAGGCATTATTAGTGGCTGTGCAATGATCCTGCCCTTTTATAATCCTTTCAGTGGGTTGACCTTGTGGCCCCCTGCAGCTGTGAATTCCACAGGTTGGCGTACACTATGCAGTTAACTTTTATTTTCGCTCCTAGCTTGTACAGCCAGGCCTGGGTACTAAATTGCCAACATTTTCTCTGTGTGAGTAAACCTTGAGTTCTCAAGGATGTTTATGGATTAGATCCGGGGTTGAAAGGTCATTGTTTCTGCTGATGGATGTTTCTCTTGTCAGCAAAAACACCTCAAAATTCTCCATCATGATTCTGCTGCGTGAACAGTCACCATTTTAGCGAAATCGCCATTTCTTCCCTTCTGTAGAACTGGTTCCTTTGCTTAAAAGAAAAATGTGAGAATCAGAAATAGTTTTCCTTCCCCCTGAACGTTCGCATGGATGATACAGGCTGCACTGACAGTGGTGGAGATGAAAATGCTCTAGCTGAAGAGCAGATGGGCAAGGGCACTAGCAATGTAGGTCCCTCCTCAATTCTCTCCTGCATGGATACTGCGCTCCTCTCTGTCTCCTCATGAAAGCAGGTCTACCCAGAACATAACTGAGGCACAGTGGAATTTGTGATAACTTTCACTGATGTCAGTCTTAACAGCTTTCTCCAGCTCCAGCTTTCTCCCAGTTTAAGCAGAAGGGGAGGAAATGCGAGAGAGAGAGAGAGATCCTATTTCACATGACTTCTGATCAGAAAGTTGTGGGGAGCTGGTGCCTGATTCATGTGCATTTATGGGGCACAATTTCTCCTTTGGGTTAAATCGCCAGCCGTTCTTTCCATGTAGGCACTGTCGAGTCTGTCGAAGAAACTTTTCCTGACTATCTTATATTTTTGAGCTGGGTCTTCTGACAGATGCGTCCTTCCTGTCTGTTTCTTTTTAAATGACACTCAAGGAAGTATATTAAAAGAACTTTATGAAGGTGGCAAAGTCAATGACTTAAAAGTTGGGAAATGCCAAAATTAAGGTTGCCCATGTAATCTTAATTTAGCCCCCTTGTGCTTATGCGTTATTGTGAGGTCTTTAGTTACATGCTCACATCCTATATTTTCCTGCCTCATTCAGTGCACAGAATGGATGGTTCTCACTGAATGAACAGCTATTCAATATTTTGTTTTCTTCTCATTATTCATTGTGTAAGCCCATTTTTTATTTACCGCACCCTGCTCTGAAGACAGAATTATTAATTTTCTTGTGGGTTTTTCTGTGGTCCTCATCACTATAGTGTTTCAAAAACATTAAGTAATTTAATGTTAACAACATTTCAGTGAGATGAGAGGTATTATTCCTGTTTTACAAATGAGGGTCTGAGGCACAGAATGATTCAAGTAAAAAATATCCACTAATTTGGGGTGCTTAATTTGAAACACTTAGGACTTGATTTTTCAGAGTAGTTAGCATTATGTACAACTTTATGTAGTTTCAAAGCACTGCTCCCATTGATTTTAGTTGAAGCTATGTGTGTTCCGTCCTTCTGCAAGGAACTCTGGGGCAGAGGCAATAGATTCTTACCCTCAAAGGCAGCATTGAGCTGCATTAGCTATGAGACTATCTTTTCTCCTACTCCAGTTCCCTGCCTCTTTCGCCACACACCTTCTAACTTCTGCAACAATAGAGGCAGGGATCCTATAGACACTGCACAACCCCGATTCATCTCCCACGCACCATCCATCCTGGGCACTGAATAACACAGTGGTCCCGTGGAAAAAATATGTGATCATGTCATGAAAGATTATCACAACATGAACACAAGGAGGCTGAGTGGAGGAGATTCCACAGGCAGCTTTAATTCTGGCATTTCCTAACTTTGGAGTGCCTCATTTCCCCAGCACCTCCCCCTTTCATAGCTCTTCCTGGCTGCTGTGGAGAGATGCCCCACACACTTGGGGTTCCCTGAGCTTGGCTCTCTCCTCTCTGCTGTGCCTGCCCCAGAGGCTGGAACCCTTGTGCTTGGGTTCCTGGAGCTCACAGATTTGCTGCTAGTCATGTGCTCTGTGACTGTAGCTGCCAATTTTCATGGGCCCATGGCCAGAACTGACACACTGTGGATCACGCATGCCCCCAAGGCCCAATCCCCATTACAATTTTCTGTTGGAGTAGTAATAATAATAATCATTAGCACTTATAGAGCACCTTCCATATGAAGAATTCAAAGCACTGCCAAGCCCTCGACCTTTCTTCACATGTCGGCTAAGGCAGAAATTTCCCTTTGGGGGCTGGGATTAAAGACTGACCTTGAAAGGAAAATTACACCAATGATTTAAGAAAATAAACAAGAAAAAATGAAAGTGGAGCTCCGTGGGGTGAAGAAGATGATGACAGTGACTCTGAGAAAGCTTCTGCCATGTGCAGCCAGGGATGGGAGCCCAAGGAACTTTGTCTGATTTGCAGTAGCCTTTTCTGCTGGGTTTTTTGAAAGCAATCTAATCAGAAAGCCAATTTACATTTAAGTGGAGGATTTTATTTTAAAGGCTGACATTCAGCAGGCTGCAGCCGACGAGGTTTGTTCTCATTTGGAGGGGAAGCCAGTGGTTTGTAAAATCATTTCATCTTATAGGATAAATGAAAGCTGAGCAAGGAGAGCATTTGGTTTGAAATGCTAGCTCAACAGAAAGACAAACTTAGAAGAGACAATCTGGAACTTCCTAGTGTATTTACTTTCTCATTCCTTTTTTCCATTCGATTGTCTCTTTGAGCTCATCCTATGTTTCCTTCCTTGGCTGTTTCTTCTTGGGCTTTACAGACAACATGGCACATCATATGTGATCTTTGCACCCTAGCAAAATGGCCTGGTGGCCAGGTGAACAGCAACCTAGAGTGGATTTCCTAGCTTGAATTGTTAAAATGATCCCTGAGATTGGGAAGCTGCAAAGGGGCAATTTGATGGAACTGATGTTCCTTCTTGCAATCTGACAACCATATGAATTTCAGAGCCAACAGCTGGACACTGATTTCATGGTGACCTTTAAAAGCAGCCATTTCTTCTTGCTTGGAGTGGGGAGTGAAGTATACAGGAGCTGAGAGCGAACCCAAGTCTGCTGTGACAGACTGACAGAAAGGTCATTTCTCTGACCAAGCCAGGATGTCTGGTGATTGGAACGCCGTCCAAGAGTGAAAGTGCTGGAGTTTTTTATCAGCAAAGTTCACACTCGTAATGCACACACACCACTTTCTTTCCCCATGCCCTTCTCGCATAGCTGATGAGCTTTATGCAGGCGTGTAGACCAAATTTCTAGCCAGTCTACAAAACTGCATGTGCACATGCAAATCTCACATATACACAGGAAGGTGTGCAATTTATGTACATGAGGGGAGGGTTTGTGCTGGGGATTGATAGTAAAAGTCAGCTTTAAAAATGTGTCCCCTCATGATTAATGCAAAATTTGCTCCTTTGGCAAAATAAACTAGCTAGATAGAAAGACAATCAATACATATATTGAGCAAACAATGTTATTTATATTATTGTTAGTCTCTACCCAGGACAGGTTCATGCTTGAAATAACTGGATGTGTTGGCAGCCCATTATTGAAGTTCATGGGCAAAGCTCTGTGTGGTGGGCCCAAGATTGAAAGAATGAGGCATGTTGCATGTCAAGATTGAGCTGCACTGGCAAAATTGGATGGAGGAGGGTGCGAGACTGGAATAGCAGGTGGCGCTGTGGGCTGGGATCTGAGGTGCATCATCAGAGCTGGGGAGGGGGCAGCCTGGGAATAGCAGGGCGGGGTGCTGCAGGTCAGAACTGAGGTGCATTGGCAGAGATCTGGGTTGACCCCAGAGTTGAAATACCAGGAGGTGCAAGGCAGATTTGAGGTGCATTGGCAGGGACAATGAGCACTACATTTTCATTACTAGTTACAGTGGCAATAAAGCACACTGATGACTTTAAAAACCAGCCCAATGAGAATGGAGAGGTGTCTAAAGTATATATGGTTTCTTGCCACATAGTCTTCGTGATATGAAATCAGGTCACTTTTATGCAGAACTGAACGAATCACATGTCTACAACCTACATGTGCAAGATCTTTGCACAGATGTAGGGAAACTGTCTGCTTGTCCCCTCCATCCCAGGCCCAGTTCTGCTGGCTGAGGGGAACGACCTGTGTAATTGCCCTTCCTTGTTCGGTGCAGTGGCGTTGGTGTTCTGTGAATAAACCAGAGGGGGCTCTGCTCACTTGATCGCAGGACTGCAGCGCCAGACTCTGCTGGACTCCGTGGCATCTGTCTGTTTTTTATGCTAACACAGTGTCCACCTCACCTCTCCTGCATACTGATGCCCCCCATCTGTAGTCAGCTTATCTGTCACCATAAAGAGGGAAGAATGAAGTGGACAGTGTTGGATTGAAGGGCTGTAAGTGGTTATTGATCTTAGGCTCCTTGTTTTCTGGAAGGCGGGGGTGAGTAAGGGTGTGGCGGTGGCTGTCTGATTACTTTTAAGAATAGGGCTCCACATGAGTGTGTGTGTGTAGAAGGCAGCGGGTGTACATGTCAGTGTCTGTGTATAAGGGGATGTGTATGCATTTAAGTGTCCATTTGTACAACTGTGCAGGCGAGAGTACTTGTGTGAGTGCATGAAAGTGAGCCAGTAGGAAGGGGTGTGTGTGTGTGTGTGTGTGTGTGTGTGTGTGTACAAGGGTGTGTGTAAGGCTGTTGTGTTTGTGCAGCATTAAAGGTAGGTGGTTTGTATATATAGTTATATAGACATCTATACACATAAGGTGCACACATGTGAGTGTGTGTAACGGGGCATATGGGTGTGGGTGTATGCAGTCTGCACATGCATGTGTGTGGAGTCTGCATAAATGTGTGCTGGGGAAGAAAGAGAATTTCTAAATGGAAATAGGAAAGGAAGGGCACTGGGTAATGATAAAGTTCAGATTTGATTAGCTGTGGATATCTCCGTTCACTGAAAATAAAATCACACTTTCTTGGTGACCTTTTAGCTAATGCAGAGCTGGGGAGAATACGACCATCAGTCTCTTTTCCATTTGCAGCTAATTAGAGTGGAAGGTACTGTACAATACCGTCGTCTGCCGGAGTGCACTGCACCACACAGCACGTCACCAACTGGGATGTGGGCGTTCAGGCCTAGTGGTTGGAGCGGGAATCAGATCTAGTATTTGGAGTCCTGAAGCCAGTAACCAAAGCCCAGGGGTCAGAGTCAGGAATTCAGTGAGGAAGCAGGTCTGGAGCAGACAGGGACAGGACAGGAGCATGGCTGGGAACAAGGCAGAAGCAGAACTGGAGCAAGGTAGGCACAGGAGCTATCACAGCTGCGAGCATAATTATTGAGCAGCCAGAGATCAATTGTTGCTGCTGGGTTAAGAGCAGGCTTGCTGACTTCCTAGGCCAATCAGGCTGAGTGGTTAATCAGGTGGCCATGCTGTGGCTCAGCTGTGCTCATGAGGTACCCAGTAAATGGGGAGGTGCAGCTGCAAGTCCTCATTACTGACACTGCACTGTCAAGTGCTTGCATGCATGTGTGTGTGTGTGCGCACATATGTGCAGGGGGTGGGGAGGAGATGGATGACTAGGTTTTGCATGCTGAGGCCACTTCTTGCCTCCTCTCCTGTCTCTGCTCAGACAGGCAGGGGAAGGCAGTCTCCTCACCCATCCAGTTCAATTCAACAAGACATTATTGGTGTTACAATCTATACAAGTGTAGCCAAAATGAAACCAAAAGGCAGACTCATCACTTCTCTTTCAGGGGCAGGCATGGCCCTCCAAGGACAGAGTTCTGTGTCCCATCTGGGGTTTGATCCCCTGTATCCAGGGGCGGCTCTAGACATATCGCTGCCCCAAGCACGGCGTCATGCTGCGGTGGACCTCTGAGCCGCGGGACCAGCAGACCCTCTGCAGGCATGCCGCCGAAGGCACCCTGCCTGCCGCCCTCCCGGCAGCCGGCAGAGCGCCCCTCGTGGCTTGCCACCCCAAGCACACGCTTGGCTTGCTGGGGCCTGGCCCCGCCCCTGCCTGTATCCTTTTGGCATTATTGTCCATTCCTGATTCGGTGGCAGGTTACTACATAGCATGATGCAATTTCTTCTCTTCTTTCTGCTAGGGTTCGCACATTTGTTTTTGAAATATCTGATTGTTGCATTGGGCTCAGGCCAGGATCTCCCAGAGGATTCAGGGGATCTGGGGTCTTCGGCAACAGGGGGCCCTCGTCGCCGAATTGCCGCCAAAGACTCTGCACTTTGGTGGCAGATCCCGGGGCGGAAGGACCCCCCGCCGCGGGTCTTCGGGCACTTCGGCAGTGGGTCCCAGAGCGGAAGGACCCCCCGCTGCTGAATTGCCGCCGAAGACCCAGAGCGGAAGAATCTCCGGGGGTCTGGTCCCCACTAGAGTTTTCTGGGGCCCCTGGAGCGAGTGAAGGACCCTGCTCCAGGGGCCCCGAAAAACTCTCGTGGGGGCCTGGGGTAAATTGCCCCACTTGCCCCCTCCTCTGGGTGGCCCTGGCTCAGGCTGCCTAGTGAGATCTTGAGGGTCATTTCAGGCCTGGGTGACTTTTGATCTAAGGCAGTGTTTCTCAAACTGGGGTCGCCACTTGTGTAGGGAAAGCCCCTGGCAGGCCAGGCCGGTTTGTTTACTTGCCACGTCCGCACATCCGGCCGATCGCGGCTCCCACTGGCTGCAGTTCACTGCTCCAGGCCAATGGGAGCTGCTGGAAGTGGCGTCCAGTACATCCCTCTGCCCGCGCCACTTCCTGCAGCTCCCATTGGCCTGGAGCAGCGAACTGTGGCCAGTGGGAGCCGCGATCGGCCGGACCTGCAGATGTGGCAGGTAAACAAATGAGCCCGGCCCACCGAATATTGACTGACGCAGCTTGGGGTGCTCTCGATTGGTGGGACAAGATTGCCATCTTCTGTGGGTTCTGCCATGGTCGCTGGGCTCAGCATTTAGAAGGGGGAAAACCTAAAAGACATTTCCTTGTCCACTTGGAGCCTATGGGAGGAAAGAGCCCAAAGTGGATTTTTGAATCTGCCTGGAACAGGCTTTGGAAGAGCTGCCCTGGAAGGAGAATAACCTGATTGCTGTGCACTTGGCATGGCCTTTCTGATGACCGGAAATGGGTTTTCGCTATCGCCCAGATGAAATCTAAGGGCAGGGTGACTGCTATATTGGATCCCTAGTGCGTAGCATGAATTGGGTAGGGCTTGGAAAGGGGATTTATTTCACAAGAGGTGTCTAGTGGGCATTTCAGTCCTGGAAGAACTTTATCCAATACACGCCCCCACTCCCTCCCTCCCCACAGACCTGGGGAATTCATTGGAGAACACACAGAGGGAATAAACCGAACTGACCACAGGGTATCACAGCTGCTCTGGAGACTTCACCATGGCACACGTCATCCAGGAGAACTTGAGCCTTAAACACAGAGTTTCCAAGAACCCAAATCTGGAATTCAGGTTCTTCTCTCTGAGGTGGTCTGATTTCTCCACACATCCTCCACAATCATTTAAAATAGAATATTACTGTGTGACAGCCTCAAAGATGTGGCACAACCCAACAAATTCTCTCTCTCTCTCTCTTATTTGAAAAGAAAACAATATTGACGGTTTTCAGTCTTCTGTGGTGCTTGAGCACCACATTTTCACTTCCTCACTGGGCCCACAGTAAGACAGTTTATCTATCAATGGCAGTGTTTCCCAAACGTGGGGCGCCGCTTGTGTAGAAAAAGCCCCTGATGGGCTGGGCCGGTTTGTTTACCTGCCACGTCCACAGGTTTGGCCGATCGAGGCTCCCACTAGCTGCGGTTCACTGCTCCAGGCGGTTCCAGCAGCTCCCATTGCCCTGGAGCAGCGAACCGCGGCCAGTGGGAGCCTCGATCGGCCAAACCTGTGGACACGGCAGGTAAACAAACTCAGTCCATCAGGGACTTTTCCTACACAAGCGGAGTCCCAACTTTGGGAAATACTGATCTATGGTATTTACTGGGCACCAATCTACATAGGATTTGGCATCAATATTGGTGGGAAAAGAAACCTTCTGTGAAGGCCAAGCCCCAGCATTAGTGGGCACTAAATGGATAATTCCACATGCAAGTAGTGTAACTGCCTGTGCAAACACATTATTTGTTTCCACCATCACCTGTTTCGAACATACAGATGAACTTGCCCACAGATATCATAGACCCAGTTAGGAAGCCTGTTAGAATTTGGTTCTGAAAGTCCAAAGTGAAAGAATGTCTTTGCGGACTGTACATAATACCTTGTACCTTCGAGGGGCTGGATTGTTCTAGGCTAAAGAGTGTGGAAGTGAAGAATGTGCAAGCAGAACTGTATTCAAATGTTTGCAGATGCTAAATGTTTCTGTTCTTTGGTTTAGCACCAGTTCAGGACTGGGGTGCTTTGGCATGACTTTGGGTGCAGGGGGAAAGGAAACGGAGGAATGGAACAGTAAGGAGTGCTGCAGGTTGGAATGGAGGGTCACTGGCAGAGCCGTGTGTAGCAGTCCGGGTCTGGAATAACAGTGGGTGATATAGATCAGGACAGTGGTATGTTGTCAGACCTTTGAACTCCATGACAAATTATGGATTGGATTACCTGGGTGCTGCAAGAGACGACTGAGGCACATTGACAGAGCTTTGGGGTGGAGCCCATCATTTGGACAGCAGGGGCTGCTGTAGGTTAGGATTCATTCAGAGGCTTTGGCAGAGCTGGGGAAGGAGGGGCTAGGTCTAGAATAGCAGGGTGCTGCGGAGCAGGATTGAGGGATATTGCTTGAGCTGTGTGCGTGTAATGGAGTAGCAGGAGGTGCTGCAGAGCTTTGTGCAATGCATGACTGTAGCCTGTGCTATTAATCCCTCACTGTCTTGAGCTCCACATTCACATGCACACAAGCAAAGGGGAAAAGAATGAGGTATCTATTTTCCAAATCATTTGCAAATCACTGTTTGTTTTCATTAGAAATCTGGAAGGGGCTGGCGGGTAGAGCTGCTGCAGCCTGGCTCTGTGTAAAAGTCTTTAATTTTTATGTTTCCATTTAGTCATTTTTATTGTTCTCTTCCCATCTCCTTGCTGAATAAATCCATGTTATACTGAAGCAAATGCTCAGGAAATAGAAAAACAGTCCTTTGCTATCTCCTCAGTATTTATTGGGGGCTGACAAATATGGCATTTCTTAGTTACTGGGCATAACGAATTCACTTCCAAAAGGAGAGATTTGCTTTGGGCTCCTGGATAGTACCCTCCTGTTATAACTCTAATTACCCACACTAATTATGATTGTGTTAATGTAAGAACACCACGTGCATGGGTTATAAGAGACACAGATATCTGGTCTATCTATAACTCCGTTTGCTGTAAATCTGTGGCCTCCTGAACCCCTCCTCCCATTCTTCAGTGAATCACATGTTTTGTGAGTGTTAGCGTGGATGTGCTGTTGGGATGCATTAAGGCACTGAGGTGTTTGTGCGTGTGAAGCACTGCAGTTGTTGGTGCAAGTGCACCATATGAACCATCTGTTGGTGTATGGGTCTGTTCACGTCTCTCTGTGTGAAACAGACAGATGCACACACCTCTTTAAGTGGGCCTCTATACTGCTGAAAGATGAGGTGCATATGGACGTGAATCAGAGCACTTAAGTCTGACACATGCATACGCTGAGATGCATGTGGGTTTGGATGTGTGTGTTAGAAGTGTGTGTGTGTGTGTGTGTGTGTGTGTTGGGGTGTTTATATATTTAGAAATGTGTCTAAGTGGATTTGGTGTGATGGTGTGTGTATGTGTCTGTGTGTGGTGTGTGTACTTAGCTATGTGTCTGTGTCAGTGTACTTCATGTGTTGGCATGTGTGTTTGTGTGGGGTGGGTGTACACGGCAGGCATTCCAAATGAGAGAGCATCTAACGTGAGAAGCTGGAAACTGCCGCGAAATCCCACCTTGCCCTGTCTCTTTAAGGCTCACAGTTATTTTGCCACTAAGGAGCAGGAGCTTTTCTGCTGGGCAATGAGAGAGGCATACATTGGCCGAGCATGTGGGCGTGACAATGGTGCAGAGACGGTGAGGGCAGTTGTTACTTTGAGACTGGGAACTTTCCACCTCCTCCTCATGCTCCCCTTGATCCTCCCAGACGTGAGTCCTGCTAATAGCAGCCAATGGAGCCTTTTGTCTTTTCAGAGTGTTCATTTTCAGAACGCGCAGAAGACCTTGGCAGGAAATGATATTTCTTGAACCACGTCGCTAACATTTTCTCCCTTGGGGGCCATTCACTCTTCCAATATAGGAGCTACTCATAAAAGCCCAGAAATAGCATCTGTCACTAGAGTCACCCTTTGTCGCTTATAACTGAGGAAAGGGCGGGGAAACCACTTAGTGAGCCAGATTCTGATGTGAAGTAACTCCATTGACCTCCAAGGAGGTATTACGTCAGGGATGGATTTGGTCCCTGGAGTCTGAAATGTTAGGGCTGGGAAACATCTTTGGGCCAAATTCAGATGTGATGTGTAAGGAGGGGACTGTGATAATTATCTGTTGGCAAATGAGTGTGAGTCTAAATGAGTGTAAGTAAGCGGGTCTAAGGGAGTCTGGAGGGAATTCTGAGCTAGTGTAACTGACACAAGAGTGGGGCTGAAGGAAGGTGTGATTTTTGCCAGTTTAGTCTCTCTCAAGATCTCTTAGATTCACGTCTGAATTTGACCTCTTGTGTCTGAGGCTGCCCATGAAAATCATGCTGTTGCTTTGAGTACTGTCAACAGCTGCAGAGAAGCATATTGGGCTTAATGAGCATCTGGCTCCACTGCACATCTGGGGCTATGACAGCATTTAGGAATGTCTGTTCTGATGTTAGGACAAAGGATAGTGGTGGAGGACGAGAATGGAGATCTTAACAAGTGACCTGTCCTCGTACCTCCGGAGACCTTGTCAATCCTGATTAGGTCTCTAGTGTCACCAACACCTGCCCTGATTTTTGTGGGAAATCACCAATCTTCATACTGTCTACCCTCCGTCCCATGTGAATATCCTAATGTGATCATCCAGCTGTGATAGCATCTTGATACCACCATGCAAGCTCCAGGAACCTGTGACAACAGCCAGGGAGCCAAGCATGAGTGTTGATAAACTGTCATCCACACACTAGACAATGTTATAAGCTGCATCCCTATGGTCCAAGTCTGTACTGGCAGTAGGCTAAGACTCACCAAACTCATTTCATATCATGTCCAAAGATAAGCTCTCTCTCTGTTGCACAGCAGGATTTTGGAACAACTGAAGAAGAGTCATCCCTGAAGAATCTAGCCCAGACTTCACACAGGATTCCATTCATGCTTGGGATGGGATATTTGGGAATGCTACTCAATTCTGTACAGACCTCTATCCCAGCTGGATATGCTCAATAAAGTTGCCAGTTGTTTACCTTAATATTGCATCTAAATTGGAAAAGATGGGGATCAATATGAAAATTGAAAGGTGGATAGGGAACTGGTTAAAGGGAAGACTACAACAGGTCATACTGAAAGGTGAACTGTCAGGCTGGAGGGAGGTTACTAGTGGAGTTCCTCAGGGATCAGTTTGGGGGCAAATCTTATTTAATCTTTTTATCACTGACCTTGGCACAAAAAATGATAATGTGCTAATAAAGTTTGCGGATGACACAAAGATGGGAGGTATTGAAAATACAGAGAAGGACCGGGATGTCATACAGGAAGATCTGGATGACCTTGTAAACTGGAGTAATAGTAATAGGATGAAATTTAATAGTGAAAAATGCAAGGTCATGCATTTAGCGATTAATAACAAGAATTATTGTTATAAGCTGGGGACATATCAGTTGAAAGTAACAGAGGAGGATAAGGGCCTTGGAGTATTGGTTGATCACAGGATGACTATGAGCCGCCAAAGTGATATGTCCATGAAAAAAGCTAATGCAGTCTTGGGATGCATCAGGCGAGGTATTTCCTGTAGACATAAGGAGGTGTTAGTACCATTATACAAGGCACTGGTGAGACCTCATCTGGAATGCTGTGTGCAGTTCTGGTCTCCCTTGTTTAAAAAGGATGAATTCAAACTGGAACAGATATAGAGAAGGGCTACTAGGATGATCCAAGGAATGGAAAACCTGTCTTATGAAAGGAGACTCAAAGAGCTTGGCTTGTTTAGCCTAACCTAAAGATGGCTGAGGAGAGATATGATTGCTCTCTATAAATATGTCAGAGGGATAAATACCAGGGAGGGAGAGGAATTATTTAAGTTCAGTACCTGTGTGGACACAAGAACAAATGGGTATAAACTGGCTATCAGAAAGTTTAGACTTGTAATTAGATGAAGGTGTGAAGTTCTGGGGAGCAGTGAGGGAAAAAGACATATCTGGCTTCAAGACTAAGCTTGATAAGTTTATGGAGGGGATGGTATAATCCAGTGTTTCCCAAATTTGGGATGCCACTTGTATAGGGAAAGCCCATGGCGGGCCGGGCCAGTTTGTTTATCTGCCCCATCAGAAGGTCCAGCTGATCGTGGCTCCCACTGGCCGCGGTTCGCTGCTCCAGGCCAAGGGGAACTGCTGGAAGTGGTTCGGGCTGAGGGACGTACTGGCCGCTGTTTCCAGCAGCTTCCATTGGCCTGGAGTGGCGAACCGTGGCCAGTGGTAGCTGCGATTGGGCGGACCCGTGGATGCAGCAGGTAAACAAACCGGCCCGGTCTACCAGGGGCTTTTGATAAACAAGCAGCATCCCAAGTTTAGGAAACACTGTATAATGGGATAGCCTAATTTTGGCAGTTAATTGGTGTTTGACTCTTAGCAGTAAATATGTCCAATGGTCTGTGATGGGATGTTAGATGGGGGTGGGATCTGAGTTACTACAGAGAATTCTTTGCTGGGTGTCTGGCTGGTGAGTCTTGCTCACCTGCTCAGGGTTTAGCTGATCGCCATATTTGGTGTCAGGCAGGAATTTTCCTCTAGGGCAGATTGGCAGAAGCCCTTGGGGTTTTTCACCTTCCTCTGCAGAATGGGGCAAGGGTCACTTGCTGGAAGATTCTCTGCACCTTGAAGTCTTTAAACCATGATTTGAGGACTTCAATGGCACAGACATAGGTTAGGGGTTTGATACAGGAGTGGGTGGGTGAGACTCTGCAGCCTGTGTTGTGCAGGAGGTCAGACTAGATGATCACAATGGCCCCTTCTGTCCTTAAAGTCTATGATTCAATGATAATGCATTAATTTAAAACTCCTGGCACACTGTAAGTTGTTAAATTCTTCTAACCCAGCATCCCTGCAGCTAGAAGCTAGTGCTCTAATCAAAGCCACTGCCCCACGTTCTCTTCCAGGCCTTCTCAGGAAAAGGCCTTAACCTCCTCTTTCCAGAGAGGAAAAAAAAAGGTCCAGGTGCTCAGTTGCTGTAATAACAACTGTCCTGTCAGAGGTTACCACCTTCCGACACTTCCACTGCTCTCTGCCCCATCGTTATCCCTTGAGCTGCTAAATGTATTTGTATTCTACCAACTACCTGCCCTACTGCTGTACCCAGGGCTACTGAGCCTGCTCAAATTCTATCAATTGTCTACCTGCCTCACCGTTTGCATTCTGCCTGTCAGCAGCACCCCAGAAGGCTTTGATTCTCTCACTCACAGTGGAAGTGGTGCATAAAGCCCTCTGGGGCTGGCAGTCCCATGGAAGGCAGGTGAGCAGCTGGAAATAACTGTGGTGCAGGAGTATATAGGAACGCAGAGGGACTCCGGGCTCAGAGGGGAGTGGGGATGGAATGTAGTTCTGTGTGGGAGGAGGACTCTGTCTCAGGGTAGGCGTAAAGGGAGAGGGAGGGTGGCAGCTTTGGGGCTAGAAGCAATCTTGCTCTCCTAAGCTGCCTATCATTTTCTCTGAGTCTCCTAGTGGTGTTCTTGGAGGGGTAGGGGGAGTTCTAGAGAAGACAGTTCTGGGTCTCACTGGAGCAAGCCTTGGGATTATTACAATAGTATACCCTCCTTTTTTTATGAGGTACCCCTTGAATTTTTCTTGAAACTCAGCTGTTACTTCCAGCGACTCCTATGATATAAGAAAAGCGCCCCAGCACTCCAGAGGAATGGCCCCTAATGCTACAACTTCCAACAGTATTATTGGGGTGGTTGAAAAAGAGAGGACTCCAGAGTCCTAGTCCCAGCTCTCCTACTGACCAGTTGTGTGACCTTACCTTGGTCACTCCCCCTTTGTGTGACCTCATTTGCAGTAATGCTCCCCTACCTCCCAGGAGCTAGCTGTGTGCTTCCTCTAAGGTGTTTGTAAAAGATGTTATGTTGTGGGATGAAAGACATAGGGGAAGGTGCTGTTATTAGGATAGGAATAAAGGTCAAGAGCTGGCTGATGTGGTTCTCCTGATTAATTACAACACTAAGTTTTCCAGCTCCACCTCAGCAAATATTATCTGCCCGGTTTCTTGTTTCATTCATTGTTCAGTGACTGGGCACAGAGAGAAGAGGAGGAGAAGAGCTATGAGGAAAGCACCACTCTCCTCTGCATCCCTCCTCCTGAGCCGGCACCAAGCATATAGGAAGTGTCCTTTGCTTTCTATCCTTACCCTTGTTTATGTCAGGTCCTTCCAGAAAAGAGCCCAGCTCTTGTCCTCCAATAGCCAGCTAAGAAACACATCATCTGACACCAAGAGCAGGCTCCTCTCTTGGTTAGGTATTTCAGAAGATGTGGCTGGTTTTTTGGCTGCATGGAAATCAATAGTGATATGAGTTGGTTTGGGGGCTTGGAGTTTTCCATTTGTTGTAGAGCAGATTTACCCTATCGAGGAAGTGATCCTTTATGTCCCATGGTGCTTTCAATGCTGCAGGACCTGAGCTCCCTATCCCATAGGCCAACTTTTTAAAGGGTGGAATCCTCCTACCTTCATTTTGGTTTTGTCTTGCAAATTGAAAAGCAAACAGGTGTTAGAAAGAGAGAGAGTGCATGTGTGGGTTAAATCAAATGGGGCCAGGAATCATCCCATTTTCACCTGTTTTCCTAAATATGCCCCTCTAGATGGACTCTTTTACTGCTGCCCACACCCTTGATCATTGGTAGGTGTATCTTGGTAGCACTTTCCTGTGGCTTCCTATCTGGAAAGGTGCAAGGCCAAATGGCTTGAAAATGCTACTGTCTTCATGCTCCCTATACCTGCTCTTAGGCTGGGGGAGATGAGCACCAACCTATGATTAAGGCAAAGAGAAAGACCTGTTATGTGAGCTGGTTCGCCTACTCTGAGGCTGATGGGTCCTTGGAACCCCATGTTTCATGCTCCCAGATACTGGATGACGTCTTCTGAAGAATGGGGCTGGATTCTAGTGCTCCAGAGATCATGTCTAAATCCACCAGTGTGAGAGAAGGAGGTGAGTGAATTTGTGGGTGTTGAAGCCTGGTGAACCATCCATGAAAAAGTGAACAGATTCCCTCTAGGTCAGTGCACAGTGGGAAATCAAATAAAAGGGGGAAAACTTACCTTGTTTCCTCTCTGGCTTTTGGTTCTGCTTTGTTGTGTTTTCAGTCTTCATGTGATTGTGTCTGCACATCAGTCAGGAATTGTTTTCTGCTTGAATTGGGAACATTCCCTTAAACTCCTCTGAGCTTACACTCTCCTTATTCTCTTTCCCCAGACCAATTTCAGAATGCATTTTGGCAGATTACAAAAGTGTGAATGTTTATCGTCTTGTCTTACATCATCATTTTGCTGTATCATTTATTTTTCCTTTGACAGGTTTTTACCACTGTCAGTCTAATATGCATGAGGGATTGAAGTGTATTACCATAATGCAGTGTATTATGGGTAATCCCATGCAAATTGTTCTGTGGAGAGTCATGCTGAATTATGTTCTTGGAGGGAAAAAAAGAGGCAAAACAAAGGTCTCTTTTTTTTTTAACTCTTTGTTCTATGGATTTCAGAGCTGCCGCCACAGGCGAAGGTTGAAACCAGTTTGACATTCAGAAACATGTGCAACTCTTTTCAGTGGTGTTCCCCCTCATTGAATCCTGTGCCAGAAGGATGGAGTTATGCATGAGGAGCTTTTTTATTTGTCTGTGATATTTCATTTTGAAAATGTTGCTAGTTTGTCAAAGAAGAAAAAACAGGGTGGGAGGCACCACCTGTTGCTAGTTTTCCCTACACTCTGCTGTAAATCTCTCTGGGAAACATCAGTTGTTATGAACTTAAAGAGCATCTGATGCCTCTTGGAAGCAGCAGATCTGATCATATGTCATGTAGTTCTGCATTTCTCTCTCTCCTTGTTTTCTGTTACCAAAGACATTTGCACAAAAGCTGGTTCTTTGTTCCTCCTGAGTCCATTCAGCTTCCCAACCTGAAACAGTAATCCTCTTTGCAGCACATAACACTCAATTGCTGTGGGAATGATTGCGATGTCACTAACAGAGGATTAGAGCTTTAGGGGAAAAGAATAAGCAGCAGGTTGAAATGGACTTGTAAGGAAGAAGTAGCTTGTGCTCATGCAAATGTCCTTGCTAGTATAGTAATTGCACTGGATACGAAATCCAGGAAGTGTGTCATCTGGAGTCAGCGATGGCTCTACTTCCATTTGTTTTACCTAGTTTATTAGGAATAGTCAGTTGGTCTTCAAAGACACATTGGCTTGTGGTTTATTGTTGCAAGACATGTGTCTTTCTCACCTGTTGCTCCAGGAGGCACTGAAGTAATCAGCTAGCATGTGTTTGTCTCCTGCTGGCCTCTATCTCTGAAAAAGCCAAAGTGGAAATATCTACTGCGGAACAAGGGAATTGTTGGCTGCTTTAGCCTTCCTCTCCCCCTGACCCTGTCTCTCTGACCTCATCTTTTACTGTTCCTTGGTCTGTTCCTTATGTAACTCTTCTGCCCATCAGAGTTGGCAGCAACAAGGGCCGGGTTCTAGGGGTTCTGTTTCAATAATGCAATGCAATACTGGCTTGAACCCTCACCAAGTGACCTGGGACAATTACATACCACCCCATGGGGGCCTTTAAGAGGCAATACTTCCCCTCTCACAAACACAGAGTCTGAGTGTAGCAAAAACCTTTTAATAAAGGAGGGAAACAATGCGGCATTATGTTGGGGAAACACCACAAACAGGATTCATAACACGAACCATGAGCAAAAGACCCACTCCCAAGTAAGTTTTGCAGTGTCCTTTTCGCCTGAGGGTCTTAAGTCCAGCAACCCAACAGTCACCACACCCAGAGTTTCTGACCTTGGTCAGTGCAGTCCCAGATTGGTTCTTGAGTCTTGATTTTTGCTGGTAGTAGGGGGGGCCTCAGAGCTGGTGCAGCACTAGCCCAAAGTAGGTCAAATGTTTAGACCCAGGTATCAGCGATTTCAGCTCTGTAGCATGTAGCAAGACTCCTAATGAAGTCAAAATTAGCTCTGTTGTTGAACAGTGGGGGGAGAGAGAGAGAGAGAAGAGTGATGTTTAGGACCCTCAGAAGGCAGCCCATGCTACCGGGTACACATATCTGTCCCCAGCCTCTCTCAATTCACTGGGTTTTGATGCCTGGCGTCTGGGTTACTGTGGCCTGGCACATTGGCTAGCCATTTACACCAGAGCTAAGGGAGGTATGTGTGGTTGTTAAAGGCTGCCAAATCAGAACAGCAGCATTTTGTACCCACTTTGCATTACACGAGGTGCAGGGCAGTGGTGAATTGGGCCCCAAGAGCTACAAAATTCCATTTCATAAACCCTAGAGAGCAGCAGATTCTATTCAGCTCTATTCTTCTCATCTGCAACACTGGCTCCTTGACTCTACTAATCCCATCTAGAAGTATGCCTTCTACCTAAGCTCCCCAATGAAATGGTCAGAATCCCACTGTGATGGATTGGATCACAGAAATCCCCTTGGGACTGCCAACTGATGCGCCAAGACTACTTCTGCACCTGCTTTCCCTGCCAGCTTGGGACTCCAGCACCCTGCCTTTCTGAGCCAGACATGCCAGTCTACTCCAACACAGACCCAGGGTCTGAACCACATGCCTCAAAGCTGCAGACTTAACTGAAAGCAACTTACAAAGTGTTCCTGTCTTTAACACTCAGGTGCCCAACTCCCAATGAGGTCTAAACTCCAAATAAATCCATTTTACCTTGTATAAAGCGTATACAGGGTAAACTCATAAATTGTTCGCCCTCTATAATGCTGATAGAGAGAGATGCAAAGGGCTGGTGCTTCCATTAGGCGACCCTAGGCGGTCGCCTAGGGTGCCAGGATTCAGGGGGCCGCACTTTGTGTGCTCCCCACAGGGTGCACGGGAGCTTCCGGTTCCACTCCCATCGCACCGCCGAAGGAGGACCTTCTGCCAACGTGCCGCGGAAAACAGCGGCAGGCAATTGAGCAGCTCAATGACTGCTGCTGTCGCTTGCAGCATTTCGGCAGAAGGTCCTTCTTCGGTGGCACGATGGGAGCAGAATCAGAAGCTTCTGTGTGCCCTGTGAGGAGCACACAAAATGCCGCCCCCCAAATTCTGCTGAGGGCGCCAGAAACCCTGGCACCGATCCTGGATATGCACAGCTGTCCCCCTCCCCCGGTATTAATACATATTCTGGGTTAATTAATAAATAAAAAGTGATTTTTATTAAATACAGAAAGTAGGATTTAAGTGGTTCCAAGTAGTATCAGACAGAACAAAGTGAATTACCAAGCAAAATAAAACAAAACACACAAGTCTGAGTCTAATACAGTAAGAAAATTGAATACAGACAAAATCTCACCCTTGGTGTTCCAGTAAGCTTCCTTTTGCAGATTAGTCTCCTTCTTGTCTGGGTCCAGCAATCACTCACATCCCCTGTAGTTACTGTCCTTTGTTCCAGTTTCTTTCAGGTATCCTTGGGGGTGGAGGGGCTATCTCTTGAGCCAGCTGAAGACAAAATAGAGGGGTCTCCCAGGGGTTTAAATAGACTTTCTCTTGTAGAAGGAGACCCCCTCCTCTCTCCTATGCAAAGTCCAGCTCCAAGATGGAGTTTTGGAGTCACATGGGCAAGTCACATGTCCACGCATGCCTCAATTTTTACAGGCAGCAGCCATTGTTTACATGTTACCCTGAACGTCCTCAGGTGGACTTCTTATGTGGATTGGAGCATTCCAAGATTCATTGTCCTTTAAGTGTTTCTTGATTGGGCACTTAATTTGCACATTCCTTTCTCAAGAAGCTGACCAAATGCTTTACTAAAGCTACTTAGAAATCAAGCAAGTACATAGTCAATATTCATAACTTCAAATACAAAAATGATACATGTATATAAATAGGATGAATATATTCAGTAGATCATAACCTTTGCAGAGATAGGTTACATGGCATATACAGCATAAAACGTATTCCAGTTACGTCAGATATACATTCATAAGCATTTCTCCATAAAGCCTTATGGGGTGCACCGTCACACCCACTTCCTGAGTCTCTCAGTTAGCACCATCTTCAAAAATTCCTCCCTATAATCTGGTAACTGCCCTAGCTTTATCATACATACCCTAACATCATCTGCGAACAAGGTCTTTAGAGTGCATGACTATAACTCACAGAGGTCACCTGTATTTAGGTGTATGGATCGCTCTCCATCAGCGGGTCTGTAGGATGCTTTTGGTATGAATTACCTTCTACAGAAGTGAATTTTCATCCAGTGTGAGAGCCCTGCCGAACCCTGCTCTAGTTTGCAAGCACAATTGTATTTGGCATGAGGAAGAAATGGAAAGGGAAAAAAGATCTCCACTGTTATTCTTGTTTTTTCTGTTAAACATGACAAGCAGCAAGAAGGATGAATGGGAGTCTGCATAACAACTCCGAAACCTGTAAGAAAACAAGACAACACACTCCTTGCTTGTGATTCTATCCAGCTTCTAGAAAGGTTGGGAGAAGCCCATTCTGCTGTAGGTGTCTTTTCTTTCTGATCTGAACTGGGGTGTTGATGATTTTGGTTTTGCCACCTGCATTTTGCTTGGAAAATAAATGTGTCCATTGTTGTTTCAGACGCACTAGTACAATAGATTGCAGAGTCTTAGTAGCTTCTTGATACTGAACCTTAGTCTGTTGTGAGCAATAGATGGAGAAGTTAGCTTTGATAGTGTAAGCTGAAGAAGACCAAGCAATATTAGCGTTTCTGCTACAGACTGAGCAGTCATACATAATTCAGGAGGAAAGGACGAGGTGGCTCTTTGGGTATTGCATCAGGGTAGGAGACAGACTTGTGATGCATGAACATTTAAAGTAATGAAGGATGTAATCAGTGGCCGAGAATTAGAGCTTTAGGTGGCTCTGCACACTTGGAGAACTGTGTTCAGATTATATTTTAAATTAATTTGTGAAATTGTGTTGAGAAAGTCTCTCTAATCTTCTCTGAGCGGTTGTGCACTTTTCAAAATCATCACAGAGTTTGGCATGATTGCCAGTAGCTGCCAGCAGGATGGGGAACTCTGGATTGAGGTACATTAGCAGAATATATTGGAGGCTCAGGAATGGACTATGGGAAACATGTACACGTCCAAATTGATTTTATACTGGTATAGCTCTGGGTAGAGGGTGCAGGATTGGAATAGAAAGGGAATTTACATGTCAGGGTTGAGATGCTATGGCAGAGCAGGTGGCAGACTGGAATGGCATGGGATGTTTAGGGCTAAAATTTAGTTACAGCTGAAGAAACAGCTCAGGACTCAAGTATGTTGGCAGAGCTGGTAGGGAAGCAGGACTGGAATAGCAGGGACTGCTGTGAATCAGGACACACTGGCAAAATTATATGGCAGGAGCAAAGGTTTGTGTGCTGCCTGCATATGTTATTTTACACTCAAGCCATCACTGTTAACGATCAGGACCAGATGACATACCTCTCGGAATTCTGAGGGAAATAGTGAACAAAGGAGCAGAGCTACTAACAAAAATATGCAATTTATCATTACAAACAGCCAGAGGACTAGGTGGCAGTCAGTGTCATAACCTTTTTTAACAAGGTGCTAAGTGTGATTCTTGGCATTTATAGACTTACTTCAGGGGCTGAGAAAACCATTGAAGACAGAGTTTCAGGTGAGTATAATAACATAGGGACAAGGCAACATAGTGTGTGAGGTGAATTTTGATTCCTTGAAAGAGGCAAGGAACTCAGTGGCTGAAAGAGAAGTGGTGACTGAAATGTAATTAGACTTTCATAAGGCTTTTGATATAGCCCCTTGCAAAAGACTATTAAGGAAATTTGGAAACCCTGAGGTGAGAGGTAAAGGAACTTTCATGTATTCAAACCTAGTTAAAAGAGAGGAATAAAAAGTAGGAATAAATGGGCAATTCTTAGCATGGTAAGAGGTTAAAAGTGAGATGACCCCAAGTATTAGTGCTAGGACTGGTGCTGGTCAATATACTAATTAATGACCCAGATTATGGGGAGGAGAATTAGGTAGCAAAATTTGCTGCTGTTGCTGCAACTGAATTATAAAATAGTGGGGAAGATTGTAAGGCCCTAAAGAAATGATGAAATTGAATAATATGATGGCTGATGAAATGTAGACAAAGGCACATTAGAAGGGCCAATTTAAAGCACTCGAACATGTGGATGGCTTTTGAATTAGTTGTAGTCAGTGAGGAAAAATAAGTCGCCATCACCTAGAAAGCTAGATGAAGATGTCTGCTCAGTGTGTAGCAGCAGCAGCAATAAAAAAAAAAAGTGAATTAGATACCAGACGATATGAAGCGAGGGATAGGAATAACACAGCAAATATTATAATGCCGTTATGGACATTAATGTTACTGCCTCTCCTAGAATACTAGGTTTGGACTGGATTAGTTCATCTGGAAAAAGACAAAGCAGAGCTAAAGAAGGTCCAAAGAAGGCAAATGAAAATGTTTAGTGGCCTGGAAGGAGCTTCTGTATGAGGAGAGATTAGGAAAATTAGGACTGTGCAGTTTGAAAATGGAAAGTGTAAAGGACAATTTGAAAAGGGGCTTTACAGTGTGTGGAAGTAACCCTGAGCCCTGCCTGGGGGGATTCATCACTATGCTGTGCATGCTTTGCACTAATGTAGTTGGCACAGGGGGGCTCCCCAGAATTCCCTGACACAAGACACCCCCACCCAGTGCTGAGCCAATTCCACCTGTTCTGTCCCATCTCTGCAGAAGCACCGGGGACAAGCAAGGGATGTGCTGAGGGAAGCTGGAGGGAGACTGTTGCCAGGTCGGAGCAAGTAGGAGGAAGTGTGTGTCCTGGGATGGACCTGTACCATGCTGATTCCTCACTGCCGAGGACCTATGGTAGCATGAATGCAGTTTACGGCAGTCATGAGCCTCCCTGGCTTGTGCCAGATCGTGAACCAGCTCCTGCAGGCCACAAATAGGGGTGGCACAAGTCCTCCCCTCAGTCCCTGGGTTAGTAGAATAATGACTTTTACAACCCTCTGGTGTAGTTCTAGGGTTTAGAACAGGAGTCATGACTCTTGGGTTTTATTCCCAGGAGCACCATACTTGCTGTGTAACCTTGGGCAAGCAGCTTCCCTTCTCCATGTCTCATATACATGACACATAAAATGGAGATAATAGTAAACACCTGGGAAGAGGGTTGTGAGACGTCACCCGTCACCAGTTACTGTTTGTAAAGTCCTTTGAGACCCTGTGCTGAAGGGTGTTGTGGACTGTTATTGCAGTGAGATTAAGTGGCATGTAGAAGGCCCTGCAGGTGCTATGCTTTACCTTGTGATATAATAGCAGGATAAGAGGGCACTCCATAGAATAATTAATCTGTAGAACCCAGCAGTGGATGGCATTATAAAGACAACTAGTTTATTATGATTAACAAAAAGAATTAGAGACTTATAAATAAAAGCAGCATCTGCACTTACATTAGCTGGACTAAAATTACAAGGGCCTTATGTTTCAAGGTATGTGGTGATCCTCATCTGGGATCAACATGATATTTCACTCCCATGGTGTAATATTGCGGAGTTAGGTACATTTTACATCTTCCTCAGAAGCTCTAGACAGGACATTGGACTACATGGACTATTGGTCTGGTTATTCTGATGTACGCTAAAGTTATTGACACATGGATAATAGCTCTGTCCTACCACAGCGGGGTGCTTTGAAGATAAATATATTAAAGATTGTGTGAAGTGCTCAGATAATATGGTAACGGGGCCCATATGAATACCTGTGAATTTGCCAGTCTCCACATACAGGGGTGATACTAGTTTGCCTAGTACTTATATGGGATCCATGGGGAGGAAAGATAGTCTTTTGGATAAGGCACTGGGCTGGAATATACGAGACCTGAATTCAGTGCCAGGCTCTGTCATAGACTTCCCTTGCTGCGTCTCAGTTCCCATCTGTAAAATGAGAATTCTTCTCTGCCTCAGCATGAGGATAAATTCATTAGTGTTTGTGAGGCGTTCACTGACTACAGTGACGGGGGCTGCAGAAGTAACTAGATCAGGTGTCAGCAACCTCTGGCATGCGGCTTGCCAGGGTAAGCACCTTGGTGGGCTGGGCCAGTTTTTTATTGGACTGGGACGGTGAACTGCGGCCAGTGGGAGCCGCAATCGTCCGAACCTGCCAACACGGCAGATAAACCTGGCCCAAACAGGTGCTTACCCTAGCGAGCTGCATGCCAGAGGTTGCTGACCCCTGACCTAGATAGGCCGATGTATATGAACCTGAGAAGCACAGGGGTCCTGATTTGGCAGGATTTTTTCTTTAAGAACACACTGGAAATGTCCAACTATTTGTTCACATTTATTTTTGAAGACTTTCCCTCCAAGTCTCACTACAAAGGGTAGAAGCACTGTCGCTTCACCTCCCCTCTTTCTGAGCACACGGAGAAACAGACTGCTCAGTAATAGGAGGCCTTCATGTGCAAATAGTACCACAAAGTTAACCAGCCAATATGTACAGAGGAAACTTCCTTCTGCTGGAAATGTCTATGGCAATCAGAATCAAATAGGAGCTTGATGCCGCTCCAGGCACTGTCAGATTGAAACAATGCAAGCTCCTACAGAGTACTCAGTTTTGGGCTGGCAAAACACCCATTCAATCCGTTCCACTACTTAGGAAACAGGGCGCTGCTTACGGGAGAGACAAAATGAGACGGGGTGAAGGACTGTTCAGGGTGTGTGTGGACTAACACTAACATAATATGTTTGCGTTAGTACAGGTGCCATCCAAAGCAGTTGATTGACCAAAACACACATCCTAAAAACAGTTCATTGGCATTATACCTGGTATTTAAATGAATGGAAAAGTGAACCAATGCATTGCTTACCTTTGTTGGAAGGTGAGAGCATCCCAACTCTAAAGACTGTTCCCTGCAAGGGGAGTATTTCCTCCTCTCTATTCTTTTCTGTCTTTCCTCTCCTTAGTGAGCATTTGAAAAGATCTACATTTTGAGAATCTTCCCCATATAGAAACCTACTTCTTCCTGGCCCTTATCAGGAATGGCCCTTGTAGAGCCTGGTTTTCCATTGCCCTGCACCAGGTGCAGTCATTTACAGTAGTGACAAGTGGGTGTATAATGCTACTAGCTCAGAATAGTAGCATTTTATACCCATTGCAAGGAGATGCAAATGATGGCACAAGATGTAGGGCCATGGTGAATCAGGACCTACATCCCTGTCCTGAAGAGTTTACAGCCTAAGGACAAGGAACAGACAGAGGAAGAGAGAGTGAACCATCGCAGCAACATTGTCAGTTACAGTTGGAGAAGGTAATATTGGTTCTGTGCCGTTCACTGGTTTGATCTCATGTATCAGGGCAGTGAGGGCAGGGTGCTACCTGGGAGTAGGTGAAGGAAGGAAAGGTGAAGGATATTGAGGGAGGAGAAGAGAAAGGGGAATAAGGAGAGGAAAATTTGGGGAAGATGGGAAGGTTGGAGAGGAGCATGGAGGGCTCCGGGAGCAAGTCTGCTGTGGAGAGATTGTGGGGATGAGAAAACGGGACAAATAGCCAGTGGATGTAGAGGAATGGAGGAGGAAGTGATGCCAGGCAAACTTAGTTTAGCATTTTCCCCACAGTAAGTCTGGAGAATTCAAAATTCAACTTGCTTGAATGTTTGACTAAAATATTTTCCCCCACTGAATTCCCAGTGTGCCGCTGAACAGATTTAGAAGACAGCTCCCCATGTGGATCCAAGGGGAAGGGGTTGTCCCTCCTTGTTTGCCTTCCTCTCTCCACTTCCTGAGCAATCCTGGCTGTAAAGTACATGTGTTTAACTAGGGAAGCACTCATTTCATCACAGAAAAATGACTCCAAACAAAAGCACCCCCCGATGCCCTTCATGTCTGTCTCTGTCTCTTTATGTATCCATAGTGTGACAAAGTTCCCCCTCTACCTTGGTGGGTCCTGCGCTTATTGGCGGATTTTGCTAGCCTCAGATATCTTCCTGTGTTGGATCAGGAGTTGGGAGGTTTTGTGGGGAACCCGAGCTTGCCCTCTACCCCAGGTTCCAGCCCAGGGCCCTATGGACTGCAGCTGTCTAGAGTGCCTTCTGGAACAGCTACACGACAGCTACAATTCCCTGGGCTACTTCCCCATGGCCTCCTCCCAACACCTACTTTGTCCTCACTACAGAACCTTTCTCCTGGTGTCTGATAATGCTTGTACTCCTCAGTCCTCCAGCAGCATGTCCTCTCACTCCTAGATCCTGATGCACATCTCACTAACGGGAGTGAAAGCCTTTTTATACCAAGTGTCCTGATTAGCCTTAATTAATCCTAGTAACTTATCAATAGGCTTCAGGTGCCCTAATTAACCTGCCTGGCTTAATTAGTTCTAGAAAGTTCTTGAGTGTTCTGGAATAGTCCCTGTTATCTTACCCAAGGAAAAGGGACCTACTTAGCCTGGAGCTAATGTATCTACCTTCGACCACTCTCTTGTAGCCATTCCTGTCACAATAGCTACTGGCCAAATCCTGATGTCCTTGCTCAGTCGTGATGCACGCAGTACTCCCATTGACTTTGTAGGACCTTTGCCTGAGTAACGACCATAAGGTTCAATCCTAGAGAGACAGGCAGTGATGTTACTTCACTTCGTGGCCAATGTCCAAGATAACAGTGGCAAACTCCTATAACAATAGGCTAGGCAGATAGGTTCCATGAGTTTTCTCCTTGCTTCCATTCCTCTGTATTGACCACCACTGGCCCCAGCAGCCTCCAGTCCTCTCTTCCATATCTCCCATCCTCCTCTCTTCTGTCTGCCCCCCATCCTCCTCTCATCTTTCATTTTAGAAGTTACTTTGATCCTCTCTTGCACACCTTTTCCCTGCGTCATTGCCCCTTCCTGCTCACTTAATCTACATTTTTATCCTTGAAGTCTTTTGGCCCAAACTCATTGCTTTGTCTGTAATTTCTTCCATAATGCATGATGTCCCTTCTATTAAATACACTATTGTAGCTATGTCAGGGACTGTGGCACATGAGAAAACGTAGCTTTCTCCTCACTACCACCCAGTTTATAAGCACCAGGTTCCTACAGATGTGTGCCTCTGTGTTTTCATTTGGGCTGGGGCTATGTGTGTGAGTGTGGAGAGACAGCAATGTTCAGGCATAGTCTAGGCTAACATTAAGGCAGGAAACATCAGACACTGAATGTTTCATTCAGCTCTCTAGCTTATCCCCTGCAGCTTTCAGATGGTTTCTATTAGTATTCTGACTGAGAATTCACTGATGGAATTAGTGGGAAACCAGACTGTCAATTTATTTATACCCAGCCTTAGGGCATAACCACTGTGCATGTGTAAAGCCATAGAGATGCAGAGAATACTCTGTGTGTGTGTGTGTATGTGTGTGTGTGTGTATATATATATATAGAGAGAGAGAGAGAGACTGCAGGTGAGTTTATAGCTGAAAGCTGTTGCCCCAAGGATTGAAGAAGTGGCGGATAGTAGGAGAGAACACCTTCATGGCATTATTGCCCACCGAAGGTCCCTTTTTTCAATTCAGGGAGCAGTCATTTTCCCTAAAATCTCCAGTCTACCTGTGGGTATGCATGTCTTTTGGCTTTTAATTTTGCTGCACCTTTAGTTTTCCTATGCTAAGTCATCTCCAGTTTAACTCACAAGGTCCTGCAATCCCCTGTGTCGTCAGGTGAACATAGCGAAGCCATGTTGCTTGCGGCTGTGGGAGTGTTTAATGCTGCCTTTTTGCCTCCAGCACCATAGCTATATCATTAATCCTGCGAAGCATTGTGAGGGCAGTTTGTCTAATGACGGAAACATCTATCTGTGGATACAGCAATGCTGAATATGAACAACAATTATTTACCATGAATTACTCGACCAGCTCTGGTTTGGAGATACCTGTTATCATAGTTGTGTCCTGGCCAGATTGTGGGTCAAGTAATTACTGTCCTCCTGCCCCAAATTCCCCTCTGATTGTGAGACAGTACGTGTTGCTGGTTCCCAGTCCAGTTCCTACTGGACACGTGTCTGCCTCAGAAAGCCCACCCTGACTTCAAGCACTAACTGACACCCCAGCTCACAGTTTCAGCAGGGGCTGAACTGGTCCACAGAGACATGACAAAGCTTTTCAGCCTCTCGTGATAGCTATGATCTCCTCTACCTCTGGTCAACTGCATAGATTTCTAGATTTTGTGTGTTCTTATATAAGAAAAGTGGCCCAAAAGCTTGAAATGGAATCTCAGGTGGGGCCTCAGTGCAGCTTTCTGCAATGATATGAGAATTTGGAAGAGAGTGTCAAGGAATCTGTGGTTGGCAAAACATGTGCAGCTCCCCTCTGCCCCACAGTGGCCAAGAAACAGCTCCCCTGTCATCCCATAACAGGATATCTGTAGAAGGCAGCACCCTGACAAGGGACCGTGTGAACCTAGAATATCTGAGGAGGCTCAGTGCTGTGTACTAGAAAGGTAAGGTCTTGGAAGACCCAGCCTGAAGGACACCTTGAACAAAAATGCTGCGAGACGCGGTTGCCTAGTTCACTAACCTGTAATGCTGTGGTAACCAGACCACATTCTGTCACTGGGTCCTCAGCCAGTGCACTTCAGTGCAGTATGGCCAGTGTCTCCTACCAGCCACTTACCAGACCCAGGCACAGATTGGCACTTCTATTGCATTCTTCCTCTGCCTTCTGCATTTCATACAGCACGTATGTGTATGGATGCAGAGATCTACATCAGCAGTTCCTGACACTGCTGTCAGGCACCATCAAGGACATTAGTTTTGTATCTCAGTTCTGTCAACACCTCTACTTCCTGCTGTAGTCATGGCACACCCTTTCAGCAGTGGGTGAAGTTGGAAGGGGAAGGAGGGGAGAGTGAGAGAGAGAGAGAGAATTATGTGATCTAGCTGAGTTAAAAAATATAAGTCTCTCTGTGTTTGAAGTGAATAAAGTGTGTTAACAAGTAATCCTCTAGCTGAGATTTCCAGCTGTTACTCCTGAGCTGTCTGATATCAAAGCAATATGGGACTATGGTACGGCAGCTAACTTCAGTGCACGAGCAATTACAGCCTGATGTTTCTCAGGTATATTACAGTTTTATTATTATTATTTCTCCGCTCATAGTTTCTTAAGGCCTCTTCATATCCTGAATAAAACTCTGGGGAATCGTAAAGCCACAGGCAGAGCTTTAGCACAGTCTCTGCTTGGCATCTCTGGGATTGATAAGTATGTAGTGTGTTGCCTTGATCTCGGAAGCAGGGCCTTGCGATTCACCCCAGAGGAAGCCTCAAGGTGTTCTCTGTGTGTTCTGCACCTGAGACAAGCCCTTGTCACTGTATAAATGTCAGACTGGTGCTTCTGCTCTCTCTGCTTGAGCCAGGCACCTCCATCCTTTTTACTTGGACATAATCAAAAACTGTCAAAAATTATTTTAGAATAAAATAAATAATACATTTAAAAACTTGTTCAGAGGCACCAAGCACTATTACTGCCTTGTGTTTATAACCCTTGTTTCCTGTGCCTTATCTCTCTGGTTTCTAACTATTATTAATGATTTGTATTGGCACTGAATGCAAAGCTCTATTGCAGGGATTGGCAACCTTTGGCACATGGTCTGTCAGGGAACTCCACTGGTAGGCTGGGATGATTTGTTTACCTGCAGCATCCACCGTTCCAGGCCAATGGGGGCTGTGGGAAGCGGCGCGGGCTGAGGCATGTGCTGGCTGCCCTTCCCGCAGCCCCCATTGGCCTGGAATGGCGAACCGTGGCCAGTGGGAGCTGTGATTGGCCAAACCTGCAGATGCTGCAGGTAAACAAACCGTCCTGACCTTCCAGCAGATTTCCCTGATGGGCTGCATGCCAAAGGTTGCCAATTCCTGCCATAGCTCATTATATCTACACATTTAGTCCCTACCCTGAAGAGTTTACTGTCTAAGAGATTTGCCCAAGGTTTTATAGCAGGTTACTGGGAGAATGGGGAGTGGAACCCAGCTTATCAGACTCTCAGTGCACGGCCTGCTTTGTCTTTGCATTTTACATTACCGCTTTATTTTAGTCAGGCAGGTATTTTTTCTTTTTCTTTGTCTCTTGTGCCTGGTGTATTTTTGGTTGCTGTATTATTTTATTTTATTATTGACTATGATAATAATTGCAAATTTGTAGTTTTGTCTCAGAAGGAAGGAGCAAGAATTTCAATGTATTTACCGTGAAAAGCTGCATTTGCCAGGACAGCTTTAATCCCAAGTGACATTTGCACATACTGTACCTGCCAAACCATAAGTGGTGGTTTTCTCGTAGTCCTGACTGGCCTTGTGGGCCTGACAAACTTGGCAAAAGTGTTTGCAAGAAGTGCAGTAGTTTATGTGAGAAATCTCTCCTTACTTCCATCTAGCAGGCACTCTTAGCTCAGAAATAATCACAGCTCGCACTTACAGAGGGCTGCTCGGTCCCCCAGGGTCCTGAAGCGCTTTACAAATCTGACAGAGTCTATACAGGGAGAAAGCCCATGAGATCAGAGCTCTGCCTCCTCTAATGGATTAATGGAACTTTCGTGGCTCTGTTACCCCTAAGACGTTCAGTAATAATACATAGTAAACATCCAAGCCCAGAAATAAAGGCCGTATTGGAACGGAGCTCACACCATTCACACAGCTGTTCTCGGGAAAGTAAGTGAGGGCTTTTGACCGTTATTAAGGAAACAATCTTTGGTAGCTCATATCAGAGGGGGGGCTACAAAGAGGTTTTGTGCTAAGGAGGTTTTGTGCAAGAGTACAGAGTAGGGTTGATACTGGCAGAAACAGCAAATGTTCAATGATTGATTGTGCTTCCCCTCCCCCCGGGTGGGGTCAATGAATGCCAAAGTTGAGGGGAGTTTACAGACACTTTCTCACTCTTGTATATGTGGACTTCATTCTGTCCTGCTCTTACACAGCATATATGGAACTCCCATTGGTTTCATTAAGAATTACGTGCAGCAGGAGAATCAGGCCCCTGATTTGTTTCATTTTAGTTGCACATTTTTTGAGGGAAACAAACAAACATACAAAATATCTAGAAATGGTTCCGAATTTGGTTTCTTCTGGGATCAGGACCTAAAAGTTGTCATACTGTATTCAAGCATTACAGTCCGTTTAGACCCATAAAGCTGCAATGAAAATGTCACCGGAACTGGCTTTCTTGTGAGGCTTCTGGCCTTTTCTGCTTCTGGTTGGATTGGGAAACTCGTGACAGCCTCCCTGAGAGCTGTAAGCACAAAGATGCCATTTAAAATAAAAAATACAAGGTGTGGGGAAGGGGAGAGTCATCTGAATGGTTCAGTTCAGGGTTAATATGAGTCAATTCTAGTTCTATCTGGATCATTGGCTTTCCAAGGGAAGTAGTGGGGACAAAAAAGTCTAACTTGTTTTAAGACTGAGCTTGATAAGTTTACGGAGGGATGGTATGATGTCATTGCTGACAATGGCACATGGCAGGGATCGGCAACCTTTGACACGTGACTTCAGGGAAAGCCCCTAGTGGGCTGTGCCAGTTTGTTTACCTGCTGCGTGCACAGATTTGGCCGATTGCAGGTCCCACTGCATGCGGTTTGCCATCCCAGGCCAGTGGGGGCTGTGGGAAGCAGCGCAGGCCGAGGCACGTGCTGGCCACGGATCTGAGTTACTACAGAGAATTCTTTCCCAGGTGTCTGGCTGGCGGGTCTCGCCCACCTGCTCAGCATCTAACTGACTGCTTTATTTGAGGTGGGGAAGGAATTTTCCTCCAGATCAGATTGACAGACCTGGGCGGGTGGGGGTTCCTTTTCCTCTGCAGCATTGGGTACAGGTCTCTTGCTGGTTTAAACTAAAATAAATGGTGGATTCTCTGTAACTTGAAATCTTGAAGTCAAAATTTGAGAACTTCAGTAATTCAGCCAGAGGTTATGGGCCTATTGCAGGAGTGGGTGGGTGAGGTTCCGTGGCGTAAGATATGCAGGTCAGACTAAATAATCACGACGGGCCTTTCTGGCCTTAAAGTCTTTGAATCCATGAGACCCTATTTAGGTCCTGAGTCAGCCAGGTACTTCAGCATGTACCTTACTAAGCATCAGAGATGTACCAAACCTTTGTGAATTGGCCTCTATATGCAAGCTTGACCAGGACTCCTTTGATACTGGACCATCAGCTAGGGTTGCCCAAGAGGAGCTGTTCCACCTTATTCAAAGTCAGAGAGACTTGACAAGGTACCAGATTAGAGATGGGTCTGACCCAAACCCTGATCTTCACTGCTTACCAAATCAGATTCAGAGCCTCCCAGACTTTGCAGAGGTTTGCAATCCAAACCAGGAACCACATCCCCATATTTCATAACAGGCAGGACTCCCCTGAATTTTGAGGTGTTGAAAATCCTGCTCCACAGTTTGCAACCTCAGCCTGCCTCTGCCAGGGAGACACCAGTGTTTAGTAGAAGGGGAAGCTCCTCAGAGGAGTTTGTTATTTTGTAATTACTTTGTTATTGATTTTTGTAAACTATTCGTAACTTGTTAAAGATCTTTTCCCCCTCCTTCCTTTTTATCTCTGCCACTACTGACAGCTTACAGTGGCACAGCCAATTTGCCTTCCCATGGCTCAAGAAGACAACTCTTGCTTTAGCAGAGAGGAAGTGTGGTCTAATGTTCTGAGTGCAAGGCTGGGCGTGGAGCCAGGAACTCATGGAGTCTGATACTTGCTCTTACAGTGGCTCACTCTGCAGCCATAGTCAAGTCCTTTGAATTCTCTGCCTCAGTTTCCCCATCTGTAAAATAGAGGCCAGGGGACCCTGTTAATGACTGTAAATCTCACTGCAGACAAAAAGACCTATATGGAGCAAGTGCAAAGTAAAAATAGGTGTTTGCAATCTTTGACCAATGGAGTGAGCATGTGGGTTCAACATTTTGGGGTGTTGTCTGGTTCCTTTCATTGTCCTGCCTCTAGACTTTCCTACCCAGAGGAATACTCCAGAGAGCAATAGCCTATATGAGATGGTAACTCTTCTACCCTGAGCTGAGTGATTCCAGACTCATCACTCCAGGCTTCTGTTTTTCACCGACAGGGCCTGCAGATTGGAACGCGAGAGCTGGAGGAAATGGGAGCCAAGTTCTGCCTGGGACTCCTCATCCTGCAGCTCAAATCCTTGCCCTGCAGCAAGCAGCTGATGGCTCAGGCAGCAGCCCTGCTGGATCTGGAGGAGGAGATTGCAGACTGTTGGGCACAAAGGTCAGAGTGAGAGCATTACTAGAGGGTCCTTCTCAGGAGGGGTGTTGGCAGGGAATAGTCTTTGTTCCACATTTACAGCACCAGCCTCAACCACAGCCTGAGATGCTCATTATCAATGGGGAGACAACTAATTCCTAGAGAAACCCATGGTGGAGGCAGCAGTCCATGAGGTTAGCAGTGCTGCCCTGACCTGCACCCTTCCGACTGGGTAAATCAGGTAGAGAAGGAGATGGTCCTCTCAGGCCACGTCCAGACTACCCGCCATATCGGCGGGTTAAAATCGATTGCTCGGGGATCGATATATCGCGTCTAATCTAGACGCGATATATCGATCCCTGAGCGCGCTTATATCGATTCCGGAACTCCATCAACCCTGACGGAGTTCCGGAATCGACACGGAGAGCCGCGAACATCGATCCCGCGCCGTCTGGACGGGTGAGTAATCCGATCTTAGATATTCGACTTCAGCTATGTTATTCACGTAGCTGAAGTTGCGTATCTAAGATCGATTTCCCCCCCCTAGTCTGGACCAGCCCTCAGACTTTCCACTCACTTTCCCTTCTGTTCCATTCATCATAGTGGCATCGCCCCGAAGGATTCTCTGTCTGGGGTGGGTGGGGTGGGTCTCACAAATCCTCTTCCTACCTGTTCGAGGAAGGGACACTCTCTCCATCAGAATCTGTTTCCATCACCAATAAAAGGCTCCCTGAAGAGTCTCCCACAAGGAAATAATTCTCTGAGAGCTGCAGGGAAGGGACTGAGTACAGAAAATTCAGAAAGGAGCTCGTCAGCAAGCTTTAGGAATTCTAGGCTTGATTCTGGAAGGGGCAAAGAGCTCACAACTCTGCACCTCAAAGAACTGGACACTCTTAGAGAGTCAGCTTGTGGGTCTGTGACCCACACAGTGAAACCTTGACCCTACTGATTATTTTGGAGAAGCTTCTCTTTTTAAAGTGCTAAATTCTGCTCTGATTATCTTGGGTGCAATTCCATTGCACTCAATGTCAGTGGGGTTACTTCAGTGTAGGTGAGAGGAGAGTTCGACTTGGATGTATGTCAGAGTACAAAGAGCATAAACTTAGGTGTCTGAGGAGATAGGGAGATTTCTATGCAGCATCACCATTCTCACTTGCTAATGACATGTGCATGCATCAAACTAATGTTTTTCAAAAAGTGATGGCAAAAGAAAACCCAGTGACTGATACGAGTCAGCGCTCCCCCTACGGGTCTTTCATCAACAGATTCTTTCGCTCTCACCAGTGAAAAAGGCAAGTTGTGTAGCAGAAATACCCCAGTAATTTATAGTGGATTTCCAGTCTTCTCCTTCAGGGATACTTAACAGCCATTAGTACCACCTGTTCTCCATGCTGGAGATTGTATTTACAACCTTGTTCATCGTTTTTAATGTTTATGGAGGGAGGAATGAAAAAGTCTAAAAAATAGAGATGCTACTTTGGATTAGTTATGCTCACTTGTACATGTGAACTTGAAGCAATTACGGTGTATCCCAAACACTGACTGTGCTGCGAACAGCGCTCCGACAAGCAATCAGCATGTCATTAGAGAGAATCGCTCAAGCCTGACCAGACAGACAGATTCCAGGCATTAATCAAACCCTGACTTTGGAACTGGAGCTGCATAAGCCTTTGAGATACAATAACTTCTCAAATGGGGAGGAAAAAAATCCAAACACCTACTGAAGCTGGGCAGTGAAATAAAGCCAGTAGGTCAGGTGGAACTGGTTAGGCCAGAACTGATCCTGGCCTTTTTGCCTACAATTAAGTGGAATCTTTTTGAGATGAAAAGATTTAAAATTCTGTTATCATTTTATTTGCTTGGTTTTATTGTGATGTTCATTCACCTCTGCCCGTTACAGTCTTGGATGAGAATGTAACTGGGTGTACCAAAATAATAGGAAGCGTACTTATTCACACACAGTTGTTTCTTATTTAGCCATGTGCAGAGGGGTCGGACTAGATGATCATGATGGGCCCTTCTGGCCTTAAAGTCTATGAGTCCGTGAGTTTAAAACAAGTTGTACTGAAAATTTCAACTGATCTTGCAAGATTCCCATAACACAGAAATCTAAATCCATGTAGGATAAGGACATGAACTGTTACGTGTCTACCCAAGTGGAACCAGTAGTCCTTTTGAAATTTGCCTGGCATTAATTAGTATGTCACCATCATCCCGTGATGTAATGTCACTGGCTGAGAGTGTTAGACAGAGTAACACCTGCAAGTACTCACAGGAACTATCTTGGGGCTTGGGTGGGCAGAACAACTGGAATTGTTTGCTAAACATGTGTTTGCAAATCAGGTAAGTCACTGAATTTTGAATTCCACCCAGTGATATGCCATTGGAAGAGCTTGTTGTGGGAATGTGGAGCAGGAACACATGAAACAGGAAGTTTGATAACATATAAAGTTCTTTATAAATGATCAAATGGAAATGATTGTTCAATGTAGTGATTTCAGTTCAGCACATCAAAATTCAACTGCAGAGTTGATGTGACTTTAGTTGAGAGACCTGCCTCATGCACTCCAGAATATGAGTAGGAACCTTACTGTAAGCAGTGTAAAAATGCAGTGAGCAGAATGCACATTGTACACAGACAGGAAAATAGCTCCTCCTAGGTCTGATATACACTAGCAATGTATTCAGGAATGATTTCCCACCAGAGCGGCTTCAGTAGTAATAGTAACAATGGGGGAAGCTGCAGTGAAGACAGGGTGCAGGTTTTTTTACTGCCCCTGCACTCCAGTCTTACACAGTGCAGGGTTAGATGACAGCGATAAGAACACGAGAGTCCTACCTCAACTAGTGTTTCCAGTGTTGCTATTAACAGTGGAGTTGCACTAACAGAAAATTGCAGCTATGAAATTTGCTAGTGTAGATGTATGCTTTTGGGCTTGCAAGAGAGTAAAGTTTTGGTGGTTTAATACCTATGCTACCATTGTCTTTTGATTACAACAAAGGTGTGTTGCATTCTGCGGTCTGTTATACTCTCTGCTGCTGAGAGTATAAATAGGGTGGAGTGAAACTACCAACAGTATTTTTGCCCCTTTGGGCAAGTGGTAGTAGATTTTGAGGCCTTGCATATTGGTTTCCCATTGGAGAAGAAATCAGCCAGGCAGGGTCTGGGTATTGTCTGAGTGCAACTTCTTTTATTTATTCTATATGCAACAATCCTGGAGCAGGCGTGGTTACAAATGAAACCCCAGCCGAACTTCTCTTCCAGAAATCTCAGGAGCAACACCAGAACCCAATTCCCAGGAAGCAACTCTGTCCCAAGAAATGTTAGATGGCTTGGGATCTGAGTTACTATGGAGAATCCTTTCCTCGGTGCTGGCTGGTGAGTCTTGCTCACATGCTCAGGGTTTAACTGATTGCCATATTTGGGGTCGGGAAGGAATTTTCCTCCAGGGCAGATTGGCAGTGGCCCTGGAGGTTTTTCACCTTTCTCTGCAGCGTGGGGCATGGGTCACTTGCTGGAGGATTCTCTGCAGCTTGAGGTCTTCAAACCACAATTTGAGGACTTCATTAACTCAGACATAGATTAGGGGTTTGTTATAGAAGTGGATGGGTGAGATTCTGTGGCCTGCGTTGTGCAGGAGGTCAGACTAGATGACCATAATTGTCCCTTCTGACCTTAAAGTCTATGAGTCTATGACTGGAGGTAGAAAGGGAAAAGCAGGCAGCAAACTCTCCGGCTATTTGTGACAGCTTTCCAAAAAGGAAACTACATCACAAATAGAACAACAACACAGCATGTCTCCAAAGACTGTGCGCTGCTTCCACACTAACACAAGAACTTGTAAACATATGTGTAACAGAACTGCCTGGTGATTTCTGCTGAAACAGTTTGCACCTGTGACACTGGAGAATTTTCAAGCATCTTTGGGAACTGATGGAGTCAAACCTTGGTGAAAACAACTCATTTTCTTTGACACATAACTTTTTGCTGCCAATAAGGTGACATTGTCCCCTGAGCTGAATGAAGATTTTTGTTCCAAATTTGTTCCTGGACAATTTTTTTTTAACCTTCACGTTTTTATAGACAAGGGTTTTATTCCTGGCCTTTTATTTTCACTAGAACTAAACCAGTGTTTCCCAAAGTGGGCTGGGCCAGTTTGTTTAATTGCCGCGTCCACAGGTTTGGCTGTTTGCAGCTCCCACTAGCCGTGGTTCACTGCTCCAGGCCAATGGGAGCTGCTAGAAGCGGTGCAGGCCAAGGGACGTACTGGCTGCCACTTCCAGCAACTCCCATTGGCCTGGAGCAGCGAACCGCGGCCAGTGGGAGCTGCGATTGGCCGGACCTGCGGATGCAGCAGGTGAACAAACTGGCCTGGCCCGCCAGGGGCTTTCCCTAAACAAGCAGCATCCCAAGTTTGGGAAACACTGAACTAGACAAAAATTCAAAATGAGTCTACCCAATTTTGTGACATGTCAAAAGAGGATATATGAGAACTACACACTGTTACACCCGCTATAAGGAGATAAATACACTCCAAATGAGAAATAAACACCTGATTGTGCAACAACCCGTACTCACAATGGTGGGCACTTATTCACATGCATAGTGTCATTGAAGTCCTTGGAACTACTACATGAGGGATGGTTCCTCCATCAAGTCCTCAATTTGCATATATTCATCCATGCACACCTGTGTGCACACTCACATGTATACAGGGCTATACCTGTAACTGATATGACTGGCCATTCAGTGACCCAGGGTTACATCCGTGTCACTAGAAACACTGAACTAAGACTCAGGGTTAAGGTAAAGGATTAGTAGCCTTCATTTAATAGCCCTTGCTTTTCTGATGGTCTGTCTGGAGTAGCTAAGCAATCCCAAACTGTTGTGTTTTAGCTCTGGGTCTTGCATAAAACCCAGGATGGATTATTCAGGGACTGTGTCTGCTTAATTTGTTCCAAAGAGCTGGAAAGGAGCATAGAGCCATTATGACAGTGCTCAGCACAGACTCGTTAGCAACTAGTAAGTTACGAACTGATTCCATTACCAGACGGTTACATTTTATGTTCTAGTACAAAGCCCCTTATTTATTCTGGGCTCGCCTCTGGTTGCACTTGCACCAACTTTCATCAGAGTTACTGGTGTGATTCCTTTGACTTTAGTGTAGCTCTGGGGTAATGAAGGTCAGATGAGACTCTCTACTGATACCAAAGGAATTAGACACAACTGGGTTTGGGTTTTGTTCCCTCAGCAGTGGCACATCAAAGAGGTACGTAAATGAAATCTGTCTGTCTGTCTGTGTCTGTCTAACTTAATCTAGTCTGTCTCCTGTATACACATTCCTAAAGCGCTCATCACCACAGTACTCAGGGTGACAGGGCAAACCATGAAACAAGAAACTAATCCAGCACTGGGTATAGTTCTATCCCAGACTTAATTAACTGAGTGGCTCATGTGAAACTCTAGTAGGTCCCAGTTAGTGAAGTCAGATCTTCTAGTCCTCACAGATGTCTCTGTCCATTTCTTTTATTTTTTAAATCCCTGCAGTTTGTCTCCTGCACATGTTTGCCTTTGCCCTGGGTGTCTGGTGTGCTTGCCATTGACTTGGCACGTCAGCCCCTGACAGCAAACATTTCCACCTGTCAGGGCTTATATCTATACATGTCTTTTAATCCTCCCCTTCCCTGAGTGGTCTCTTTCTTTCCCCACTGCTGGGAAGGGGACGACTGAGAGGGAATAGACTGTTTTTGTGCACTTGATCCGGCTCTGTCAGAATCAATGGTCAGTAAATTGGAACAAACTATAGCAATCCAGTAAGCAAGTTTTCTGATGGAAGGTTGCCATATGAATGTGGGATTTGTCACACCAGATTAGACCGGTGGTCCTTTGCATCCAGTGAAGTGCTTTCTTGGTAGCCAATGAGTGGTGCTTCAGAGAAAGATGGAAAGAAACTATGCTTGGCCTCATCTAGGGATCAGCAACCTTTGGCATGCAGCCTGTTAGGGAAAGCCCGTGGTGGGCCGGGCCAGTTTGTTTACCTGCAGCATCTGGAAGTTCATCCAATCACAGCTCCCACTGGCCCTGGGTCACCATTCCAGGCCAATGGGGGCTGTGGGAAGCAGCATGGGCCGAGGGATGTGCTGGCCGCCACTTCCCACAGGCCCCATTGGCCTGGGACAGTGAACCGTGGCCAGTGGGAGCTGCAGTCAGCTGAACCTGCAGATGCTACAGGTAAACAAACCGTCCTGGCCCGCCAGGGGCTTTCCCTGATTGCCAAAGGTTGCCTATCCCAGGGCCCTAGTCAATAGTTTGGTATAGTACATGGGCCATCTTTAGAAGATATTACACTGTGTAATGAGGTAGTGTTTACCCTGTGAGCTTTCCAGACTAACTCCAGGGTTCTTTACTCAGGCTTTACTCAGCCCTTCCTCAGAAAAACCTTCAACTGAAGTCCCTGTGTGTTATATCTGATTAAGGACTAAGGAAAAATTGAGTAAGAGCCTTGAGGTTTAGCTCTGTGTATGTGTGATCAGCTTATTCCCTAAAGCATGAGCTTTGGGAGATTCGGTGGAGTAATTCATATGCAGTAGCAGAGTAGATAAGGGTAAGTCCCATGTAATGGCAGAATTAATACAAAGCAAGTGCCTTGTAAATACATGGTACTGAATCCTACCCCCATCCCTCGCACCTCTGCCATCAGCAGCAAAATCAGCTGGATAGTTGCCCTGTTAGGGTAGCCAATGGTTACCCCCAACGCAATGATTCCCACCTTGCGTGGCACAAAACCATGTAGCAGCTCTGTGCCTTTCCAGACTCTCCCTGTGCCTTGTAGTTAGCTCAGACCTTCAGGAGCTCCCAGCTGGGAAGATGAAGTGCCAACACATGTTTCGGACCTCATGTTCTTTTGACAATAGGTTTCATGCCTCATTTACCGTAAAAGCGATTAGGTTTTAGTCAACACTCTCTGAGTAGCTTTACATTTGTCATGGCCAAAAAGGGGATGGGAATTGTAACTATTTGCAGCAAGTTCAGGAGAGAAAAAAAAAACTGTTACAATTTTCCACCATCACCTTCCCTCCACTCTGGATGGATGGGGCTGGTCTCCCTTCCCTTCCCCTCCTCCCTCCAGCTCATGTCTGCAAGTGTTGCGTATGTGCAGCAGGCATGCTGAGTTATTTTTGTGAGACACCTCTACTATGCTGAGGCTGGCATTTGCAGTGTCACTGAGCCTTTTTGATGAGTCAGCAATGATTCATCTCATGTTCCTCCACTGTCTCTTACCTTTCTGCAAGGGAACAGCTGTATCTCCCTCCCCTAAGGGCAAACACTCCTGTTTCTGCTGTTAATGGCAAACAGAAAGCTTAATAACGGCACCTGCCCCTGGTCCACTTCCAGCTGTGATTTTCTCAGCTCCCACATCCTAGCTAAGGGTGGGCCAGGTTATGCTGGGAGAACAAACACCTGCGTCTGCATCTCCCCACTCAGGGAAAATCCAGGGCGCTGTGGTAAGCTATTTGTCATTTAGTAGGTAGAGCTCTGTCCTTCGACCTGTACTGAACCAGTGCATCAGCATGATGATAGAAGTTGCTGGTGGAGGTGCCATCATTTGACTGAGATGTACAACTACGGTCTTGACCATTCAGTGGCATGAAAGACACTGTTGCACTTCTCATGAAACTAGTTTCTTGACTCTGCTTTTTTGGACAAATTCCACTGTGGCTAAATGCATTCAGACCCCTCCCATCCTCTGAACATCTCTGGAAATAGAGACGTTTCCCTTCATTGCTCAGATGTTGGGTCGATGAGTGCTATACAATTGCCAGTAGCTTTAATTAAATTCAGCGTGAAATGCTGTGCCATGTAGCTGGTGCAGAATTTGTTGTGAAGAGCAGTTTCTTATTTAAAAATACTGGCAGTGTCTTTGCCATGTGGGTTGATCTGAATATGTGCTCTGAGCTGGTCCCTCACTACGCTGGCCAGCTATGGCTGGAAGCACAGGAAAGGCCCCCTGCCCCTTAGGGCCATGTATCACTCTCCATTGACGTGCCTCCCCAAGAGGAGAGTAATACACTCTTGCCTAATGGGTAGGGCCCTACCAAATTCACAGCCATGAAAAACACGTCATGGACTGTGAAATCTGGTCTTTTGTGTGGTTTTACCTTATACTATACATATTTCACAGGGGAGACAAGTGTTTCTCAAATTGGGGGTCCTGACCCAAAAGGGTATTGCCTCCCTTACTTACGCACAGCCTTCAGATCTGGGCAGCTGGAGAGTGGCAGCAGTTAGCCGTGCACCCAGCTCTGAAGGCAGGGCCCCACCAGCAGCAGTGCGGAAGTAAGGGTCACAATACCATACCATGCCACTCTTACTTCTGCACTGCTGCCTTCAGCGCTAGATGGCTGGAGAGTGGCGGCTGCAGACTGAGGGCCCAGCTGTGCAGGCAGCAGCCTAGAAGGGTGGCAATACCATATCATGCCACTCTTACTTCTGCACTGATATTGGCAGTGGCTCTGCCTTCAGAGCTGGGCTCCTGGCCAGTAGCTGGCACTCTTCGGCTGCCCTGCTCTGAAGGCAGCACAGCCTCCAGCAGCAGCGCAGAAGTAAGGGTAGCAGTACCGCAACCCCCTCCCCCTTCCTGACAATAACATTTCGACTCCTTTTTGGGTCAGAACCCCTACAATTACAACCCCATGAAATTTCAGATTTAAATAGCTGAAAGTCATGAAATTTACAATTTTTAAAATCTTATGTCTGTGAGATTGGCCAAAATGGACTGTGAATTTGGTAGGGCCCTACCCATTGGATCTGAAGACACTTGATCTGCCACACTGCCGGTCCCTGGCACCCAAGGGAGCAAGCTTACACCCTGGGTTATTGGTTGGCAATGCAATTTGAAATGAGAAGCTGCACCTCTTTCCTGCCATCCCTTTCACCTGCTCACCCTGTAAACTGCAATATACCTTTTTTTATATTACAAGAGTCCTGCCCATTGACTTCTTTGGAAAGTCAGCCAAGCAGTACTGCCTGTAATTAATACATTTGATTTTCCAGCATACTGCACGTAGGCTTCCACTGGTGGGCCATTGTAATACAGCAGCTTTTCATTAACACTATCCCTGTCTCCCTCCCCTTCCTCGTTTTCATATAATCCTATTGATTTTTTAGATTAGGAAATAACCTGCGATCTGTGTGCCCTCAGTGATTGTTATCAAACAGCAGTGCCAGACATGCCAAGGAGCGTTCAGACCCTACACACGTGCCCGAGAGGTGGTTAATTTATCAAATAACATCTAACAACAAAAAGGAAGGAAATGGAAGAAATGAAAGCTGGGAACTTCAAACTCACATGGAAACATTGTTTGTTGATGTGTCTTGATGAGGTTGTTCAAATTACCCATGTGTATAGACTTGACTGGGCTACAGATAATGAACTCAGATATTTCCAGCAGATACATAGGCTCCACATCACCTTTTCTGCAGTGGGCCTGCTGTGAGGTATATTGGTAGGATCTTATCTGTTATTAGACATTTTCATATCTATCACTTGTATCTCTGTCTGCATAACTAGTGTAACAATGACCAGAGCTCTGGACCCTTGTGCTTTAGGGCATCAGATGAGATATCACACCTATAGCAACCATATAAGTACCTAGGCAGATAAATAAAAGCTGATTGCTACCAAGGGTCAGGACGATATTTCCCTAGAGAAGGAGTATTACCCAGTAAAGTGCATTATGGGGGATATACGCTGTCTTCTGAAGCATCCTTCCTAAGCTAGAGCAGCAAAGAGTCCTGTGGCACCTTATAGACTAACAGACGTATTGGAGCATGAACTTTTGTGGGTGAATACCCACTTCGTCAGATGCATGTCGCTAGGATAGCACTTTAGATGGAACAGAATAGGTGGTCTTTTCCAATGGGGAATGATGAGGTATAATGGGCTAAATGGGCCATTGGTGTATTCCAGTGCAACAGGCAGTGGTATTTCAGACCAAACATACCATTATTCTTTTCTGCTGTGGAAGGAAGCAGAGTAAAGGACTAGGTGGTCTGTCTGTCTATCATTGCTGGTGGAGCAGAAGGCATGAGACCAGTTTATTTTGACCATTGGTGTTTTCTGGTACAGCAGGAATTGACATCGCAGACTAGATGAACTATTAGACTCTTGCAGTGTTGTAGGAGTCAGGACACCACTTTATCAGTACTATGCTTGTGATCGTCCGTGCCCTTTCTTTTCAGCTGCTACAACCACACTCAGGGGAAGGTGTAATGGTGAACAGTGGATGCATGGAAAGGAGAGGGAAATCCTCCTGCGTTTTGCAAGGTTGGCATATTCTGGCTGATTGGACATGGTGAGCAGCCTGGCTAACTGCCAGCAACAGACCACAAGGTCTTGGTGCACATGTGTTTGCACGGGGTGCAGTTGAAAATGGAGGTGCCTGGATTCCGAGATGGACCCCAGAGGCACGTAGTAGTTAGGGGATTGGCAGAGTCATCACACTGGTGTGTATTGGAATAGTTCCCCAGTGAGCAGAAGAAACACTGTAGTGAGGGGGCGTCTAGTAGTGAGGGGGCGTCAGGAAAGTACTGAGAGGAAACATACTCCCATCCCCTCAGAAGAAAGCACATTTCTGTGAAATCCGAGAACTTATCCTCCATACCGCCTAGTAAGTGGTTCTGTTTATTATGGTTGTCATACAGGGTGACCTTTAATTTATCCTTAAGTCCCAATAGAGTCTCCAGGAAAGACAATCATGTAAGAGAAAATTAGATTGGTCAAGAGTCCGAGTACTCCCCAGTCCCCTGTGGGCTCAAGAGGTAAACATGGAACACTAGAGATGGGACCAAGGCACAACATTCTGATCTGGATTTGAGACATTTCAGCATACAGGATTGCCAGCTCCAGGGCTCAGGCCATGAGCCCAAAGTCAGATTAGCCAGCCCTAGGTAGCAAACAGAGAAGAATCCAAAGAATGCATGAAGCCAAAGTGCCAGGCCATGTGGATCATAATCTCTCCCCAGTCTGTCAGTGGCATCAGATCCTCCCATTCTCTTCCTGTACAGCAGCAGCAGCAGTGCATACACTGACACTGACAATAATCAAGGCCCATGGGAGTGTCGGCTCCTTCTAGCCCTACACTTTGTCCATGAAAATACTTCCTAGTGTCCTGTGAAGACGGTATCCCGGGGCCCGATCTTTCCCAGGACCAAAAGGATGCTATCTATGCAAGTTAGGCAGACAACAAGCTTAAGGATGCACCAAAGAGCTTTGCTGTTATCATACTCACAGGTAGAGCCGTAAGCCTGCTTTCAGGGGGATCAGCTCACTGCAGCCCCTTTTGGGATGTGCCTGGCATGCAAATGTGAGGATGAGCAAGCCACTGGTGCCTTGGTGACAATAGACTACTGCTACATGGGTAATTATTGAGGGACAAGGGGAGGGAATCAAGAGAGCCTAGCAGGGCAAATGAGAGAGTAGGTGATCAAAGGAGGGAGAAAGAAAGAGAGATTCATAATTTAAGCTGGTGAATTGCATCTAAAGGAGGTTATTGCCTGGAAGGAAAAGGGGGTGAGTGAACAACGTGTCATATTTGGAGTTGAAAGCTGGCATTGAAACAGCATTTTGAAGCACTCCGAAACCACCTCTGCTGACATCTCGGTTGTATTGTATATTCTGTCAGAGGCTCCAACTGCTCAGTGTATTGTGACTCTGACTCACACACAGACTCTGACTCTTGCTGCCACTCTAGAGATTGTTAAGGGAGAGATGTGCTGGAGAGAGAGAGCCTGAGACAGGGAAGAAATATGAGCAGGTTGTTCATTGCCCGGCACATGCATACACACGAATATGAGTGCACACAGATGCACACATGTAAGCTGGCTTACACACCCACTGGAAATACTTATGGTCCTTTGGATTTATTAGGATAAATTGGTTTAAATTTAACATTAGAACAAAGGCGTATAAGAGTTGGGCTGGAGTGGAGATAGCACAGTAGGGATGGAAAGGCACAAGTGAAATGAGCATGTTAGTCTTGTGTTCTAGTTTTTATTTCTCTGCATCCCAGTAGAAATGGGCTCAAATCAAAACTGTAGATCCAAGTAGTTGGAGCCTGTGTAAAGCTTAGCTCTAGATCCAGATGAGGAGCTTCACTCTGTGGCCCAAGCCAATCTGTAGTACTGAACAATCCATCATGAATATGGCTCTCTAGTCCAGAGAGGTCCAAGAGCATCAGCATCAAAGTGCATTGGCAGAGCTGTGTGGGAGGGACCCTGGACTAGAATGGCAGTGCTGCAGTACAAGACTGAGGTGTGTCGGCACAGCTGTGTGTGTTGGAGGGTGGGGCTAAGAGTCACATAGTAGAGGATGATGTAGGCTGAGGTGTGTTGGCAGAAGTCTGTGGAAGGACCTGAAACTGGAATAGTAATGGTGACTGCCAATCAGGACTGCAGGACATTGAAGAAAGAAATGATACCTGGCCTTACTTACTAGATGAGAAAACACTTTGTTTTATGCTCTAGCATTCCCCATCACCCAATCCTTTTTGCATAGGACCCCTCCGCCCCTTTGGTGAGAGACCCACTTATTAGTGAGAGGGCAGAACTGTCCAGCACATGGGTGCTGAAAAAGCGAAGAAGTCAGAGTGTGAGCCCATTGTCAGGACAGTGCAGGAAGGAAGGAGGCAGCCCTTTCCCGTTACGGCTACTGGGGGATGCACAAGCCTTGATATCCATCCTACTGCAATGAGAATTCACTGCTACACAGCTGCAGCCTTCATTCCTGATTCTATTCATTCCACTTAGAGCTCTTGAATTTACACTGATAAAAACTTAATTCCTGGAAGGCTAAATTGAAATCTTAAAGCAACAGATGGCTGTTTTATGGTCAGCCTTTCAAATATGTGCTTAAACCATTTTTAACATGCATAATCAGTGGCTTTATCTAATGCACATTATACACCTATTAGACCATAACAGCTTCCCCTTAAGTGTTAACAGAGTGTTACTGCCTTAAATCCCTGCCTCGGTGTGAGTCACAGTGTGAGGCTATGGGCTTCAGAGAGGAATAAACAATAGAAGCAGTTGCATGCCAGGAAAAGACAGATTCTGCTTGGAGGCCAATATCCTGAGTCATAAGGAATGAGGGGGAGAATACCGAGCATTGCTTCTGTATCTATTTGTCTGTCTTATCTGTCTGTTTCATCTGTCCAGCCTATCTAACAAATGTTTCTATTACACCCATCACTGAGGTGTCTTATAGGGGTTTGGGATTTTCTCTAAAGAGGCAGTACTATAACATCCTTAGTAAAGTATCCACATCCCTTTAAAAGACAGAAGACCATTTCTGGTCAAAGTGTGAGCAAACCTTATTTAAAATTACACTGTGTTGCTTCATCCTCTTTTTAACTGCAAGGGGCACTCAACAATTTGTGTAAAGCATTGGCATCTGGATTTATCTTGTCAGGCCTTCCCTAGCATTTAATCTTATTTCTCATTCTCACACATGATTATTATTTTTCAGCTGTGAATAAGTGAATCATAAGAATGGGGATTGCCATAGGAAATCAGTGCGATGGTTCATTTGGTGTAGTGTCCTTATCTCTGACAGTGATCAGTACCAGAGACCACACAGGAAGGTGCAAGAAATTGCCATAGCGGACAGCTGTAGAATTACCTGCCCCTGTGGGAAATTTCTTCTTATCCTCTGTTAGTCAGTGATTTGTTAATACCCAGAAACATGAGGATTTATAAACTTTCAAAATAAACTTAATAATGAAACTGTGGATATTCTTTTTCAAGTGATGGTCCCTCTTAGGGTTGTGCATGCGCATCATGCATCTGGAGCTGGCGAATTTGAAAGTAGTGTCCGTTGGTCCATGCATAAGCTCTGGTTCACCTTATGCCTCCAACTGAGGTGATAAAGGGTGGAGCGGACCAACCGTCTCTCCAGTTCCTTCTCACCACTGCATGGTCCAGGTTGGAACCTCCAGTTTCCATAGCTTCAGCTTCATTCTACAAAAGAATAATTCTCTAGTTTGTAAATAGTTTAACTGTTTTAACAGTCTTAATAGTTTTACAGTTTAGTATTTTTTAGCTCTTTTAGTTTTAGATTACTCTCTCGGGAGACATATCCCCCCCATGTCCCATTTGGGTACCGGACTATGCCCAGGACTCCTGACTTCAAACTCTGCGCTTCCTGTCCACGGTCCTTCTCGTTCTGTGATGACCACCAGCACTGCCTGCTCTGCTTTGGGGAAGCCCCATCATGGCAAGGTGCAGTATATGTGTCACTCGTTCCCAAGCTGTATCTGAGAAGGGTGGGACCTTTGTATCTTCAAATACCTGATGGAGAAAGTCATGAGGCTCCAATTGGGACACATTCACCTGGCTTCATATGTCAGCCTGATTCAGCAAAAAGTCCACTTCCTGCTGTGAAGTCCGACTCTGGTACAGGAGAATCTAACCCCTCAGACCCCATGGCGGGGTCTTGTTGGGAAGCCAGAAAGCAGTATTATAAGCATGATATTAAGTCTTCCTCCAAATCCACTTCAAAGAAGTCAGATTCAGTTCTGAACAAAGCCATCAGTTCAGCCCCATGGGGACTTAGTATGTCCTAAATCCCAGAGGGCATGACAAGAAAGACCATAAGCATTGGGCTCCATCAATACTGGACTGTGTTCCTTTGGGACTGTCATCCCTAGCTCCTTCCAAACTGCTGGATCTATTGGCACCAATGAAGTCCAATCACTGTCAACTCCAGATACCATCTTCCTTGTTGGCTCTGGTGGCTCCAACAAACAGAACCCCTCTCACACTGGGGAGATCTGATTCCATCGCTGCCCCACAGGATATTTTCAGTCTCCCTTCCTCCATTGAGGCCTTCCATTTCCGGGGGATAATATCAGCTCTGAGCGAATCGACCATTGGAAGGAGTTTATCATCCATTGCATATGCAGAATACATCTCCCCTCTGATGGCACTGATGGTGCTGCCACTGGAACTGGAGTCAGCCTTCTCTTCATTGGGAGATTTTGAGCCACCTATTGAACCTTTCTTTCCCTACCCTATGTGTCCTCCACCACTCAGAAGACCAGCACCAGCTTAGGACCAATCTCCGCTGCATCTAACTCAGAGCCACTGGTACCCCCACAAACACCTACCGACCCCTCCTACTGGCCACATTGGCGGATGTGGGACCAGTACCCCCTAGAGAGTTGATCCGATCTTCCAAGGAGTCATCCCATGCCTCCTCTGTAAGAGGACACTCAGATCTGCCCCTGGATACAGTAGAGGAGGAGGAGGAGCATTATGCTACAGATCCAGTGGTTCCATTGGAACCAGCAAGCTTGCCATTGTCATCCCCGGACAAAGCAGGGACTATTACATCTCCTTCTCCCCTCTCCTACTGCCCCTCTCCCTGGATGACTTCAGACAGTCCCAGGACTTTCTCCATAGAGTTGCTGGAAAGCTTCAGATTCCTCTGAAGAAGATCCAGGACTCCCACCACAAACTCTTGGACATCCTCCACACATCCAGTCCCATCAGAGTAGCTTTCCCCATTAATAAGGCTATACTGGAGCCAGCTAGGACAGTTTGGTGCCCCCCTACCACTTGTTCCTACCACCAAAGGGGCAGAGAAGCATTATTACATGCCAGCCAAAGGAGCAGAATTTTTATTTCTTCCCATCCATGCTGCTTCTGAAATGGCTAGACAGCAACATCCCCAGTCTACTTCTGCTGATAACAAGGGAAAGCACCTGGATCTGTTGGGGAGAAAGGTCTTCTCATGTTCCAACCTCCAGCTGAGGATAGCCAGTTACCAGGCACTAATGGCTATATATGATTTCCTGAACTATGCCAAGTTTGCGGTGTTTACTGACAGCCTTCTGCCACAAGACAGACCTCATTTTCAAGCTCTGATAGATGAAGGCAAACTGATAGCCAGGACCACTCTCCAATCTAAAGTCGATGCTTCTGCTACCTCCACTAGAGCTATGGCCGCTGCCATTGTCAGTAAAAAGATAAAAGAACCAGTTAGGTGGGTAAGGCCATGAACCTTTCAGCTACTGTGCAGTGCACAGCGGAGAGCAAAATGCTGTGATGCTCCATCACAAGTGTGAGCGGCAGCTGTGCATAGGCACAAGTAAGTTAGCCTGCACACTGGACAGGAGTGAGTCTCACGATTCCTACCTGCCTGCTTCCTTGTTCTCAAGATCATAAGGTTCAAAATAGAGAGTGTGGGTGCCAAATGGAGATGTCTGAATAAATGGGCTTAGGCATTTAGCTGAGTGCTCCTGGTGTAGGCCTCACTGCCACGGCTGGGAAGAGTGATGAGGAGGCACAGACCTAGCTCCTGTTCATCTCTTACTTTCACCTGGCACTTACTCTGTACCTCCTTGTGCAGGATCAGACCTTGTATTGCAGCAGATGCAGGGCCCTGGAGAGTGGGGATTGAAAGCTGAACCTGCAACCTGTGTTTCTGTCAGGCTGTTTACTGGCTGTACTGATAAAGTCTAGTCATGCCTGACCCAGCATTGGAAGAGCCAGCAAAGCTGAGAATGTTCTCTTCAGCATCTACCTTGTTCTCTTTGCCAGTTTCAGCTGTGTCCATGGTCATGACCGATGAAGAGGTGATCCTCAATGGCATCAAGGTTCTGCAGACTCTGCAATCACACAGCTTTCACTAGCTCCAAAAACTTTTCAGAAGCTGAATGCCATGGCACGTGAGCAAGAATTCATTTGGCCGGGGATAATGCGCCAGGATCCTTCAGAGGATCTTCCGACTTCAAAGCATCACTTTTCCCACTTCTCATTTCAGGCACCTCCATACACATACAACATATCCTTGAATAGCCAGCAAGTGGGAAAAAACAGTAGAAAAAGATGCTTATTGAACCTTCAGGGATGTTTTCCCTGCAGGTATGAAGGGACTAGCCATGAAAGCAGGCTACCTGTTTGCATAGAAATCTCCAGTGCCTTATTGTGCCTTCCTCTTTCCTGTCTCCCTCATGAGATGCTGGGTTGGGTGCTAAGAAGACAGCTGTTAACACTGTTTAAACAAGTCACCACACAAACAGCAAGCAGGGTCCTTGATCTCTCATTAAAAATGCCCTTGCCACACGGTGCCATCAGCTGCAGGGCCTGCTATGCTAATCACTGGCATCCCTATTCTAACTTGGATGTCATATAGAAGTCCCTGATAGATTTTGTTTCTGGGTTTTTTTATTATTATTACTTCCCTGGCGTAGGGGTGTTGGGATGCCTGGAGCTGGGGAGGAATCCTAGACAAGATAGAGTCTTTCCCAGTCATAAGCTGTCCCAAGCAGTGCATACAGTAGAAAGTTACCGACACAGATTGCAACCTTTAGACGATCGAAACATTAGCAAATGTCAAGCCCAGAGGAAAAGAACAGCCTAGCCAAGATCAGGATCCAGAATTATAAGGCTGCAGCCTTATGCTCATTCCCAAAATTTATTTCAGGTGCTTATTAACAGTTTAGCATTGTTAAGAAGATGTTAGCCTTACTGCCACCTTCTTCCTCATTTGCATACCACTACTCACAGTTCTGTTTGATTTTGTTTGCCTTGAAAAGCACACGATGACTTTTTCTGCAGCAAAGTTTCTATTCCAGCATTTTTCAATGCGGAGGGAGAGTGACTTTCACCAGAAAGATGAGAGGGAGGGGGAAACAAGGCCAAGTTTCTTTTTGTTTTTAAAATGTGGTGGAAGGCAGGAGGCAGAATGGAATCATTCTGATGTGAGTCATGGTCATTTCTGTACCCCCCAAATGAGGTTAAGGAAAATTATTCTGGAAGCATTTAAGGGAGCCATAAAGACCCAACACTCTGGTGAAACCTGAAGACCTGAGCCTACTTCATGGAAAGGATATCACCTGAGATGTTGGGATAGAGCTTTAATCTTACCTCTTTGTCACTGACAGGCACCCCTACCCAGTTTGCAACAACACTGTGCTGTCCTGCTGGCTTCAGATCAATGGGCCAGATCCTCCACTAATGTAAATTGACATAGATCCATTGATTTCACTGGAATTACAGGAGTTTATACCACCTAAGACCAGATCCTATATTTGCAGAAGCAGGCAGCATCCCTGCAAACTAATTCCAGAATGAAGGATAAGTCCTGAGAACATTTACATAGAGCCCAAAGGATTCCAAAGTGTTTCAAAGAGCCATAGGAGATGAAAGTGCTCATAAGAAATACTCAGCGCTGCACGGAATAGCAGATCCAAATTCTGCAAAGGATTAGCTAAATCTAGAGCAGTATCTGGAGTTCCCGCTGAAGTCAATGGGTCTGGATTTGTCCTCATAGACTCATAGACTCTAGGACTGGAAGGGACCTTGAGAGGTCATCGAGTCCAGTCCCCTGCCCTCATGGCAGGACCAAATACTGTCTAGACCATCCCTAATAGACATTTATCTAACCTACTCTTAAATATCTCCAGAGATGGAGATTCCACAACTTCCCTAGGCAATCTATTCCAGTGTTTAACTACCCTGACAGTTAGGAACTTTTTCCTAATGTCCAACCTAAATCTCCCTTGCTGCAGTTTAAGCCCATTGCTTCTTGTTCTATCATTGGAGGCTAAGGTGAACAAGTTTTCTCCCTCCTCCTGATGACACCCTTTAGATACCTGAAAACTGCTATCATGTCCCCTCTCAGTCTTCTCTTTTCCAAACTAAACAAACCCAATTCCTTCAGCCTTCCTTCATAGGTCATGTTCTCAAGACATTTAATCATTCTTGTTACTCTTCTCTGGACCCTCTCCAGTTTCTCCACATCTTTCTTGAAATGTGGTGCCCAGAACTGGACACAATACTCCAGTTGAGGCCTAACCAGCGCAGAATAAAGCGGAAGAATGACTTCTCATGTCTTGTTTACAACACACCTGTTAATGCATCCCAGAATCACGTTTGCTTTTTTTGCAACAGTATCACACTGTTGACTCATATTAAGCTTGTGGTCTACTATGACCCCTAGATCTCTTTCTGCCATACTCCTTCCTAGACAGTCTCTTCCCATTCTGTATGTGTGAAACTGATTGTTCCTTCCTAAGTGGAGCACTTTGCATTTATCTTTATTGAACTTCATCCTGTTTACCTCAGACCATTTCTCCAATTTGTCCAAATCATTTTGAATTTTGACCCTGTCCTCCAAAGCAGTTGCTATCCCTCCCAGTTTGGTATCGTCCGCAAACTTAATAAGCGTACTTTCTATGCCAACATCTAAATCGTTGATGAAGATATTGAACAGAACCGGTCCCAAAACAGACCCCTGCGGAACCCCACTTGTTATACCTTTCCAGCAGGATTGGGAGCCATTAACAACTACTCTGAGTACGGTTATCCAGCCAGTTATGCACCCACCTTATAGTAGCCCCATCTAAATTGTACTTTCCTAGTTTATCTATAAGAATATCATGCGAGACTGTATCAAATGCCTTACTAAAGTCTAGGTATATCACATCCACCGTTTCTCCCTTATCCACAAGGCTCGTTATCCTATCAAAGAACGCTATCAGATTACGACGATGAGACACGATTTGTTCTTTATAAATCCATGCTGGCTATTCCCTATCACCTTACCACCTTCCAAGTGTTTGCAGATGATTTCTTTGATTACCTGTTCCATTATCTTCCCTGGCACAGAAGTTAAACTAACTGGTCTGTAGTTTCCTGGGTTGTTTTTATTTCCCTTTTTATAGATGGGCACTATATTTGCCCCCTTCCAGTCTTCTGGAATCTCCCCTGTCTCCCATGATTTCCCAAAGATAATAGCTAGAGGCTCAGATACCTCTTCTATTAACTCCTTGAGTATTCTAGGATGCATTTCATCAGGCCCTGGTGACTTGCAGGCATCTAACTTTTCTAAGTGATTTTTCACTTGCTCTTTTTTTATTTTCTCTTCTAAACCTACCCTCTTCCCGTAAGCATTCACTATACTAGACATTCCTTCAGACTTCTCAGTGAAGACTGAACAAAGAAGTCATTAAGCATCTCTGCCATTTCCAAGTCTCCCGTTACTGTTTCCCCCTCCTCATTGAGCAGTGGGCCTACCCTGTCCTTGGTCTTCCTCTTGCTTCTAATGTATTGATAAAAAGTCTTCTTGTTTCCCTTTATTCCCATAGCTAGTTTGAGTTCATTTTGTGCCTTTGCTTTTCTAATCTTACCTCTGCATTCCTGTATTATTTGTCTATATTCATCCTTTCTAATCTGACCTAGTTTCCATTTTTTATATGACGCCTTTTTATTTTGTAGGTCACTCAAGATCTCGTGGTTAAGCCAAGGTGGTCTTTTGCCACATTTTCTATCTTTCCTAACCATCGGAATAACTTGCTTTTGGGCCCTTAATAGCGTCCCTTTGAAAAACTGCCAACTTTCCTCAGTTGTTTTTCCCCTGAGTCTTAATTCCCATGGGACCTTACCTATCAGCTCTCTGAGCTTACCAAAATCCGCCTTCCTGAAATCCATTGTCTCTATTCTGCTGTACTCCCTTCTACCCTTCCTTAGAATTGCAAATTCTATGATTTCATGATCACTTTCACCCAAGCTTCCTTCTACTTTCAAATTCTCAACAAGTTCCTCCCTATTGGTTAAAATCAAGTCTAGAACAGCTTCCCAGTCCTGTTGAACTCAGAGGGAGTTTTGCCACTGACTTCAAGAGGAGCCTTAAATGGAGTTGGGAGTTCACAGCAGGTGCTCAAAACCTCTCAGGAATTGTGTGTGTGTGTATACACACACGCCCACACATAGATGGATATGAATCATTTCACGCATTGCTGAAGTGCAGTCTTTTCTGTGGAGGAACATAGCAGCACAGGACAGCATTACACAAGAATTTGGGACAGCAAGTGGACACTATTGTATTCCACTGAAACAGTAAGAGGAGATTATGCCAAGTGACATTCATGCAGCTTGTGTCCAGGGACATCTAGCGAAACCGCCACTCGCATCTCTACAGTGCACGATATAATAAAGTGAATTAATCCTTGTCAATTCCAGGTTCATGGAGTAGGAAAGGAGATAGTGTGTACTCGCCCATGTACTTCTTTTGAAAGACTCCATAATGCACTTTACTAAGAAAGATCCTCCTCTGACCTTTAAAAACCCTCTCTCAAGTTGGCTAGTTCATCTGTGACTTAGAAGGGGATGGAAAGCCTGGGATCAAAGGGAGATTCTCCCTACTCCCATAATCAGAATTTGGTTCATTGGTTGGCCAGAAAATATCATTTGAATTTGGAAGAATGAACTTGTTAGGAAAATCCCACATCTCTTGGATAGTCTGTTTCCGTGTCCTTTCTAGAGGGCAAGCGACCTTGAATGTGAATGCTAAGTTACTTTTCTTTCGTTTTCCCAGCTCTCCAGGCACTGGGGTGGAGTTGCTATCTTTTTTTTTTTAACCTAAAAGATTTTGGGGGATGGCAGAAAGAGTCTGGCCATGTGTGCAGGAGAGAGAGCCGTCATTACCATGGCCTGCATACACAAGTGAGTGGTTGACAAATGAATCTGCTTGTAGAGATATATCCCTTTGGAAGGCTTGACACATTTTTAATCCAGCTGAGGTCACTACGACACCAGTGTCTATATCATCCTGTAAGCCTCTTTTAGGATGTATAATTCAGAGCTCAATTATTCTTTGTGCATTTACCATGACACATACTGTCTTTAAATGGACAGGGAGATATGATAGCTAAACTCCAGTGGAAGGTCCAGTATTGCAGTCATCTCTTCTGCTTGAGATGCTATTTGCAGTGTCTTTAGAAGAAGTTTGTGATTCTACAAGTGAAGCCTGGGAGTGCAAGTATTCATGGGAAACCTTCTCAAGCCCACTTCTCCCCAGCAGAAATGCCCTGTATGCTGTAATGGCTTTGGAACAGAATGCATGGTTGAATTCGCCTCCATTTAGCCCCCAGCAGGTGGGTCAAAAGTAGAGATTAATAGACTAGGAAATGTGTTTCTACTCTGCAGTCAGTAAAGGAAATTCACTGGAACTAAATTAATCATGAAACAGACACAAAGAAGAGAATAGATTAACAGGGAATTAATTCATTAATTAGGCTTGTGCCAAAGTTCAGAAAGAGAGTTTCCACCAAGATAACTACTGAAGTCAGGATTGGTATGGGCTGCTCTGGAGGCACGCAGTTCTGTTCCCCAACTCCAGTGGGTTTCTCTCCAGTTCTGGATTTATCTGGCAACAGTGATATGCCAAAAAGGCTGGTAGAATTGGCACCACAGCTATCAATGTCTACCACTACATACCTGACAACAAAAGTTGTTCCTTCCCCATTTGCATCCCCAAGCCAGGACTGGTGGGGCTAACTCAAGGATGGGGGCTCTTTCCACTGTGAGCAGTTGAAGCCTTGCTCTTGTGAGTCCTGGTGTGGAGAGCAGCAGTGTGTGTAGGGTTGTTTTGCCCTCTGCAAGGGGGAGTGGAAGGTAATGCAGATAAAAATAAGGCAAAGCATATTGTCCTCCAGGCTGTATTTTTCAGGCTCCCTCATTCCTATAAGATAAGAAATGGGTGAGGGCTCAGGCAAGTCAGAGTGTGTCTCTGAGGAGATGTAGATTTAAGTGTGATCCTCATCATGCTAATGAGACTCTTAGCTACATTCTTCCCTCTTGATCCTCACTCCAGCTAGCAGGCGGGAATAATTTGGCAGCCATGCACTAAAGTGGGATTAGATTCTTATGCACTCCCTGTCCTGTTCATCATGTTTTACCTCGTGCTTCAGTGCTGTTATGCAGCACTTGTGGTGTGGAAGATAAATCCTTCCATCTTTGTTATTTATCCAGATGTTATGATGATGGGAGCATAGAACAAAATTAAAGAAGATCTCACTTGTGCAGGATCCTGGCATTGAATGTGCTGTAGCAGTGCTATGCAGACTCTGTTGCTGACTGGTGTCACAATGTTTCGAGTGTAAAGTGATTCTGTGTAGCAGGATGTGAACTATAGCAAACTAACACACTGCAACACAATAGAGCTTGTGATGAACCTGGAGGAGAATGTATTTTATAATACATTTTTAATGGACTAATAAGCCAAAGGTAAGTACCAGTGGAAACGAGCAAATCCTTCAGAGAAAGGCCCCCTGCTCTCAGAGGTACCCTTTTCCTGCCCTTGCTTTTCAATATTTCCCAGCATGAATGCAATCAAACCACACTCAGAAACTTTTTGAGCTCCATATTCATCACTTAGGACTGTCTGGGTATTCACATTTCAGGGTTATTTGAGTGAAGTCAAGTGTTCCAATGGACATCTTTCATCTTCAGTAAATACCTACTGCCCTCCAAAATCGTCGGGCTGATTAGTGAGACTCTCAACCTCTGACTTTTGAATTATTGGGTTGCACCAATCCTG